>NC_085052.1:23417350-23719336 GCF_963662255.1 Cinclus cinclus
CTTCAATTTGACCACATCTCTGTGTTCTGTAGGGGTGTACTTTCACATAACTGATCACTCTCTCATGCTGTACTTGAAATAGGCTTTTTAGTGGAAATATTGGTATCTTGTTCAGATATGATAGTATCAGACTTTAATATTGGTTAACTGCAGAAGTTCAATTTCAAGAACAACTTAATAATTGCCTGCTTGTGTTTACATAATGAGAGAATAATTCCAGGCTTGAGTCCTGGGGTATTTTTCTGTTTCCTTGTGGTTACCTTCCCCACACCAAACCACAAGGATTAAAAAAGAAGCAAAAAAAAACCCACCCAAAAACAAAACCAAATCTCTAAACCAAGACACAGCCCAAGACCAATAAAAGCTAAACTGAACCTCCAAAACCAAAAAACCCAAGCCAAAACCTGCAACCCAATGTGACAGTTGAAACTTCAGGAGTTCCATTTAAGTGATCAGGAGTTTCTGGTCATACACGTCAGAATCCAAGCCCATGTGTGAATCAAGTGTGCCCCACATGGCTGACAGGTGGACGATGTGTCTTTCTACCTCAGAGCCTCTTGCAGTGAATTAAAGGGATTTCCCTTTAAGGACTCCGGTGATGGACAAGCTGAGAATATTTGTTTGTACTTCGACTCACAAAGCATATTAATGAAAGGACTCTTCCAGCACAATGTAGCAAAATTATACGTGAGAAATGGGAAGGGTCTGGACTCAACTGCCCAGGCTCCCAGTGCAGGGCAGGTCTTGCCCTTTGCAGCTGTAAAGCTGCAACAAGCTGCAGTAGAGAGAGCAGGACCAGCCTGGTCACCCTGTTCAAATGCCAAAGTATTCAATCCTCTATCACCTTTACACGTATATGTGAGTTTTTGATGAATAAGAATCGGCTTGTGTGTGCACTTAGTGTTAAGTACATGGTTAAATGCTTCTCTGAATTGTAGTTTAAAGAGTTGAAGGAATTGGTCTTCACGCAGTCTGAGTCACGAGTATGTAAGTGGCTGGTCTGTTACTAATGAATGGTTGTAGTCCTTTATCTCAGAATGGTGTAAAAGTGTTTCTTGTGCACTGAATTTTTTCAGCTCAGTGACTTTTCCATGTGTTTAGTGTATTTGCCAAAATCCCTACTGCAGAAGTGTGTTCTGCTTGTGATTGGTTCTGTCACTTTGTCCTGCAGCCCCCAGTATGCGTATTTCTTAGCATGTGTTGGAGTAGCTGATTTGGGTAATTTGGAAGCTCCTTTTGCAGGCTGTGGTTAAGCACAAAGTCTTATGTTGAAACCATTCTGTGAGTTAGGGGAAACCAGCATGAGGCCCTCAGCAGTTCCATATACATTTGACTTGCTGCATGTTAAGCATCAGTAAGTCAAATGCTCCAACACTGGTCGCACATCAAAGGCCTTTTAGAGAAACAAAATGTACAACATGAGAACTAATCCCTTCGATAATTGCAGATGCTACACTGCATCTTGTTTCAATGCCAGGAGTTTCTGCACTCCAGTGTGGGATACATCACTGACTCACAGTGCTGTGTTTTATAAATGTACCTGAAAAGTCTCTGTGAGAATCTTACAATCTGTCCATTTCCTCACTTGTAATACAGGATTTAAATGGTTTATTTCACAGGAAACATAGTTAAATTCATTGCAAAATTCTGTGCATTTCAAAATCTCTGTGCTTTAGATACTGCTATGTAACTGCAATATATGAAATAAGTGTGCCTTAGTTCTCATGCAGTACCAATCAACTGTTCTCTAGTTGTGGTATACCCTCCTCCCCCATTAATTAATTTCTTTCTCTCTGTGCTGGTTTAAAATTACCTAATTACCTGTAAACAAAGGGAAACATGTTTCTCCAGTTTTTAAATAGTAGAGTTTTATTTTTACTAATCTTATTATTTAATAATATTAATAAGACTTAACAGTTTTCATACAAAGAGAGAGAGTGCTCTATAGAAAACATGAATACATTTAGCCAGTGTAAAACAGCTTAAGCCGTTTTCATTTCCACTGTGTATTATGTATTTTTTTAAAGGAAAATCAGACATGGGAAAATTAATTTTAACTTCATGATTTATGAATTATTAATTCATCATGACTGGGATTATTTACATGCTGAATAGTAGCTAGGCAAAGAGCAATTAGAAAGGTGTAGCTTTATCAAGCTTTAAGAAACCAAAATACCAGGCTGTTGCCCACTTGTGAGGTTGTGTTTTTACTATTGTTGATTTTTGTTGGTATGGTGGATTTTTGTTGGTTTATTTTGACAGTCAAATTTCCATCAGATTTCCTGTATGGATATGTGTACTCTTAGATGTACTCTTGGAAAGGTATCATTTTAACTTTGATATTAACTGCTTTATATATTCCTCGAGACTGCCCAGTAACACTTCAGCAGTTTTGTGTGAATATATTGAATATATTCTGTTGGTATCTTAAATTCAGTATCTCAAATTCAATTGCTTTCGTGTAGCTCTGTTTCCTTTTTGTTTCTCAGAGTAACTTCTGTGATGCTGTAACCAACCCCTGCTCATTCTTTCAGACCTCTACTGACTGCCTGTTTGATTTTGTGTAAAATTTTATTCCATTTTTTGCTCTTCAGATTCTTAAATATGTGACTTCTTCCTTCTCTACTGAGTTTCTTCTAATCTGGACTGTTGCCTTGAAACTGTTTCTACAATTCTATAACCCACCTCCTTCTTGTTCTTGGCCCTTGGCCACATGTGGGAGACATTTACCCTTCTCAGATTGCTTCCATGGCTCAGTCTTTACAGGAAGGAGACATGGATATAGATCTTGGATCTGTTATATTTTACCACAGTTCTTCATAGATTCTCTTAAAAGAAATTGAAGTTTTTGTTTAAAGAAATGTACATGTTTAATATATATATATATATATATATATATATATATATTTCTGGTGATTGTGGGAGCAGTATTTGTCACAACTTGTTCATTAAAATTATAACTTCCTACAGAGAATCATAGAATGGCTTAAATTGGAAGGGATCTTAGAGACACCAGACCAGGAAGATATTCCTCCAAGTTGTCCTTGAATACTCTCATGAATAGGACATTCACAACCATTTTGGGCAACCTCTCCCAATGCCCCACAACCCACACACTGAAGCATTTCTTTCTAGTACTTGATCTAAACTTGCCCTCTTTCAGTTTAAAGCCATTCCCTCTTATTTAATGTGCCCTTGTCAGAAGTCCTTCTCTGGCTTTGTTCTAGGCCACCTTTATGTGCTGGAAGGTGCTATTAAAGTCTGCTTGAAGAGAGAGATTCAGTCTGTCCCATTTCCCCTGGTGTGGACTATCAATCGTTCCAGTTTTTATTTTCTTTAGTTTTGCAAACATTTATGCTCACCGAGGAATTTTGACAGTTTCTAGAGTTGATGGGGAGTAATGATGTTATCAAGTGCCACTGCTGTTGGAAAGGCCAAGTCTTATCTGAAGAACTTAATGCTGCAATATTCAACTCAAGTTATAAAAATGCTGAGACATTACTGACACTGTAATATTTGGGAGTATTTTATGTGATACGAAAGTACCTGGGGATCTCTGATAATAAGATCTCTAAAGCTATTCAAGACTTGTACTAAATTGCAAAGGAAAGAATCCAGGCCTGAATATGATTCCTTCCTTAATGCCTGATGGATTAGTGTTATGATAATGAATATCCAAGGAATTAAAAGTGATTTGTCACTTTTTGCAAAGGGTTGCCCAGAATAGTAATCCATCATGGCTTTTTCACAAAAGAAGCTTGATCTGTGAACACAATCTCAGAGATACAATGAAAGTGTGTTGCCATCATTAACAGAAATTCGGGGTAAGCCCTGGCAGTTTAGCAGGAGTCGAGATGGGACTGAACTAAAACTTGTAGTGAGATACATTGGTTTACAGTAATGGGTTAACTTTCTTCCCAGTTGCCGTCATGCATGACTATCCTGTTCTTCCCTGCAGTGTGCAACAAGCAGATGGAATGGTCAGTAAGTCAAAATATGAAGTGTTGGAAAGGTCATGGCATACAGGATGCCGCTGTCTTTCTCATCTGTTACAATTAGGGTATCTTGTTCTTGTAGCAAGAGTCATAATGAGGACTCTCATGAATACAATGTATATCTGTTCTCTCACCCAGAAGCTGAAAACAGAGAATAGGTGAATTTGTACTAATGAGGACCAGGCAAGACGGCTTTTATTTATGTGGACAAATGTTTCTCATTCATATGGTTGTACTTATATTTGGAGTTCAAGAGGAAAAGAGTTACTAGGTGAACTCTTGAATGAAGGGGGGGGGGGGGGTTGCTTAAAGACGGGTTTGAGTCTTCAGCTTTTTGAGGTTGAAAAGAATTTAATCAATTTGCATTAATAAAAAAAGACATTTACTCAAGATGGCAATGGTTAGGGTAATGGGCTTAGGTTCATGAGACTCGGGTCCTGGCCACACAGCTCATGTAGAATTTAGAGAAGATTATTCAAATACCATTGATGTTGGAAGATTTGAGACAATTCCTGTTCTACTTCAGAAGTCTTGTAAATAATATGAAGCAGTTGCTGAGGGAATTTCTCTATTACTGGGTATCTATGGGGATGGCAGGGTTGGATTATGTGTCTCTGTAAGCCTGGGACAGAAGCAGGTTGTTCAAGTTTAAAAAATTAACTATTCAAGGAGAACTTCCTCAGCCACCTGCTCTTAAGAGAATATGAGACAAGAGAAGAACAAACAAAAAACATAATCATCATCATATCAAGACTAAAACATGGATGGGATTTGGGTACAGTGAGAGATCATATTAATTCACACAAAGCATTTCTGCTGGAGCCACAGCAGTGCCCTTGGGTGAGGTGAGAGCAGCTGACAAATCTGTATGTAGGGCTCTGCTGAGTGGCTGCAGCCACACATGTGGCTGTTAGAGCTGAACTTTGAGGGTGTGCCATCTGCAAAGCTGCAGCATTATTTTTTTTTCCCCACCACCTTGCAGTTTATGGAAAGGTATGGATAAATTTATACATTCAGCCTTTATGATAGCCCCAAGATAATGAAGGTCTAGAAGTTGATTCAGCAACTCTGGCAGATCTACTGAAACTCTCTGTTTATGAAACGGAGCCTCACTTCCTTCTGGCATCCAGTACCAATGATGGAAGGTGTCTTTTCTTTAGTGTAAATGGGAGTAATGAAAGACTTCTCACAGCTTCTTTTTTTGTTCTGTTTTGTTTCAATACCTTGGCTGTCTTTTAAACCCTAGTTGCAGTAAATTTGGATAAATAGTAGCAGAGATCTATTACTACACATCCTGACGTCTCGCATAGCTGTCAGTCTGTGCAATGTTCTCATGACTTACCAGGTAATCTTCCAGTCAGGTGATCAAAAGCATAGAAATAGTGCCATGAAATGTAATTAATCTTTCAAGGCCCGTGTTGTCATTTAGGAGCATTATAGGATTATACTAGTACCTATTACCCTCCAGCAAAATTAATAATTATTGCCTAATGTACCTAAGAAGAAGTGAAGAAAAGCAGAAATGGAATTGGACAGCCATCATTATTTGCCCATGGTTACATAGCAGGTGAGTGGTAGAACTGAAGATATAATCTCATGTTTTCTTGTTTTCTGCTTTGGGTTAATGTCACTAATGTAATGTAAAAGCATCAGACTACACTGAGTTATACTGTTGTAGATTTTGTTTGTGGTGTATTTTTAACAATTTTTAATGATATAGTATAAATTCTTGCTTTCCCATAATTTATGGTATAAGTAGCACTAAAGCATGTAAAATCATGAACTAAATTTGGAAGACAATAAGCACAAGACAAAATAAATATTAGCAGGTTGATTGTTCCAGTAAGGAAAATGTTAATATTTGGGTTAAAACTCTTTAGATATCATTCATGGTTTATCTTTAGAGATCATTCATGGTTTTTATAGACACCATTTGAGCAAACTCCTCCATGCATCAGGGAATGCAGTGTACCTGGCTGAGGGGGCTGATCAGCTGCTTTGAGACTGACGCCCTGGAATGTGAGGCCTTTCTGTAACTGGATAAACATGAGTAATGGGGAAAAGCTATGCCCACTGAAATCTGATTCACAGTGGAAAATTTGTACAGTGATATTGTAAAAAGGTTTCAAGAGTTGTTTTTATGTAGAGCTGGACAGTACTGATGTCAATAGCAAAAACATAGGAGTTTTCCAGATATTTTTTGCAAAAACTTAATTTTTGGTTAATAATATCAGAAATGTACATAGATGTTCTAGTCATATGGTGTGTATTTTGAATGTGCGGTTCATGGGAGAAAAAATGATGGATGAGACACAAAAGTCACTGAGTTATGTTCTGCAGTTTTTCTGAAAGCTGTAGTGTGCCAAAACTCATTCTTGGTCTTTATCTCCTCCAGCTCACAAGCTGAATTTCTATGATTATATGTTAAATCTTTTGCATTGTCATCAAAATCTTATAGCCAAATCAGGTTGTATTTTATACAGAACATCTGAAGGTGAGTGCAAGGAATCTTTTCACTGACTTCTTTGAGTCTCACTGTAAGTCACTCTTTAGTGCATTACAAGTAGAAAGTCTGAAAGCAGGAGTGTATTTGCTTATCTCCTTAACCTCTTGAAATACTAGAGATGGTTGAATTCTTTTAACTTTAGACTCTCATGAGACTTTTATCCTTACTTCCCCTTTCCTCTTATCCAGTTCCCTCCATAACCCATTCCTCCCCAGACGGATTTTAGCCCTCATTCTTTTTCACCGTATTTTATATTTTTTCGGCTTTTTTTTCCCCTGGTGAGAGGAGGAAAATTATCTGATTAGCTTCACAAACTATGTTTCAAAAACAAATATAGGATGTGTGGAGATATAGAAGTTTAATATTTTGTATCTGCAAAAATGTCATTTTTTACTGAGTGCTCCTAAGTTCAGGATTTTTCATTAGAGCATCCTTTTAAAAATACTTAGTCAAGGTAAGTCCTGTAAAAATTAATCAGAGAACCAAGCTGATATTTCAGAATATTTCATGCTGTTAAATTTAGCACTGAAATGTCAAATCTCTCCAGTTTTTCAGGGATACTATGTGGGAATGGACCCCACTGTAGGATTTGACCCTGAGTTTCCATAATCCCTGAATGGCAAGGTTTATGTTCTTAAGGTTAAATCATACAAGCTTATTTTCTGTTATAATTAAGCTAGCAAGCAGTGCTTAGAACTACAAAGAGTCAGTTATTTACTTAGTTGAGTTGATTGACTTTTGCTATTGCCTCAAGTGATGGGGAAATACCAATAAGATCGTGTTGGTCTTTGGTCACAGATGAAATGATTTCCATAAAGCTTTTTCAGGTAATAATACCCATTTCTCACTATTGTAGATGTACAAGTATTAGTGGGAAGGTATCCTGATATGAAAGAGTTGCTTTATTAGGTTACACTGTTGCTGTAAATGTTTCCTAATTATCTCTGTTATGGTAAAAATCTGAAAAAAGTGTAAATTGAGTGCTTTGCATAATTTATAAAAGCTGAATGTTTCCTAATTAGTTCTGTTAAGTTAATGATACTGCAGCCTCATTTTTCCATGGCCCTAAGCAATGACCTTTACCCTCCCCATTTTTAGCACTTTCTTTTAGTTCAAAAACATGTGGTGACCTTCCTCATCTCGAATGATCTTGGGCAGACATAATGCTTTGGAAAATGTTACAAATCCTTTCTCCCTTCTCCCTTTGAAAGTAAAGAAATGGCCTGCTTTATGCAGGCAGAGTTAAAGCCTGATTTATACAGATCCTCTGAAGAATGCTGGTGAAGTGCATTCCTTCAGTGTTTTCATAGAAACTGATGTGAGCTGCATTAGCAGAAGATGTGAAAATGGTGAGGTGGGGGAGAGAAAAACCTCTCTCAAAAGGATTCTAAAATAACATTTTGCATCCTCGAGTAATTCCCAGCTCTCCCTGGCAACCATTCATTTCTTCCGAACAGCAGAAGTTTGCAATATGAAAGTGGATTGGCTTGCTTTTCCCATGGGGCTCTGTATCTCTTCATCCACCGCCTAGGGAAAAAAGCAATGCATACGTTTACAATATAAATGTGATTTAATCGACCTCCCTGTCAGAGAGAAATGGCAAGCATATCAAACAAGCCCAAGATGTCAGGAAGAAAAAAATCATAAATTATTCCAGTGATGAGTTTCTGAGCAGCATTTTGGACTCCTAGATGATTCTATGTAAAGCTGTTCCTTGAAACAATAATTAAGATAATTCTGTATGACAAGGAGAAAAATGTTCAGCTTTGTATGAAATGTGTTTTATGTTTAGGAAGCTGGATGTTCACTGTATTGATCAGAATTTCCCTTAGCTGCTGCAATGGAAAGCTAAAACTAATTGGATGATTCACCATTTTATTTCTAAGTCTTTATTTATTTTATCCTATGCAAAATCATTTGGCTTCTAAATCAGGAAAGTAATAGGCTTCTTTGTAGCTATACCCTGAAATCTTCAATAATATTATCTTTTTAAGTTGTGACTATAGATTTGTGAGGAAAAACGTATTTATTATTTTTATTTGGATTTCTGTTGATTGAAAGACACTTGAGTTTTCCTGAGGAGCTGAGCAAAATGTTTTTCTAATGAAAAAGTACTCATAGTATCATTATGCCACTTAGTTTGTCTTTAAGGAGCCTTTGCAGATTTTTTTTCCTGTTCTTAGGCATGAAAGCATGGGGGATGCTGTATACTTTATGTGTTAAAAACAGAGGAAAGCTGGGCAAAGGATGCTTTTGGCAGGTGGAACATTAATAAATATATTATTGAAGTATGGATCAAGCCAAAGGGACCTGAGTTTGTAATTCCATACTGGGATCCAGACTTTTTCTCTAGAATGTCTGTCATGTGGGTTTAGGATTACTGTAGGGATCCAACTGTGTTAAATTTCTGCATACCAGAGAGAAGCCATGACTGGATTTTCAGGCCACTTGGCTGTTCTGACTTTGACTGGTTATTATTTTCAATGTTATACCGTAATGTGTATCTCTTCACTATTCATATAATGCTGCAGTAGTGTGTGGAAACTTTAGTTTTACCATATATTCTTTACACCAGAGATTTGGCATTTTGCCCCCTTTTTTTTAACTTAATGCTTTTGTTAGTAAAAATGCTTCCTGTTGACCCTCATTGGACCATTGCATCATTTAACTTCTGCATTGTTTATTTTTTTGTTTTTATCTTATTTTTTTTCCTGTTTGGAACTTAAAACTTTATTTACAACTTTAAAAAACAATCTCATCCCCATCATCACTTGCTTCACATCTTTGTATTACAGCTGAGGTTTTGGTTAAAATCAGTGATGTTCTAGATCTTTTTCAAGTAACTTGCCCCACTTTAATGTTTTGACCTAGTGTGCTATGTCTCTTTCAAGTTCCTTTGACAGAATGTGTAGTTTTTGAACTTCACGCTTAGATTCTTGGCTCTAGCACACTTTGAATTACTGCCTTTCTCCCCTTCTGGTGAATAAATTATAGTTCCTAACTCTTAGAGAACTGTCATACTGTCTCCTTCGCTGACCTCATGTTGTTAATTCACTTAAATTTCTCGATATTTAGCTTAGCCCCTTGTGTGGCTTTGCTTTCTTCCTCTGTGGTGCAGTTTCTTTTTGTGCTCTCAGAACTTCAACATTTAGCCTTCCCAGTCTTCTTTTGTACCTGATGTTCTACTTCTTGAAGGTTTCATATCAGGCAAGACTCCAGTTTAAGTAATTACTTTTTTCTTTCCGAATTCTTCTTATCCTTTTGAATTGAATGTGGTGATCCCTGTGTTCCTGCCCCTCACTATTTGTGTGCATTGCTAAGCAGTCTGTGCTTCAGCCTGCAGCTTCCCTGACAGATTGTCCTGTCTCACATGCTTTGGGGTAAAAGGGAAGTTTAAGATGCTATTTATCATTATTTTAACATGTAGGCCATCCCTCCTTTATGTTCTCCTTTTACTGAATTAGAGGTTGTTCCTATTTAGTCCTTCTCTCTGCCATTCCAATAGGCTTAGTGCCTTATTTGTTTTGCAGAGCACTTCTGCAGTACTTTGGGTGTTTTGTCCAACATGCTTCTCTCCTTTTTTCACATGTCTCTCATCGTGGATATTGATGTCCTCTCCCCCACCCCCACTGTTATCCCCAGTCTTTGTGCTGCTTGTGCTTGTGCTCTTTGTGCTTGTCTCTGTTTCTAGTGAAGTTCCCTGTTCTGGACTCAGTCTGCTCACAGCTAAATGATGTGCATGTGCCATCCTGTTCACTTCATGATTCTGCATTCATAATACCTTTCCTTGCTGCTTGTGCCTTGACAGGCACACCAAGCTCTCTCAGGGCTCTGTGCAGACTTCAGTAGGTATAAAGTTAGATCCATCTGATTTTTTGGTTTGTCTCTATAATCTAAGGTGGTATCACTACAGAGGGGTGAAGAGATAGAAATGTCTCGGATCTCCACAGCAATCAATTTGCACAATAAGGAGGAGGGAATGTTATTTCACTTATGGTCCTGTTCTTTGGCTGTTCTGAATGACACCTCTTGGTGCAGGAATGGGTGCTGTAATGAGCTGTGACAACCAGCAGTTGGTACTAACCACCGGCTCCCAAAAGGTCCTGGAGACTGGGGATAGAAGTGCGTGGGTGAGGATCAGAAGCACAATCCTCAGTTTTGTTAGTGCACGGGCCTCTCAGAAAGGAAGGTGACTGTGCCACACTGCCTAGCGAGCTGTGGCAAATGAAATTGTGTGGAAATGCCTCTTTCCCTGAGCTCCCATTCTTTTTCTTAAAGAAAGATTTTCTCCTAAAATGTACTGTGTTACAATGAATAGATGCTGATGACACCTGGTGTAAAATAATTGTGTTGAATTGACATGCTGAATGAATCGGATGCTGATATTGTGCACTGCAATGAATGTAGCAAGAAACCTTAAGAGCTTGGCTATTGTGTAAGAGTTAGGCTGATTACTTGATGTCTCTGTGAGTCATGCTAGGCAAACAATGAGATAATGGGGCTAGCTAGGTTTGGAGCAGCATAAACCTCTGTGACATTAACAGGAAATTGTTTTTGACTCTCCAAACAGATACGTGTTTTTTGCTTAAGAACTGCAGTTTGCATAAAATGCAAGATATCTGAGAGAAAACAGCTACTGTTGTGCCAAGTATAGGATTAGGGTACAGTGACATGTGAAACATAGCAAAATCCACAGAAAGTTTCATATGGTGATTAAATGGCTAAGAACCAGAACCATGCTCATCAAAACACTTCTCTCAAAATCTTGCATACAGTAGTATAATTGTCATCTTACTGTGTCCTTTAAATCAGTGTCCATAGCTAACTGTGGCTGCATTGACTTCTGTCGTACAGTTTCTTTAAGCCTTTGGCTTTTCCTCAGCTCAGGGGGAAAAAATAGATTGCTATATTAATTCTTCATGTTAATGTCAGCAGGCCCTGTCGTAAAGAGTCTAATGTAGGAGCTGGATCACAGAGTGGTCAATACCAAGGTATATAATTAAGGAAAAGCACTAATATATCTGTCATAACCATAGAAACAGTCCAGTTGAACTATAGGCATGAGAGTATTTGTGTGGCTTTGATGCAGGTCCATGTGACAGTTGGGATATACACTGTGTGACTGATTCAGTGATAATAATTGAAGATGCACAGAGATGTAAAGCAGCATGGGGAAGCACATAGCAAGTAGAAGTTAAATACACAGCAGAGAGATATTTGTTTCTAACCGGATTATTTACATATTCAAATTTAGATGGAGAACCTTCTCTTATTCAATATATTAGCTGTAACCAACAATAATGGGCTCCCCCTTGCCCTCCCCTAAACTGAGGTACCGGGAAGGAAAGGTTTCCTTTGTGTTTCCTTTCACTTTCATGAAAACAGTGCTAAAAAACACAGAGTTTACAAATCAGCATTGAGTAGTAGGAAAACAATCTACTTGAACAATAAACACTGTAGCTGAAGAACACAGTTAGAAACCTGGCACACTGTTGATATTGTTGTGAGCAGATGGACTGTAAGCACATTGACTGCCAAACATCCGTAAACCCCACACACCAGGCGTGGCTGCATGGCAGGACAATTTGAGTGACTGGCAGCTTGCTAACTGCTTCCTAGCATTTGTTTTTTAAAAATACGTGGATATATAGACTCTACATTTTTGTGTATATATATATATATGTAAAAATACACGTAATATAATCCTTATGAAAAGGTTAATAGTAATGGTGACCTCATACTTATGTACTATGGATAACCTGCCACTTTACTGATGTTATTGGTTGATGATGCAAACTGTGACCCAAAATCTGATTGTCACAGCAGGGACAGCATCCTGTCATGGGCACTACCTCTGTCAAGGCAGGACAGAGCAGCAGATCTGAGCACCATGGGGTGGATATAGGAGAACCTGGCTGTTCCTACCACCTGGTGGCCAGTAAGTGTTTATAGAAGCAGAGTAGCATTTCTCAACTGGTGGGCTGTGGCATTTGAAAGTGAACAAGGTATATTTACAGTGGCTGTCAGGAGAAATGAAAAGGACATTATTGCAAGTCTTTTTGTGATATAAAGCAAACTGAATTTCTTCACACAGCGCTGCCCTCAAGACTGAGCAGCTGTGAGCCTGTAGCAAGCAAGTAGTACTTTGGGCTTTTCTCAATGACATGTTTTCACTCTGACTCTTACAAGCAGTATAAGGCTGTTGCGGGAAAAAAAAATCTTTTGAGCATGGATACTTTGACATGGAGTCTTTGTCCTGATACAGATGTTTTCACTAGTGGTGTTAAGAGCAGCCAGACCTCCTGTGACTTGAGACACCTCTGTTGAAACCAGTGCCAGAAATGTGCCGGGCTCTTTCATTAGCTGCCAGGTCTGGACAAGGAACCACAAGGCTTAAAAAAATCCTGTTATATTAACAGTTCATGACCTTCATTTTGGATGGCATCAGGCCATCTGAGTCAGTTCTCAACCTTCTTTTTAGAAAATGTTGTGCAGAGTCTTCTCTTGTCAGTCAAGTGATGCCAAAATTTTCTTCTTAAGCATGATAAAAACAAAATTAAAAATATCTCCAGTCCTTGGTCATGCTCTTTACTGATACAGAGGAAGTATTATGGTGTCTGCTGTCTAGAAAGATTTCAGGAATTCAAACACTGTAATTTTTGATTTAGCAGCAGATACTAGAAATTTTTTTTGGTATTATGACCAGTTCACTTGGAAAAATTTTCTGAGATGCAAGGGTAGGACAGAATGAGAAAGGATGAAAAGGAAGAAGGTAAGGAGAGAGATTTCAAAAAATTTGTAGGCAGGTAAGGATGTAACAGCCTTTATTATCAACAGGCCTTAATCAACTGCAAGACTAAGAATCTGCTGGGCCTTTTGAAACAAAACATTTTACAGAGTCAGAATTTCTACAGAGTGAAACAGGCCATACATGCAATAGGCATCACTTACCATTTTCTTACAAACCAAAAACTGTAGAAATAAAAGTCTTATTAATTGTAAATTATCACTTGTAATTTGCTAATGTATTTGTATTACCTTTTGCTAGTCAGCACTTCTGTGCACATGGGCATATATACATACCTATACACTATATCTGTGCAGGTGTGTATATGTGACTCCTGAAATACCCAGGATATTCTCCCTGTTAGAGAAGAGTTACTCCACAGTTTGTGGAAAGGGTTTGCAAACCTAGTATGTTTCAGGGGTTAGGCTACTCGTCAAGAGACAGGCTTTAGGCAAACAGCTGAAGTACAAATTGAAATCAAGCTTGGTATGAGATATGTGCATTCTTTCAGTGCTACTCCCTCTTTTCAGACATAGTTCTCTTTTGTAATGATACTAAATTAGTCCATGGGCATTGACACTGCCATTCTCTCTCCTTGCTACTTCCCTGATTTCAGCCTAAGCACATACATCTGGACAAAACCATACAGTGGTCCTTGCGCTACTATCTTTGAAGTTTTGATATCAGTAGAAGGTATGTGTACCTAAAAATGTAATATAAACTGGAAATCATGAATATAAAAAAAACATTGTCAAAAGAACAGATGACAAAACAAATGAGTCCAAGCAAATTCTAGCGATTCTATTCTGCTGGTGAATGGTTAGTTAAACCAAGCACTCCTTCTTTCATTGCATGGAAGTATGGTACACATAATTCAGTGTTCCCAGGTGTATTAGTATATAGACTTGCTCTTTAGTGTGTGGGTATCAAAGGAGTTAAACATATACACCAATGGTGTCATATTTGTTCATCATAGTTGGCATATCATATGATTCCAGATGTTTCTTTTCCTGTCAGTATTGGCAAGTATTCTTTAGATGTGTATAATTTTGAATTATCACAGTCCATACGTTTTTCAGGAACCAAAATCAATACTGATGTTGGTTTGAATATTTTCTGGTTGAAGTGTTTTTGTAGGTTGAGAAATAGAACTTATATGAATTAAAGCTGTTTAACTTGGATATCACAGCCTCATTCACATATTAAATATACGTACCACCCTATTAGCCTTACAACTATTAAGTTATAAAAATCCTGCGTTCATGTTTGCTAGCTTTGCATTATACTGTAACATGTAGGATTGTAAAAAGGAAAATAGGGAAATACAATACCATTGGGAAAAACACATGAAACAGCTTCCCCCCCCAAAAAACATATACCAAAATTCTTCACATGTGGTGAACTGAATAGGCAGAATCCATCTCCATTCAGTTTTTAGACTTCTTTGAAGACTTCTTGAGAGTGTACAACTATAACACAAGTTGGGATAATCCAGTTGGATATTAGAGAGTTTTTTCTTCAAACCATGAGGGTGGATTGACATTCTCTATGTATTTCACTGAGCTTGTTTTCTAGAGCCCCAGCAAATGGAATTAATGTATCACTAAATGTAATAGTCTGTTCCTGGGCTGTTTTCAGTCATTAAAGGGACCATATTCACCTGCAGATCTGTTCAAGAATGCCGGCTGCCCTCTGCAGCCCTAAAGGGACTAAGGAAGGACTTTTATTTTCTCAGAAATGAGTTTTTTTTTTTTTTTTTTTTTTTTTGTCTGGGGATCTGGAAAACACAGTGGTGACTTTAATCAGAATAATGTGATTGAGTTTTTCTCTATGATCTTGATATATTTTGGAACTTCAGCTTCATTTAAAAAGAACTTAAGGAGAAGGGATTCTACATTTTAAGCTGTTTGCATCTTAATGGTTGTTTCATGCTGTTCCTTAGGTGGCTCTCATTTCCTTTCTTACTTCTTTTCTCCCTTCTTTATAATATCATCATCAAACTTCTCTTGAAGCTTTTTCTCTTTGGATTGCTTGCTTTCATGAATATGGGTACCATCCTGAAGACAAGTCTTCTGATCCACATCTCTTTAGCTCACTTCTAGACTTCTCTGATCATTGGAGACTATTCACAAAGGGGAAAAGTACAGCTGAAAGGAAGAATTCCCCTTAGCAACTTATAAAGAAAATGGGCATTGAAAGGGCAAAGCAGAGATACTGCATCCCTCAGTAATCCAGCCAAGAGATTAATAGCAAAGATAAAAATAGAAAAATATAATTATTCTAACTTCATTTCCTCTCTTGGAAAATACAAGAGCAGGCAAGACCCTCACAATCCTGATTCCCAGGTGCTATCTCCCTATCACACTTGTGTGACTTGAAGCACATGGAAACCTTAATAGTAAAACTAAGTGAATAATTCATGGTGAGCAGCTTATTTGATGATTTCCTGAAGCCCGGTTTTTTTGTTTGTGCAGTTTGCAGCAGATGACAATGTCTTTCAACTTACATATTATTCAAATTTTCTCAACTTTTTTTTTTAATCATGCTGATATAAGGTAAGGAGCTTTCCAGGTACTGAGCAGTAACAGTATGGATGCTGCAGCTGGTCCCAAACCCAGCTGTGTCTCCCAGGTGGCTGAGAATAACCTTTATACTGAAGAAAGGTATTCAGAAAAGAGACAGTGCTCATGCTTTGTTTTCCAACACAAAGAGATAGAAATGAATTTGAAATTCCCTGTAATTGCTTAATCTTTTCCCTTTCTGGTTCACAGAGGCATTGAGTGAGGTGTCGTTCATTCATATAAAAGACTAATGTAAAATATATTGGTGTGGGTAGAGTTTAGGCTTAAATTTTCCTGTTACATTCATGCAAGTAAGGATTGGGTGTTTACAGAGGCAGAAGGGCAGGGGACGGTCAGGTCCCTATCTACTGATTTTAATATCTTTGATGTTGGAACCACATAAAAGGTTCAGTTTATTTTTATTTCCCTGAAATGTGTTTTGCATTCCTGTGTCAAGCATTGTCATGATCCCAAATCATCATTTGTTGTGGTGCAAAGCCTTTATGTACTTAAGTAATAGTGAGAAAGAGATAAGTTATTAGTATCTGTAAACCCCAAATATTTTGCAGGAAGTTTGATGAGCCTGTTTTAATTGAATGCAGCCAATAAGGAGCAGATCTACACAGGCACTGACCTTAGTGAAGAGAAACTGGATTTAGAAATGAAGAGTTAATAAAATCAATCAGTAGATTGAATAAGGGGAGAATATTTGGTAGTCTGTAGACCAGGTTTTGATAATATTGCAGAAACAGAGATTAAACATTATAAACATTATAGTTTTTATTCACAGTTCATTATCAGGGAGAGACTTTGCAGACATTTGAGACTTAGTACTTGGAAGGGACCAGTAAGAATCAAGGGGTTATTAGCAAATAACATCCTTAAATATTTAGGAGAGAGATGAATTTGTAGTGGTGACCCTCAGCAATTTATTCTCTAAATCTTTGTTTTCAGTTTTCCTGAGTGTTGCACTTCTTCTAGTGACTTGTCTAACTGTATATAATTATTTTTATTTATGTAAGAAAAATAAAGAAATTGATGTGTAATTGACATGATTTATTTTGTCTACTTTATTCTTTGATTAGAATGGAAGGTGTAAAGTTACGGTTTTGATAGATTCTTGTGTGAACAAGGCACATCTTTTAGCAAAGGTATCCTCGGAGCCCATCTTTGACTGTTCTGCATTTGCTGCTGAGGTGAAGAAATTTGTACTGCGAACTCAGGATATATTATTTCAATTAATATGGGGAAAAAAATTAGTATTTCTTGTTTCTATGTGAATCATGCAGCAACAGAAAAGAATTGACAGAAATGGGAACGCAATAAGTTAAGGGTGCAGTTTAACAAGGTGTCCAACCAGTGTCACAAGAAATTATTTGAGATTTTACTTGACTTATACCTTCTGCTTTTCCTTAGAAAAGGAGTTGTTTCCATAGTAACAGCCACATTACATGGTTCTATACTTATGATACCTCTGAGATAGACCAGCATCACAAAGAAATATACTTCTCAATATGTCATATAAAAATCCTGTACTTGTTAGTAAGAAAAATCTTATTTTCAGCAAAGTGAGACACTTGTTTGAGGTTTCTAGGCTATAGTTAATTTATTTATACTATTTTTCTGTCCCTCCCTCATTTATTATAGGTTGTGCTTGTATTGCTGCCTATTAAGATGCCTGACACTTCCCATTGTAGGCTTTTGTCTTCAGCTGCTTACAGCTTTACCAAATATTAGCTGTTTAGACTCATATTTTCTGCTCAAAGTCTCTGCCTTCTGCAGAATCCTTTTGGAATATCTCATAGCTGTGCAGCTATATATAAGAATTATTGTGTGTGTTTTCCTTTTTTTTCATTATTTAATTGCTTGGGTTTTTTGTGTGTGCTTTTTTCCTTCTTTGTCTTGTTTTGTTTTTTTTTTTCCCCTTTCTTTCTTTTTTTTAAGGATTCTATATTCCTTCTGGGGGAAAACCCACTGTAGCATGTGCCTTTTGCTGTGTGTCCTTTTCATAGCCCTGACCCCCCCCCCCCCCCCCCCCATCCTGAAATTTCACTAATTTATGAGGATCTGCAATCTTTTAGTATCCGAGTCAATTCCTGACTTTTGAATGCTTGTGGTAGATCTTGGTAATGTGCTACTAAAACATACATGTATTTATTAAGTGCATGTGTACATACAGACATAATGCATGTATTTATGCACTTAAATAGATTCCACTGGTTGTCTGGAGAGTGACAGGCATAGAAGTGCTAATCCATTTGTGTCAAGGAGTAAGAGATCAGAAGGAGATATTAGAATAATTGGAAAATGAAGACAGGATAGAACTCTAGCTCTTAACAATTCAACCAGTCAATGAAGAATTCAAATAGGTAAGGAGCTCAGTTGTCAGAGTGTGTTAATTTGCTGCCTGTTCAGAAGCTGCCATGGAGACTGTTAATACCTCCGATGCTTCTTAATGAATTTTAAAAACAATGTGCACTTGGTTTCTGCGGACTGGAATGGTGTGTTTTGATTCATTCTCGTCACAAAACATATGGAGGCTCTATTTCTGAATTCAGTGCTGTTCAGTGCATGCAAAATTATTTTTCTGGTCCTTGGTGTGACACACTAAGGTATTTTCTTATCTCTTAATATTTCAGGACTATAGTTTCTTTTGTGTTTTTTTTTTCTTCTTGGTTTTTTTTTCTTCTTTTCCTTCTAATTAAAAGCTCTATGGTTATTTTGTTAAGCTACAAAATAATGTGGTGTCAGTATACGCGAATTAGCTCTGGAGTACTAGTATGGCTTTTTCTGGTGCAGTACTCCATCACTGTTAAGTGTAGTTAATTTGGCTGAGCCACAGCACTGCACAACCCTGACACCTGAATTCTCTCATTTATCGGCACCTTGGAATATTTAATCATATCATATAGATTTAAGTTATTCATAGTTTATCAAATTCCTTCTGGTTACATTTCTATTCTAGCATCCAAAACTGGCAGAAATCTGTTGGCAGAGGCCCTCTGCTGTTTCTCTTTTTTCTGTTTCCTGAAGAGAACACACACAGGGTTGTAAAGGTCGTGTTATTTAGTACAGAAGTGACAAGTGAACTGTTCCCTCCTGCAGCCTCCCCACGCTTCTTTCACAACTGCTACTTTGATTTGTCACTGGGGTAGTCTCCTCCAGTCACCTCCTTGCATGACTACAGATAGTGCTTTGTCACTTCACTTCCTACTGCAGATCTAAAGGGCTCGCTTCATAACAGTGAACTGCCATTCCTAACCTGTCAGGCAGCAAACAAATCAAACTCAGTAATGCAAGCAAAACCTCAGTAATTCATGAACCTCTGAAGTATCAAAGATAGCAAAAGACATATTTGTAGATGGGCATAGGCTGTGTTACACTATCACTGTAACACTTTATTTTGACAAGCTAGCAAATTTGTGGTTGTTTTCTTCCTCAGAATTTCGATCTCTCTTGGACTGTAACTCTGGCATTATTGATTGGGTTGCAGTGGGTTGGGAGCAGCAAGTTGGATGTGGGAGGTTTTCAGAGCACAGCAGTGCAGACACAGCTGGGCTCCTAAGTGTACTGGGTCTGAGTGGGAGATAGTTTTTCCTCAAGGGAAAGACTACTCTGGGAAATGAGCAAAAGACAGCAGCACCAGATATTGATCTATGTTAGGTCATTCCATTGGCATAATTTAGGCACTTCTTATTGCTATTACTCTTTTAAGAGCTGGGAAGAAGTGTACTGAACATGAGCAGAAATACAGCAGGAAAGTAAACGTAGAAGTTTTGTCAGCAGGTTTGGGGACTGTGTGAAGGTAGCTGAGTGTGTAGGATTCTTTTTAACGATGATAACTTGGAGGAAAGCCTCAAACTACAAGCTGCAATGTGAAGTAAATTGCGTTCCTCGTTTCTTGTTTTTTCCTGTCAGCTCTCCTGTAGTCTGTCCATGTATTCTCCTAACTTGTTATTTAATCCAGTACAAAAGGGCTAGAAGCTGAGGCAAGATAAATAAGCTTAAGAATAGATGTGAACTTTTAAAAGCAAGAGCAATTAATCAGTAGAACAGTGCACCAAATGCTGTAGTGGGTGTCTGCCTCTTGGAATCTTCCAGTCAACACTGGATGTGTTTCTTAATAGATATGCTTAACACAGAGCTTGATGCGGAGTCAACTAGAGCAGCAGCAGTGTTGTGTGGATACTGTCATCCCAGGAGATGAACCTTTTGGGAAAGGTTTCCCTAACTCCTATTTCCTTGGCTGATTTTTTTAGCTTCCCTAATTGGCAGTTATTTTAATTTTCCCTAATGTTAATACTCTCAAGTAAAATTATCTGAAAGTGTAGCTTGATGGTTTTATCTGGATAAAAGTAGGTAAATGCATCAAATGAACAAGTTATAATATTAAAGAACTGTGTTATTGAAGCAGTAGTTATTAATACTAGATCCTGCAGTTAGATCAGCTTAGGCATATTTCTATTTACATACAGCATTCATTTTTGGTTCTACAGATCTGTTAGCTGGGTCATTGTCTTGGTTTTCTTCCATGTTTTTGAGAGGATTATAACCTGTGTTCAAAATTCACTCCTCAAATACCCTCTTATTAGGGTAACAATGTGTATGGGCCTGGATCTGAAAGATCCTAATACTGTGATTGAGTTTAAAAAATGAATGATGGAGTTAATTTTGCTGAGAGCAAATAAACATATTCAGGAAAAAAAAATATAATCTTCTCTGTTTCTCTGTATACATGTATACAAAACAATTCATAGTGAGGGAAGTGATGGCAGAGATTCATTTCCATATTAATTATGGGATAGCTCTTCATATTGTGCTAAAGGCTGTGGTTTTTTTAGTAGTACAAGCTAAGGACTTACTGGAGCACATTTCTCTACTTTACCTGCTCACACATCTGTTTTGACAGGCAAAGGTGGCACCCTAGATCTTGGTTTTGTGCATAGATGGTAAGGATGGTCTCATCCAACCCCTTAGAAAATCCTTATTTTGGTCCCACTGCTCAGACAAACCTCTTATGAACACTTTTCTGACATCAATTCATTGTTGTGAAGCTGTCAAAGGCCCAATAAAATGATTACAAGATTAATTTTATTGCATTAAATGCTACAGAAAACCCCCACATTATATCATTACAAGGCGCATGCGTTTTCTGAGTTTTCTTTTGGTTTTAATTTTCCCAAGGAAGGTGGAATAAAGCAGCTGAAGAAACAGTACACTTCACAGAGAAGGGTTAAAAAGGGTGAGGTAGAAAAACTGTTTTCCTGCAAGGTGAGAATAAGGCCCTTTACCTTGAGAAGAAATGGCAGAATGGAGACATGAGAGCTTAGTCCAACCTTGGGGAATTGGTTAGAGAATGATTGTATGACTGACATTAATTGAGTTTTCCCATGCAGTTTGTAAGAGTTATGTTATATAACCCAACTCACATGATGCTGTCAACACATTTCAACAAGAATTTCACAGAAAGGTTCAAAGTAAGCTGTTAAATACAAAAATCTGGATGTCTTACCTAGATTACAAACTCCCTCCATTATTGACCTTTTAGAAGGCAGTAAGATGCACAGAAGAGATCAGGTTCTGGTTTGGGGACTCTG
Source organism: Cinclus cinclus (assembly GCF_963662255.1). NCBI lineage: Eukaryota > Metazoa > Chordata > Aves > Passeriformes > Cinclidae > Cinclus > Cinclus cinclus. The sequence goes on from NC_085052.1 coordinate 23,438,797, forward strand.
CATTCACTGCAAACTCGTGGGCTTAAGGAACTTTGGCCCACAGTCAGATTGGCCTTTTAACCAGGTAGCTTATTTTACCTGCATTGCAATTAAACAAGTTTGCTTGATTTATAACAAAAGGAGATCTATCCAACACAGTATTTGCATCTTTAAGGCTAATTGTGTTTTTACTTAGTCATGTAATACTTCGCCCTTAATGATTTTATGGTGAAGTTTGTATTTAATATTTGTTTTTAATTACTAAGCTGAGTCTGTCTCCAAAGTAAGGTCTGTCATCATTTTTGTTTCCATATGAGCTTTTGAAAGAGTTTCAGGCAAAAGCACAAAATTACCCGCGTGCTGTACTTGGTTTCTTTAGACTGTTCACACATGCTAATAAGGACAGCACTGCAAATGTCAGACGGAAAGATCAGTTTTATGCCTGGTATATACCAACTATACTATGTTGCCTTCAAGTAATATGATGCCTTTTATCAGAAAGGGAGTAATAATCCCTGTGCCAATCAACCCTATGGGCTGGAATGGAGGAAAGGAAAATAGGAGGAACAAATTTCATGGGTAAATACCTCTTTGGTAATTTTTTTTCTAACTGTATGAGAAAGTTCTTGCATTAATAGTCTCCAATCACCTGCATTATCATACTTACAATCTTTTTAATGTTTAGCAGTGTTGTTGAGTGGTAGCACATAATTATGCTTTGTCTCAAAGGAAGTCAGAAAAGGACAGAAGAAAGAATTAAAGACCAAGAAAACAGGAAAAAAAAAAATGGTTTGTGCTCTATCTTGTATCTGCAAAGCTGATACAAAGGTGCATTTCGAAATGCTTAAAATGATTGCTTCCCTCTTTTCTTTTGGATCCACATACATTCCCAACTGTACATTTGTTCATCTGTGGGGATAAAATAGGTGCCATAATTTGTATGATTCCAAATGCAAAACTGAAAATTTTGCAATGTAAATATTTTGAATTAAATATAAGGCAAATATTAATGTTCATTTTCTTTACATGAAAACAATATAGCATTTTTTTTAATGAAATGGAAATAGGTTCTAAATTATATTCCAAGTGAAGAACGGCATTCCTTTAGTGACATGTTATTCTTATTGCACAGAGTAATTCTAAAGGGTTTGTGTTTCTAAAACACTTCTGGCTTACATTTTTAAACATTACCCCAGCTGCGTATTAAACTACAAGGTAATTTATTATCTGTTTCAAAGACAATTGAGATCATTAGCAAGAAACATTGACTTCTAGAAGTTTTGCACTGGACCTTTAAAGAATTTCTTGATTGTTGATTTTGTGTTAGTGATACTGTTCAACCGTTACACATTTAAATTATAAAAACCCCCAAACTTTCAGTATCTTCCTTTGTAGCTGAGGGATGAAAGCATGGCAAGCTGGAGTGGCACACCAGCAAGTCACTACACAGTCAGTAGAAGGAAAAAACCTGGCTCTGAATACTGTAAATTAGACCATAGTGCACCAAACAGAGATGATTCAAGTTATAGAAATTATCAGTGTTTCTGCAGTCTGTAGCAGCCTGCATTGTCTGCACCCATCTTGTCAATTTTTATATGTAAAAATGTAGTGCATTAACAGAAAAAGAGGTGTTTGAATGCTCCAGTTCTTTTGTACCTTTAGATTTAAAAATAGAGTATGTCTGGGATTGTTTTTTGCTCTTACAAAACCCACTGAAATAGAAGTAACAAAATCCCATAACATATTGCTGTTTCACAGAAACCCTTGACACTGGCAGCTGTTTACCTGCTGTGTTTCTTTCACGTAGTGATGAACTTTGTTGCGTTCTGCATAGTTATTGGAATTTCTTAAATACACAGTATGAAAAAGGAACCTGTGTGGAAAAACTGAGGGAACTGAAGAATTAAAAACTTTAGCTTTCAGTGATGGTTCCTGTGGTTACTTATTGGACATCTACTTTTCATGAGTGGAAAGTGTCTGTTTCTTCAAAACCTCCACCATCAGTGTATTGGTAGAATTGACTCTAAGAGTAACAATGTTATACTAGGAGCAGAGTTGTGTGCCCATTTTATAGTCGGTAGGACTTTTGAGAACTGAAATAAGCCCATCTGTGACCCCTGCTCACCAGCAGGTCTGTGATTTTCTTTACTTACATAGTCCTGTTAAAGGGACTGTTGCTGATAATGGCCCAGGTGAAACACTACACATATTAGACCTACAAAATATAATTATTTATCTCTGTATTGTGAAGCCTACATTTGACTGATCAGTCATTGCTTTTAGGATGCAGCTAGTGAAAGATAATGCACAGCCATGAATGTAAAGTCACACTGTTGTAAGGAAAACAAGCTGATGTCTATTGTCTCTGTGTGTTCAGAAATTTGTATAGAGTAGTGGTTTACTGTGGAGAAGAGTGAGACTTATTCTAAATTATATTATGCCCATAAAATTACTTGATCTGTGACAATCGATTTTTATTATTTCTTTTGCAGCACTGATAGCTTTGAAATTCTGTTCTGAATTGTGTTTTTATTCTTACAGAACTTCTAACATTGAAAATCAATGTAGGATTTGACCTTTGGTATGAGTATGAAGAATACAGCTCAGATAACTTAAATGAAATGTCCTGTTAGTTTGTAATTGTAGGTATGCTTAAATTGCTGTTAATGTCTCTTGTCACTTGGGACTTTTCAGCATACAGAGAAATTGAATGGTAAATGATTGAACTCCTTCAAGAGGTGATAGTGGTGTAGTGTTTGTCAATTTAATGTCATAATTATTTTGGTTATATCTTAGATAATGTCTTTTCATTTACCTTGGTCATTCTGAATGCTTTTTCTCTGTTGAAAACCACTCTAAAATTAAGCATATCCATTTTTCTTTCCTTTTTAATTCTTGCATAGCAAATACTAAGGAGTCTGAAACTACTTTTTTGTTATAGAGACAGTATTACTGGGGAACTTGCTTACTTGCAGCAGCTTTGGTGAAAACTCAGTGTGACCTGTCCCTAGATTCTAGGCTGCAATATGGGATTGCAGAGAAGCTGCTAGGGAGAGAGCTGTGTGAACAAAATCTCGGCTAGGAGTAGGCATTGAGGAGAGCTCAGGAAGTTCAGAATTTATGTAAAAGCTCCAAGTCACCTGTGATGTTTTGAAATGTGTATATATATATAAAAAATATGCTCTCTCACACACACATATGCACACATATGTTTTCATTCTGTTATCTGAAGAGGAGGCAGTCCAAACTGAGGCCAAGAGACAGAGTAGATAGCCATGAAAAGAAAACAAAGCACAACAGAAAGCATTTTCTACCCTATTTGGTGTTAGCTTGGTCTACCTATGGCTTAACTTTTTACTTTATGTATTGGTAAATTTTCGAATGAGTGTTTGAACGAAGTGAGTTGAAAGCTCTAAAGAGATGCCACAGCCTAAAGTGAGAGGAAGTACAATAGGAGGGATTATTCTAAAACGTTCTGAGGAGGTACAGGCTGTCTCCTCACATCATTTCCAGGACAGAGGTTTGGAAGTGACATTTCCCTAACAAAATGTTAAAATGTTTTAAGTAGGGTAGATAAAAATGATCATGAGACTTGAATTGAATGAAGAAGGAACTGATTCTTACCTCTGTTTGAAGACACCTTTCTGAAAATAATATATGAAATAAACATAATAATACAAATATTTTACTATTAAATAAACTGGATACACATTTTGCAGTGTATCTTGGATTTGGAGAACAAGGTATTATTTGGTCAAAAGTCATGTTAGTTTACAGTTAAAGATGACTTAAGACTGTAGGCTTTTAAGTGTGCACAGTATTGTTCAATAGATCTGTCCTTTGGCTAGGCAGGGTCTGCTTAAGTGTTTGTCTCTGAGGTTAATATGTTGCAGTTTAGTCATAACTTTTGTGATTATAAAGGTTGAAGGGGGAGAAGGAACCCTCAAACCCTCCTGCAGTTCAATTTGTGGTAAGCTGTTCAACCCTGTGGCTTGAAGTGGGAAGAGGTGCCCAGATGACAGCCTGCAGCGCTGATTCACCTCATTTTCCACTCTCTCCAGTGTAACAAACTGATAGCCAAAGAGGTTTGACTTCTTTCTCCTTTCTGTGCAGTCAGACAGGCAAGAAGGAACATATGTATTATCTATTATTTTATCTCTTGTGATAATAATTAAGTTGTACCAGATGCAGGACAGATGTATGAACAACCCCAGCTAATAAATTTTGTTATAAACTAGTCTGATTTGATGCAGAATCCAGGCAACTTTGCACATGTCTTTTCATAATTTTGTTTCTAGTCCTTGTTTCCCAAAACTCTTTTTCAAGAAGCAGTTCTGAAAGTATTGTAAAAAATGGGATGTGGTAATTCCTATATTATTTCCTATGTTTTAGGTCTCTTTCCCTGTTGTGAAAAGACTTAAGATTGGCTTGTTTTAAATCTTATTAGTATTTGAGTTTTGTATTCATATAACAAGTTATAAATATGGTGTGTCATTATTTGTTTATTTGCACTTTTCTGGGAACTGAAGGTCAGCTGAGTAGTCTTAGTCTCACATAGCAGCTTTTGGCTCTGATTGCTTTGGCCCATATCCAAATACAAATCAAATTTGGACCAGATACCCCCAGCTATTACTAATATAAATAATATCATATAGTGTTCTCAATAAATGAGTATCTCTCCTTTTAGCTATGTTGCAGGTTAAACTGCTTGCAAAACAAATTTAACATAGTTCACTTACTCGGAGAACAGGAAAATACTCTCTTGGTTGTCTGGGCAGTTAGTATATCTATAAATAAGTATGGTTCTTATAATGATTAATATATGGAATATGATATTTTTAAATATAGGGTGGCAAATTGACAGCATTTTAAAATATATTTGTGCTCTCCTAATTTTAAATGATAGCTTACTTATTTTGAAGGTAGTTTATTTTTGTACTTTAGTGAACTGCAAAAATACTAGAAATAGTTATTATTTTTTACTTATCATGCAGTGATAGTTCTGTAAATCTTCATCTAAATCTGAAGCCATTTATTAAATTATAAAAAAGATGTTTTTTGATATCGCTAAAATCAGGCCTTGCAACTTTGATTCTCCCACCCCAATTTTTAAAGATCAGTTATGTGCTTTCCTTCAGATGCTATAATGTATTAACATCTAATTCTAGTAGGCCCTCTTGCTCAGTAGGCTGTGATTTACCAATATCAGAACCACTGTTAAAGTTTTACAGTCAGAGAAAGTGTGGCAAAGGAGGTCACCACAGACAGCAAGGCCCTTGTCTGGGATTAGTTGGAATTGTTTTCCTGTCTCCTTGTCTATCCTTTAGTGTAAATATCATTGTAATTCTGGGAACTAAATACTGAAAATCATCTCTTATAACTTGTCAGTGGTGGCTTAAAACCAGCCTACAAAATAGCAACAGTCCTTCCATCAAACATTCCATGACAGCAAAAATGGCAGCTCTTGCAAATATAACTTCCTTTGCCTGAATATCATCTGAGTCTTTAATTTCTCCTGAGTGCTTTCAGAATACAAATCAAGGAATGCAGCTCTTGTTAATCAGCCCTAAGACTGATGTTCAAACCAGAGAGAGAAGGAATTCTGTGTTGTAAATATTTTTACTTGTGTGTCTTCTGCATCCATGCTGTAATAAAGGGGGCCTTGCAGAGACCCGTCCCAGTTAGAATTGACCCAAAGAAAGCAAAATGGCACAGTCCTTTGCAGAAAGAAATCTCCCAGTCCTGAGAACAGAGGTTGTGCTGAAGGGGAGAGACACAGAGAGACTCACAGTTGCACTGCAGGTTGCTAGCAATTTATTGGAAAACTGCTTTTTCAAAAAGATTTCAAATACTCACTTATACCTTCTATCTGCTCTTTCCTTTAGCCTTTCACATGCTATGTTGGCTCCCTAAACACATTGCTACTTCTTTCTCCTCTGCAGTGCTTTTGTCACTTCTATTTCCAGGTGCTATAGTTTACAACTCTGCTTCTATTAGCAGTTTTGAGACTGCTTCTCCTTATCTTCAGCTGACTATGAAATTGTCCTGGCTTTCAATGAAGAGATTAGTTTGTTGGGATATCTGCAAAACAGCTAAGAACAAGGTGGAATCTTCGCTGTGTGAGATGCAGCCTCTCCGCACAATAACAATTTTTCCAGCCACTTATAAAAATACTGTTTGACAGTGTTTCATGCAGTAAGAGACTGAAACTATCCTACTGCTCTTTCAGGAGCTTTCCTCCCACCTCCTGATGAAAACTGCTTGAGCTAGAAATGGTCACAGACTAAATTCACAACTCTTGACTTAGTTCAAATTATTGTTAATTGCTGAGGTATTTGTTGGCTGCTCCTTGGGCTGTTCACTGCTTTTAGGTCTTAAAAAGATTAATGATCCCTTCTGGAAAAAATACCCGAAGCAACCAGTCAAGATGTTTGGCTGATATTTGACTGTATGACTGGAGTCTTAAACTTCTGAAAAAGGAAATTGCTTTCTTGCCCTTGACCTTTCACATTAACATTTATAGCTCTTGTTGCATTATTTTGACTCTTTGACAGTTTGAATGTGTTTGTAAGGGATGTAATTCTTCCTGTGCTAATGGCTCTTGTTTGCACCTGAGTGGTTATGTGTAAACATACGAGGGGCAGATGGCCTGAACTTCTTCCCATAACTCAAACCTTTTGTTCATAACTTAAGTGACTTCACCAAAAAAATCTGAACTCTTATACTGCTTCTACAGTGTTTCAGAAGAATGTATCTGAACTAACTGGTAGAGCTTTCAGAAAACTCTTTGTTACTACCAAGTGTTTTCAGTTCCCTGTTAGACCATCTGCTGGAAAATAACTTTGGTTTGCTGGCCTGTTCCACCTCTCCCCCCTCCTGCAGCTTTTTAAAATTTTATTTTCTTTCTCTCTCTCTCTAGGAAATATTTGGAGAATCTGCTTAGGGAAGCATATTGAAAAGAGGAAAATATTGGACTGGTGTATTGTCAGTAGACATTATAAATAAAGCCATGGTGAGATAGAAGCAGCTGCCATATTCCCTGTGAATAGTATGACTATCTTAGTTAAAAAGAAAGAATGGATATTTAAACAAAGAAGTGGTTTCCCTTAAATGTTGGTTATAGGTATATAAGTAGTTTCTCAAACAAATATGGCTTTGATTACTTGGTTTTATGCTGCCATTTGCTGTGGAAAGGAGAACTGTAACCTTTAAGGAAGAAATCTGGTAGAGCTGAGATATTCCAGCTGACTCTTACAAGTATCAGTGACGAAACATTGGTGGCAGATTCCTCTCTCAAGAAAATATTATGTTAACAGGCTCCAACTAAGATGGACCAGCAAAGACAAGGAGATGAAAGCGGTCAGGGGTATTAGTCATGCGGGCTTCTGCATTGTCTGAGGTTCTGTAGGACTGCTGCTCAACTGAATCAGCCAGAAAAAGATGACTGCTGTGGTGTCTCTGAACAAGCATGAGGTAGTTTGACTGAAGGGTGAGTGTTGGTAATGTACATTTTTATGTCATATTCTTCATGCCGAGATTCTTCCTGTGATCTCGGAGACCACGCTTTGGAGAATTCATTACAATTGCAATTAAGATGGACTACTGAAAAAGAGAATACTTAACAGGAAAAAGCACAATGAGGAAAAGAAATATTTCTGTTAAATAAATACAGGGAGGAGAGGGAGTGAATGTTTAATCAGAGCAATAGAAAAAGCATTCTTGTAAGTCAAATGTAAGATGACAAATAAAGGAAGAGCAAAGTGTAACAGCAGCAGCAGGAAATGAAAAATAAGACAGCAGAAATGATGATGAGGAAACAAGGGTTTTTTTTTTCCTTCCTCTGGGTTTGAGTAATTTTTTGGGACCAATTAATATTGTACATACTGAACATAAGAAATATTATCAAGTCAGCTTAGAGATTACATTGTATAACTAGTACTCTCCTACCTACTTGTGTGTCACCCAGATTCCTGGGTTTTTTTTCCATTTGGGAATGAATCCTAGTGATCTTTTGGGCTTTCAGAAGTGTATGCTTTTGACAAGCAATTGACAATTGTTTTCTATTTCTGCTATGTTGTCCTTATATAAATGTCAAAGTCAACATTGAGAAAATATGATAGCTAAGTGATCGCAGTTAAAAGGCTCTCACTTATGGAGAGTACCTTAGAAAAGACATAGAAATTCTGGTGAGCTGTGCAGGGGTGTTCTGCCCTGAACAGACACTGAGCTGGTGGAAGTGCCTTAAATGGCTAATCAGATGCTAAGAGCTCTGAATTGGGCAGAGAATCTCTAAGGTAGAAGCAAATATTTGTGACCTCTCAGGATCTCCTGATTTAATTTGCCAATGCCATAGGAGTGCTATCTGCAGACAGTAACACTGAGTCCTTTATCCCAGCTGGGGTTTCTCCAGTGCAGAGGACACACTGGTGTCCCTGAACTGTAGGACTGTGTAAGAACAGGGAACAGTGGTGCTGCAGGAGGGTCGTGAAATCTTCTTGTGTGACATGACCTCATGTCCTGTGTCCAGTGTCTAAAGACCAATAGCCAAATCGGCCAAGACACCATCAGAAAATAAAGTTCCTCTGTCAGCTCAGAAATCCAGTCTGTCAGTGAAAGGTAGCAGCATGAATATCAACATTTCAAAGTAGAATAAACAACTGTTTGAGGATTTATAACTCTCAAACCATATCGTTCATTCAGGTCTCATGGAAGTCATTTCCTTGCTGTCCCCACCTTCTGCCATCAACACCCCTCCTGAGAAAGGGAAATTGTGTGCATCAACTTCAACATATTCTCGAGGGTCTTGGTCACCTCTGGGTTTTGTCCTTCTGATGCACTGTGTAAATGGAGGCTGGAGACATGGCTTGGGTTTAGGAGCTGAACAAGCTTGGAGGCGGGTATAGCTTCTGACAAAATACCTGCTTTTTGTCCGGATAGTTTGCATCTTCCTTCTCCATTTAAGACAAGCAGCAACTTGCTCTTCAATCCCCAATCCTGTTGTATGGGGCTGCAAGCTGATTCACTTATTGGCACCAAAAAAAGTCCCACATTTTCTCTATTCCTTTCAGAGATGAACAGAATTTGGCTTGAGTTGGTATCTGTGCAGAGATGGAAAAATCACGTGATATTTTCTTCACTGTTTCTGTAGTGCAATTATTTGTGATTTGCCAAACTCTGATGCTTAGGAATTTCTGTTATTTATAAATGTACTTGGAAATTTCTCCAGCATCTTATGATTAACACTTAGCAAGAATTAAAAATGTTCTGAAGTGCTAAGAAAAAGTGACTTCTACAGAGTCATTTCTCCTTGGAGTAACTGCTTTGCAGAACTGACCTCATCTGCTGTTTTTTTTTTCTTCTCTGAACAATCATTTTAATTCATAAGAGTACAGATATTTTAAGTTTGAATTCACTATGAGAAAACCTCAACCCGTTCAGTTTTTGAGTTCATTAGTACTAATTAGAACTCACTGTGAGTTCTTATTGCACTTTTATGTTGCCATACAAATGATTAAACCTCTACAGAATCACTCAACTGTACTCTAATATAAAAACCCAGCAGCAGTGCATGTAAAATTAATGTGTCATCAATCAGGTCAGATTGGAACTGGAAGTTAAGGGTTTGATTTTACTTGTGTACCTGTTTTCAGTCTAAAGCTACTAAAACAAAACTTATGCAGAAATTAATAGGCTCACTCCTTGGACCTTATGCAGCTCAGCACTCACTAAGTGTACAAAGTAGAGCTGCTACAACAGTGTTTTTCTTCAATATATTTTTGTTCTCAAATAGCCGAGCCTTTACTCTTGTGCAGCTGGGTCACGTTGCTTCAAACTCAGTGCATGTAATTTAAATGAGTACAGTATATTAATAGGTGAGCTTGTAAATTTTATGTCATAGAAGGAGAAACAGAGTACTAGGTATTATTTTTTAATGGATGGTTCAGATCTTAAGTATTTACTGTCCAAAATAGTCAAGTCAATCTTAAATTTATTGTTAAATTAATTGCTAGAGTTAGTACCTTTCCCACCCACTTAGTTATTTCTACTAAATTTAGGACTGTTCTGCAGATATTTATCTCTTCAGTTTCTATATATATATATGTGTATATATATATATATATACATATAAGCAGTAATTTTTTAGAGCTATCACTTTGCCCAGTGATACTGTGAAGGATGTATTGTTTTGTGTGTGAATTAGGGCAGATAAGAAACCTTGGGTTGGACAATTCACTTCCAGTCAAGAAGCATGTGAAACTTGCTGCTTCCTTGCCTCCTTTAGTAGTTTTGTTTATTTTTCACATACAGCTTGGTAAGAACTGCTGTAAGTAATGTTTCAAGCATAGCAATGCTATGTAGGATTTTACAAAGGAGGTCTTATTTTTAATCTGTGACTTTTATTTGGAAGGGGGAAAATATTTATACATCAAGGATTTCAAGACAGGCTGACCTAAATCCTGGACAAAGTCATAGTTTTGCAGGGCTGAATTCTCTGCATTGTACTGAAGGAATTTGAAGTATTCTGGTTCTGCCCCTTTGTTTGTGGGTCATACATCTGTAGGAAGTGCCTGTGTGGTGTGCATTTGATGCTTCTAGTGAGGCAGACAGAAAATCTTACAGAGGGCAATTCCTCTGCAGTAAGGGCAAACTAAGATCTCTCATTTTGCACATTTTTGCATGGGATTGTTCTGAAATCCGAGTCCAAATATCTGGTACTACATGATTATGTTAAACAGTGAAACTTGAAGTTGGCTTGTATTGTTCCAGTTCTCGTGGTATTTTGAGCAATTTTACTATTTTTAATTTTGAAGGTGTTGTCATAGGGCAAGAGAATAAGTATCTGTTTAACATGAAGAGGTTGAGAAAGGACAACGGTTGATGGATAATAATAAAAAAACCCAAACCCCAAGACTATATTAAGGCCAAACTAATATTGACAGGTTAAGAACTGATCTATGTCTGTTCCTGCTGTTTTAGGTACTTTCCCCCTGCCTTCTTTTAAGGAAACACTAAAAGGCCTGGAACAGTAGGGCTCTTCTTGTGGGAGGGTGTGTGTTTCTTTCTCTGGTTTTGCTTTCACATACTTACTTACTGAAGCCAATTAAAAGTCTTAACATAGTAGAAGGAGCACAATATGATGGCTTTTTTCCACTTCTATCCCCTAACAGCTCAACAAATACACTTTTTGGAAAACCTGATGCTAATGTAACTCTCAAAATGATGTTGAATCTTCTCAGTGTCACCACCAGTAAAGGAGCTGGGAGCACAGAAATAGATCTTTGTGATTCCAGTAACATCCTTGGGAAGTTCCATTCTGGGCTCTGCCATTAGCAAATGGCTGGAACTAAAAGAACAAAGCATTTGATCAGGGAATTCAGCTCATGTTCCTGGGTGTATTCATTTTGCAGTATGTGAGGTTGGGAAGCATGGTGGAAATATATTGTTGTCCATTAAGTAAGCTTTTTTTGCACATAAATTTACACTTGAAGAAGATGTTTAAAATAGTAAACTGCTATTATAATATAATTTCTCTGTTGAGTAGACTTGTTCTTTAATTGGAAAAAAGAAATTTTGTTCCAACATTGCTGAAGATGTAGTAAAATATGTTGCAGGATTTTGTTATGTATGTGGGAAGCCAGCATGATAAATGTAATCAATTTTCCGTTTCTTAAGAGTTTTGCAGATGGCAGTCTCAGAATCCATTTTGTGGTGAGTTGACCCTGTTTGGGTGTCAGGTGCCCATGAAAGCTGCTGCATCACTGCCCTCCTTAGCTGGACAGGGGAGAGAAAATATAATGAAAGGTTTGTGGGTTGATATAAGGACAGGGAGAGATCAATCACTGATTACTGGGCAAAACAGAATTTACTTGGGGAAATTAGTTTCATTTATTGCCAATCAAATCAGAGTTCAATAATGAGAAATAAAGCCAAATCTTAAAAGCACCTTCCTTCCCACCCTTCCCTTCTTCTCAGGTTTAACTTTACTCCATATTTCCTCTGCATCCTCCTGTCCAGCAGTGCAGGGGCATAGGGAATGGAGGCTGCAGTCAGTGCATCACTTGTCTCTGCTGCTCCTTCCTCCTCAGAGGAGGACTCCTGCCACTCTTCCTGTGCTCCAGTGTGGGCTCTCCATAGGGTCACAGCCTCCTTCAGGCATCCACTTGCTCCAGCATGAGGCTCCTCCCTGACTTCAGCTGGATCTCTGTCCCCATGGACCTCCATGGGCTGCACCACAGGCTGCAGGGGAACCACCTCCTCCCCTTCCTTCTCTTCTGACCCTGGGGCCTCACGTACTCTCTCTACTCTCTCTGGCTGTTGTTCCAGTTATACAGTGATTTTCCTGCCTTCCTAAGTGTGTATACAATGACTTTCCTGCCTCCTTAAATACACTGTCCCAGAGGCGCTTCCACCATCGCTCGTGGGCTTGGCCTTGGTCAGCGGCAGCTCCACCTTGGAGCTGGCTGGCATTGGCTCCATAGGACATAGGGGAAGCTTCTGGCAGCTTTTCACATCAGCTGCCCCTCTAGCCACCCCAAGACCAAAATCTTGTCATGCAACCGAATTAAATTTTGTGACAATGAGATGTGATGGTTGCTTTTTCTGGGACATTGGAGCTTACAGAATGGCATGACTCCTAATCTGCCTTTTTGCATTATGAAGGTATAATCCATTGCACACCAGATGATTCCTTTGAGTGATAGAAAGCTAATAAAATGGAGGAACTAGAATCTCTGTAAAATATGTGTAGCGTAGAAATGGATTGTTCTGGTCAGTTCTGAGCTGCATGTTTCCCAGTTACTACAACCTGAAGAAAGGTAATTTTTCTTAAATCCAAATATCATTAAAAAAAAGGTCAAAGTGGCATTTCAGTCAACTGCTTGCCAATGAGGAGAATGAATGACAGAATAACAGACTTGCCACTCAAGGTGGAATTCGCTTTGTCTGTTAAGGTTTTTGGTTAGTACCAAGGTAATGCTGTGTTGCTGGAAAGGGTACTTTGACATGATGCTCAGATGTGTGGCTCCCCACATCCATTTCTGTTCTCTCCCCCTCCTCTGCCCCTGACCTAGTGGAAGAGTTCCAGTTGCACTCAGCAGGAACATCCATTAAATGTGAAGTGAATATGTACAGAAATTGTCTCACCAAGCCATTTATTTGATTTCTTATGGCACCTAAGGGCAGTTAACATGCTGACTGATTTGGGGGTGGTAGGTGTGGGTCTCAAGTAATAGTAGTGAACTTCTTGAATTATGCTTTAATAAGCATCAAATTTCAATGTATATATAATATAATGCCTTGGAGGAGGGTTTGTTGAGTCTTGAGATGGAGCTGTAATTCCATGAACGCAGACTCAGGGAGCTGTGCTGCCTGAGTGAAGAGACTTCATTCTGTTGCTTCAGTCTTGTTATGGCATGGACTTGTCTCTCTCAGGAGATTTAGTACTTTTTTACTACCTAATACTAATTTAAATTGCCAATTCCTAAAAGAAAACCCCAACATTTGATAGTCTTTGGATTTAGCACCTGTTTCAGTGTTACACATTAGGCTACTGGCTACTCTTCAGTTATATTAGGGATGTATTTCTATTTGTTGGTACTCTGTGGAACAAAGAAAAGCAAATCCTCACCTCTTTGAATACTTTTTCTGCTTGATCCTTGTAGTGGATTCACAGTTGCACATCAAAGCCATTCAAATTTCAGCATAAATCAAGGTGTGGTGTAGTGAAGCATTTTGCAGGTGACGCAGCTGGCATGATGGTAGGCAGCCTTTAAGGGATTTCCTTTTTCCAAGGTTTTACTGAGGTGGGATGAGGGTTGCTGAGGGTTTAAAGCAGATTAGAGAACTCTGCAGTGAAATGGGTCAGAAGGTACAGACCCAAAGAATTCAAGGTGAGAAGTTGTATGGAAACCAGGGGTATGTTTTCCCTGAATGTTGGAGGGCAGGTTCCTTGTTCCCTGTTGCTGTCAGTGAAGGGCAGAGTCTATCAAAAGAATCTGTAAACTATGCTTTGCTATGAACTAGTGCTGGTATGCACCCTGCTTGGGCAGCAGTGTTTATACAGGCAATGGATGCTGTGTGAGAATTCAGCCTCTAGAAGTATTTGAGAGGAAAGCTGCTGCTCTTCCTGCTGCTCTTGAGACTGTGTGCTCAGTGAGGAGTCCTGAGATTCACAAGTGTTATCCTCTTTTGCCAACATAAAAATCATCAAAAATCTTAGAAAATAACTTTAAAGCAATAGTTGATAATTCTTAGAGAATTTAATTTTAAAGGCTTTTAAAAATAATAATATCATTGGCTATCTTAGTGGCATTTTCTAGTGAAGTGCATTTTGGCTAAGAGGAGAGAAAAAGATGTTAATGTATTGCTATGCGTTTGCTTAGCACTCCTCCCTTAGGCAGCATATGGATTTGTTTTTGTTTCTAACCCATGTGCTTTTTATTCGTTGTCTGGATGATTCCATGAGGCTGGAATCCCCAGCAGCCCGGCCTCTGTTTTACTTCTGCTGTCTGGGGCACACTGGATGACATTTTTTTCCTTTTCTTTATACCTGCACTGTGTAAAATAGCAAGTGAAAGTTTTTCTGTGTTTGAGCCACTGTGCCCAGTCCCCAAGTCTGGCTTGCCAGAATCCCTGTGCTTTTGGAGTCACAGCCTAATTTGAGCCAGATCAATGAAGAGATTATTAAATAACTGTGCTCTTCCATTTGAAGAGCTTTGCCTCTGAGGCACTTTTTACTTTCACCTCTGACTTTGGCAACACTAAAACAATCAATATTGAATCAAAAAATATGGGTAGTGAGAAAATATTTCTCTTCTGGGGGAATAACTGCAGAATGATCTCAGTACTATGATGCCTTTTTAGTGAACAGCTAGAACATTCCGTGTGCAGGTGCTCTTGCACTGAGTGAGAATGAAACCTTCAGCTCTTACCTGTCATTTTAGGCTATTAAATCTCATTGTTCTTTTTTCTTATAGCTCTTCTTCTCCCACTAGGGATCTTCTTCCACCAAGTATCCCACCAGTGCAAACCCATTCCTCTTGCTGAAGGACCCAGCATGAATTTTCTTCAAAGGATGAGAAGGAATTTCCCTCTCAACACTTTTTGTCCTTAATGTCTCCCTTCACATCAAGAAGTCTGTAGCAGATTTTCCAAACCACCATCGCTGGTGACAGTTCCTATGGCTTGCTCTGCTCCACTACAATCTAACTGGTGCTCAAAATGAGAAGTTGTCCTTCCAGTTAGGCCTTATCTCCATTAATAAGATGGAGCTTATTAAGTTAAAAAAACTCACCACCCTTGATGATTTTAGCTATTCTAAATTGCTTTGTTCCTGCATTAGTAATGTCTGCTAGGCATTATTTTTCTGTGTAGATAAAAAGAATCCAACAAAGAGGTTTTAACTGTCATTTCCATTATTTCTTAGCTTTATTTAGGAAACAAGGCACGTTATCTGCCTCATGATTCTGGTTTTAGTGCTCAATGCGGTTTTTTTTGGAAATGAAGACAGCTCACTGTAGCTTAATAAGATATTTTGCAAGCGGGTTTTTAATTCTTTGACTGAGATGTGTTCTGTACTAGAACAACAGTGAAATGTAAGTATTGGGTTGAAGCTGCTGAGGACTGGAGTTTGTCAAATCTGTTACTATTTGCAGTGGCATAAGTTCAGAGGAGCTATGTTTGCTTACCTATAAAACTCTTCATATCTCTTTTTCTAACTAGGCTATTTAAGGATCTGTAGTGTGACAAAATCTCCCTTCTCAATAGCAATAAATATTCAGTAAGGAGCCACACTTCGTGTGTTCACCTGAACCATAAGTGTTCTTCGTAGCACACAGCAATAAAATGAACAGCCTGACTCCTGACTTGCTAAAGGGCAGTGAGAGGAAAGGAAGCAAAACCACACTTTTTAATGAAAACCCGTTAGCTGTTAGAATCTTGCTGATGGGTTCACTATTAGTCCTGATGTCAGCTGCAGAATGCACTTTCTGCTCTGAGCCTCCTTGCAGGCCTGGTTAACCTTTAGCTGCTGTGCAGCAGGCACTTCACCAAAGTTACTAGAAAACCAGCTTGTAAAATATTTGTGATTATTTTTATTATTTTATAGCATTGTGTGTACAGAAATTCGATGTGATTCACACTGCTTGTACTATGTATTACAGTAGTATTTTAATAGCAGAAGTAGTTGTTAGAATTTGCAGCAGTTTGAGAATTTGGGGTGTCTTCTGTTTCCTCAGTTAGCTATGAAAGAAACAGGTTGTTTTCTGCCACTCTTCAAATGTTTTAATGTTTTACATTTTGATTGACCTTTCTTTTTTCAAAGCATGTATTAGCTCTTCCACTTTCTTGAATGTTTTCTAGGGAGTGAAAAAAGATCTGTGCTTTGATGTGTTGTGAATGGGCTGATGTGAGCTTGGGGGATTAGCATCTGAGTTGCTGGGCTCACCATCTGGGAGAATAATTTAATTTATTTTCTTTCTTAAGAAAGGCCCACCAAAGACCTTGAGGTCAGTTCAGCTTGAGAGAAGTATTCACCAGGAATCCACCCTTCTTGCTTCTGAGTTTAAAGTAATGAGGCCAGCTGTCCTGTCTGAATGAATCAACACCAAGGTTCA
Source organism: Cinclus cinclus (assembly GCF_963662255.1). NCBI lineage: Eukaryota > Metazoa > Chordata > Aves > Passeriformes > Cinclidae > Cinclus > Cinclus cinclus. The sequence continues at coordinate 23,455,389 of NC_085052.1, forward strand.
GCTCTTTTCTTTCAGCTAGACTTAAGGGAGAGGAAATCTTTGGGACTCCTCAGGAGTTTGTTTTCCAGAAATTTGTGAAAATGGGCTCATATCTGGAGCTCATATCACAATTTAAGATTAATTTGCACATCCTACTGTGTGTTAATACAGTTCCTGGTGTAACTTGAAATGGTTTTACACAGGTGGATTGAAAGAATCTGGTTCTTGAAGCCCAAAAGCACTTCTATGAGTATCCCCAAAGAGGCTATATAGCTTCACATTTTATTATAAAAATATGTATTCTACGAACTTTGACTCAGTAGATGTTAATACACATAACATACTGTTGCTAATTCTCTTATTAATGTATAATTCCTAGTAATTATATTTGATTAGATTGCTGTAGCAATTAAATACTAAGTTACCTGACTGGTTCAGAATTCCTTCCAACAAATGTTCTGGGAGTGGAGCCTCCTGTATTCTCTAAAAAGCCTGACTTGAATGTTCAGGGTTCTCCCTTCATCTCCTAAAATGAGAAAGAGACAGATCAGGTATATAAGGGCAGTGAAGCTGGTGAAAATTTAGAAAATGTGTTCTGTGAGTAGTAGCTTAGGGAATTGTGGTGATTTAGTTTGGAGAAGAGGCGGCTTGGGGGAGAGGAGGGGAGTCCTCATTTCTCCCCAGAAATACCTGAAAAGAGGTTGTAGTCACTTGGGAGTTTATCTCTTCTACTGTGTCTGAATTTATCAGTAAAATGTTTTTTGTCTCTTCTGGCAGAGCAATTTCATTTTTTTGGCATCAACCCTCCATACTGAAAATAGATGATACAATACTTCCAGGAAAATACCACAGAACATTCTGTTTGCAGACTACTTGTTTATGTGGTAGTTAGTGAAAAAAAACAGCAAGCAAAGGAAAGCTGGAGCAGATCAGGGGAACAGGTTGCAACAAACACAAGTGCATCTGAGTTTAAAAGAGGGTAAAGTAAGTACTGGAAGAAACGTACATGGATGGTGAAACAAACTAACAGATACTGGGGAAAGAACAAACAAAAATTAGCAAATTTAGCCTTCAGAAAGAGGGGAAAACCAAAATATTGACTGTGTAAAGGAAGCAGAGGATCTGATTAAATAGGAATAACAAGAATGCAGGAAGGAGAGTGGGCAAAGGGGCAAGAGCTTCCCTAGAGCTGGGCAAATAAGGAAACAGCTCTGTGGAGGCTGTTGTTGTGTGACCTGTTGTGTAACACAAACAGGTCATAAAAAAATTAAAATTATCTTTAGTTATAACTCAACTAGCTCTTAGGTAGCAAGGTCAGATATCTCTTAGGAAATAGCTGCATCTGTGCTTAGCCTGGTGATTTGGGGTGATGTTGAGGTTTATGCACATCCCTCAAAGCTCCAAAACTCTGAGCAAATGTATTGTGAGAAGAAAGCTTCTTTACCTCCTGCCATTCCCACCCACCTCTGCAATGTCTAAACAGGCTGAGTGAGCAGGCTTTGGGTGTGAGGACACACAGGGAAGGACAGAAATAAAAAAATATCTCCACTCCTTCCCTTTTCCAAAAGTGCATGAAGCTTTAGCTCCAAGCCCATTCACAGGTTGACTGCTCAAAGTCTTGGAGCAATGAAAAGGTTGGAATGGATAATGAGGTGAACAGCAGCATTCTTAAAGGTAATGGGAACTAGTTTATGCCAGCATAAAATGTACATGTGTCTGTAGCCTCAAACAGTGATTGAGAGGGAAGGATTCTTTTGGTGGGATTTTTAGAATATTGTGGTCAGGATTTTTTTTTTTTTTCTTGAGGAAGTTAGCAGCTGAATCATGGAAAAAGGCTGTGGAAACAGCCAATTTTCATTCCAAATGCCAGTGTTATGCTATCATAAAACTGAAAACTCTGGAAAACATTAAAAGCAGATCTCTGTCATGATTAATTTTTTTCTCATTTCCTGATGTTTTTGCAAAAAACACTAGATTTTCCAGAGTAGCCCAGGAAAATCCTAACTTGGTCAAGAACTTTCTCAAGAGAATGATCTTTTAGTTAACCTTGGGAATTTTTCTGGTAAAGCATCCTGTGTGTGTTTTTACACACAATTCTCACAAATACTATTCTATAACATACTTATGTGGCTACACTCAACTTCTATCTCTCCTTTTCAGCTTTACAAGTTTTCAGTGGTCGTTTTTCATTGCAAATTAATTACATGTTAATTAGATGTAGCTCCCAACGTAGATAAAAAGCTGCATAGAATAAACTGAATGCTGTGTGCACAGGGTGCCTGCACATCTCAGGCACTATCCATGGATATGCCTTGCTTAGGGCCAGCAAACAGTCATAGGTTTCTTTTAAGTTAACTTTAATGCTAAAGTGAAAACTCCATGTTTTATGAAACATGCGAGAATGACAGCATGGGGAAAATGTCTGAATCAAAAAAAGGAAGGACACTTTTCTGGGTTTCAAAGACCCTTCCCATTCAATGCCTGCTTTACCTATCATTCTCTTGTTCTGTTGGGATTTTTAGGACTGACTCTAATTATGGCCTCCTTTATCACCCACTTGTTATATTTCCTGGTAAGTGTAGTCTAGTTTTCTTCCAATGACTTCTTGTTACCTTCAAATTCTTCCTTAAGTTCGGGGGTTTTTTTTTTATTTTTAATTTTTCTGTTTTGTTTTGTGATGTTTATGAAAATTTCACTCTGCTATGCTGGCAGTAATCTTTTAACATTTTTTCTTGTGACACAGTATGTAGCACAGTTGGCAAATTATGACATGTAATTATTCCAAGAATCCAGAGTATCAGACTTGAAATATGTGTGGTTTCTAATTTTTTTCAGTTTGGCTTAAGTAGGATCACTTACAGCTGACATTTTCTGGAGAAATGTGTTGGGTCTCATCTCTGGAGTCCCATCTCAAAGGACTGAACCTGGGACCTCAATCAGCTCAAGGCTTACTGCCCCTAGGGTGATAAAATGCACATTTGTGGTATGAGTGGAATGGATGGGTAGAGCAAACAATGACTGGAGTCACTGATCAGGAATGAGCCCATAGAGATTTGGGATACAGGTAGGAGTTGGAAGAAGAGGGTCTGTTGCTGCAGCAGCCGAGAAAAAGGGGATTTTGGAGGAGTTCAGGTAGTTTGTGTGATGCTGGTAAGGAAGACACTCTCAGGGTATCTCTGTATAATACTGTGGGGAGGGTTATGGGAGTTGCAACAGTTTTATAATGACAAGAATGAAGAGGTGATTCTGAACACTGCGTATGAGACCAAGAGCTCTCTTCCTCACACCTTTCACCTGGCTATCTTCCAGGCAGCTCTCAGGGGACAGAGAAACTTTTCCAACCTCTAAGAAGCTTCCATTCTTAGGCTTTTCACCATTTTTGACAGCAGTACACAGTGACACTTGTGTACTGCCCTGCCAGTGTGGAAGGACAACTTGAGCATTTTTCAGGGTGGAAAAAGAAAGGACATGGTTATGACAAGAACAGGAGAAAAGCCTTGAACATTGCTGTTTGTGGTGCTAAGAGAGAAGCAATTTCTAAGCAAATGGCATATTTTATATAACTTGAAGAATTTAAAACCTTTATGTTTTTTGCAATTCCAGACCTTATCTTAAAAAGGACTTTTTCTTTTAGTCCTGCGCTCTAAGTAGAGTTCATTTTTACCTCTCCCAACCTGTAATTTTACCTTTCAGAGCAATGTCCCTGAAATAGGAGGCTGGTTATGGATTAGGATCACTAATGAGCAAACTTCTTGAATATGAATCTGTGGACAAAGATTCCTTTCTGGAGCGGCAGATTCTGCTGCTGAAATCTTCATTGAACTTCTGAAGCAAACTCACTTGGATGGTGGGCATGGGAAGTGCTACTGCTGTGATGCTTCCTATTTACTTGCATTCCAACTAGGAATGCCTGCTGTATGTATTCTTAACATATGTTAACCTCTCTGCTGCAGTTCTTGCCAAGAAGCTGTCACAAAGGTTATTTAGCAAACAAAACTGCATAGGAAACATTCCTGTTGTACTGGCGTGCCTGCTGTAACTAATTGGGCATGTATAACAGGAGGTTGAAGATAAATAAAGCTGCATATGTACAGTGTTTAGGTAAAGAGAGTGGTATTTTGGATCATAATTCTAATCCTTTGGTTTCTCCAGAAAGGCAAGCAAATGATGGAAATCAAGTCCAGCATGAGCCTTCTCCGAGGCTCGGTGTTAACAACATGGGGCCAAGTCATGCGGGGCTGTTGTCACAACTAACCAAAGGAATTTTTTTGTTTCCCAATGTGAGTGCACACACTTGGAATCTACACAGGGCTTGTTTCTTTTCTCCTTTTCCAGTCGGGCATCCTGACTCCCACCCTCTGACCTCAAACTGGCAGCAAAAGTCCCTATTTCATTGCAAAACAGGGCTGTGATTGCAGGGTTTGCCTGCTTAATGTTGCTCTCCCCAAATGAAGGAAGGGACTAGCTCTTGTTGGAAGTGCCTTGGTTCTTCCCACCCAGCTCAGTAATGAGCTGTGTTTTCTGAGAGGTGGGTGGGTGCAGAAGGGTGGCTTTGAATGTTTTAAGCAGAAGCAGCATTTTCGGGCAGGGCCAGAGGATGAGGAGACCCACAGAGTGCATGGTATGGCAGGGAGAAGCAAGGCGAAGGGGGAAATGGACTCATTGATAGCACCTCAGGCCATGTTTCAAATAGATTTTGGAAATACAAAGTGGATTAGAACTGAAAGTCTCACATCTTCTATATTCCCTTTGGTAAATAAATTGGTTCTGAATTGTAGATGTTTTCCCTTTCCTTCCTTCTCCCTGGACTATGTATTCTCCCGGGTGTGCAAGAGGTTTTTGTTTTCTTTAATCTGGAAAGTCTTTCTAAGATCAGGAATGCTACTTGGCTCAGGAAGCACAGTAATAGTCCAGAGAGATTGAACTGTTATCCCTACAAAGACAATTAAAAAATAATGTGCACACCATTGTATTTAACACTCTGTGGTGCCTGCCTCTTGTTTAATTGACATCACAAGTATGTATTAAGTGCCCAGTATGGTAATAAAAACCAGTGATTTCCCAAAAGGCAGAACTAAGGAGTGTGTGGTCTTGTAACCTTTATTGTTAAGTTTAAATTACAAAATAGATTTACAGTAATGCCAGTTTTCCTTCTAGGAACTGAAATCCTTCATCATTGTAGCTTTACTATTGGAAGTGTTGGCCAATATTGCACTTCTAACAAGAGACTCATAAACAAGTATAAACAAAACACGAATTAAATTGTAGATGAAGAAAAAGATGTACGCTTGATGTGTGTATATATATGCAGAATCAGTTGTAGCTTGTCTGCATCAGCATAGATTAACTTAAATTGGTATAGCCACGTGCCTTTACTTACCATTTTGCTATGTTTGTAACTAACTGTGCCATTTAGAGCTGCTTGAGAGAATTCCCAGGTAAATGTATTTCCATAAGTTCTAGGCCAAACAGAAAACCAGTCTCATAAAATAAGAAAGCAAATCCAAGTCTGCACAGTAATATGGACATGATTTAATTAGTAATATCAGCAGAATAGATTTGTAATGGTCCATATACCTTTGAAAGAAGGATTTAGTGAAAATAATGATTTACAGTGTTTTGATTTGACAGTATATTTTAGGTCATATGTAAATAAATTAGGTATTTCTGACCAACTGTGTAGTGAAGTTACAGGGAGTAAGACCAGTTTGCATCTTAGGCTGGTACCTTAGATCCATGTCTATCCACCCTGCATTCAGATCCACCACCAAAGCTTGTGACAGCCAGTGCAAATCTTGGTGAATTCTGGATAAGTCCTGCTCAGTATTGTGAGAAATTTAATTTTATTGCTTTACAGGGTTCACACTATGTACATGGAAAACTGTCTGTGGCCACTGCAGTTTCAAGGAATCCCTCATTAGACCAATTCTCCTGAGTTTTTAAATCTTTTAATGTGTGCTAAGGCAATGCTAAAGGCAGTGTGTCTGGATGTACAGATCTATGTTCTTTTAACATAAGTTTCTACATCAGGAATATGACCATTCAATCAAAACTTAAGATATTTGAGAAGAGCAACTTGGGGATGCAATATACATTTTATATATATTGCACCATATAGAAGATTTCAAGGAGTTCTTACTGCATCTATGTAGCAGATCAAAATAGATTGTATTTCGTAACATTTAGATTATTTTCATATATTTAAAACTGACCTCTTGGTACACAGGCTCATATAATTCACCATATGTTCTGCGTTGCCAAACTTCTGTGCAAATATTTAATTTAGGGTTTTCTCTGTATGCTTGGAGTTTTGCAGCATGCTGGAAATCGCATGGATGGTGAGAAACTCTCTCAATCTTCTTTAGGAAGCATCACTGCTCATTCCTTGACTCTGGTATGATGATCCTTTGAAGTAGCAGTGGTTTCTTTTGTTGTCATATATGGTTTGGTTGTAGGTCCTCAAATGCTGAGTGTCTGGCTGCATGTGTGCTGGCACTCCCTGTGAAGCCAGTGGCAGTCAGTGCACCACACTGCTGCAGGGTGGTTGTTCAGTTTGTTAAGGGAGACAGAAAATGCTGAATGATACTCGCAAAAATGAATGTTAGAGGTTTTGTATCTAGCCAAATTATCTTGGCCTTCTGACTTCTGCTATCTGGCTGTATCCAACAGTAACTCCCACTAATGCCTATATGCTAGCTTTGGTTGGCTCTAGCTGTAGCCCAAGGAGGTGCAAGACATAAGGCAGTTTGCCCAAGATAACTTGGTGCTTTTGAGCAGTTGCCGATTGGTTTCATTAATAGCTGGTGTTGGTTTTGATTCTCGTGGATAATTGTACCCATGCTTTCTATACATGGCTGAAAAAATAAGGGATGGAAACAAATCTCTGCTCCCCTGTAGCTGTTTCTGTCCTCTAGATCTAGCAGCACCTTTTTCTTCAGAAAAGTGATGGTAAAGCATTTGCAAACTGTTCTTAAGTAAACAGGTAGTAGTAGGTAGTATCATAAAATGTGATGCTGAAGTTCTTGCCTTTGCAGCTCTGCTTTGGGCTTCTGAATAATGTTTTGTGTGAGTGTGTATGCAGCTATCATTCTAAAGCTGCTTTCATTTTTTGCAGGCGGTATGTTTCCTCACTGATGAAACTGAGGGTTTAGCCTGTTAGCTGACATGCCATGTACCTTCTGCCCATAGCTGTCCCTGAGGAGTGTGGAGACTTGTTCCTTGCATTTTTTAGTTATCCAGGCTTCTACCGTAGTTCTTGGTAGAATAAATTTATTGAAGCAGGACATGTTAAAACTAGAAAAGGTTAGAGAGGAAAGCAAGAAGAAAAATCACAGAAATTAGCCAGATGATTTTATGGATTGAAACATATTTGTATTAATTTGTGGGGTTTTTCTCAGTGCTTGTTGCAGCAATTCTACCTTTACTAGTGCTGAGAAAAGCACATCAAATGGAGATCAAATTTTCCCAATTTTTTTCCAAGTGCTGTAAGTTGCAGGGCAAACGTATGTACAGGGAGAAGAGGGATGATCAGCTGTTTCCTGTTTGAGTTCAAAAACTACTTCGGATTGTTGTAAGCTTGTCTTTGCAATGACAGAATGTTTGAAATCCTTCTTAGCAATTAAAAAAATTCTGGTTGTTGTTGAAGCACAAAAAATACAGAATGTCAGCTACATACAATTAGAAGGGCAGAAAACTTGAGATAAGAGCAGCAGATTCCTGCTCAGTTTTGCTGGGTTTTGAGACTGACCAAGGGACACAGTGGCATGGGATGCCTTTGAAGGCTGTCATGTCACACTGTTTGCAGCATTTTCATTTTAGGACCTGCAAAATTGAACTTGCTGTTGCATTAACAATCTCAGGTCATGGAACTGCTCAGAAAGCAAAAGAGACTTTGCAGAGTTATTGCATATCTGCTACTTGATGGCTGAATCTAAACAGCTCTGAGTTCAGTCCCTTCTGGCACTCCTACTGTGTGATGCTGCATTTTTCTCTGAGCGCTTTTAATACTGGGGATATGGAAAGATTAATGGGGAAAGATGGGGAAACTCTTCACCAATCACTTTGAATAAACCTAAGTGATGTTAACAATTTCTTTGCAAACCCTCCTTGGGCGTAGACTTCTTTTAATCTAAGGCATTTTTAATTATTTCAGTATAGTTCTGCCAAGCTCCTTCACTGCTGTGAGTTAGAGAAATAACTCCTAATCACTGTGTCTTTTAATTGCTGGAATACATGAGCATCCAGGTTTTCTCATTCATTTCCTGTGCTTTTGGAAGGAATTGAAATGTCTTTCCTCCAATTAATTTCTCACTTCTGTTTGAACCCTATTCCATAAGGACAGTGCTTATAAAAGGTGTGTATTTGCCTTTTTTGTTATTAATATAGAATGTTTGAGAAAAGATCTAATGACAATGTCAATTTTGTACATGTTAATTAAAATTAAATTCATTCTTTGCACACAGTAAATATTTTCTTGAAATTAGAAAAAAAAAATAAAAAGCCCAGAAAACCAACCAACCCGTGCTACCTTGTTTGCTTAGCTAAAATCAGATTACTGTTAATGCATTTTAATGTAGCAGTGTCTTTTGGTTGCTGCTGGTTTGAACTATTATTTTAAGTCAAATTCGTCACAGGCCTGTGGCGTTGTTTTCATGATAATCAAAGACTGTGTATCCGTTCTTCCTGACTATAATCAAATCTGTCTCTTGGACTTCCTGTTTTCCTTTGGGGTTTTTTTTTAACAGCATAAAAAAGTTTAAAAATACCGTGTTTTCCTTCTGAAACATAAGTGCATTTATGTTGTTACAAAGCAACTTTCAAATCAGATATTACATTGCAGTAAATTCAGTGCAGCAGTCAGGGACTCTGAGTATGACTGAAGTAGATGTAGTGATATGGGGGAGTTTAACCATTAATAAATAATACTCAGCAGCTTTTGTCTTTCCAGGACCTTGCTCAAATAAACAGTTATATTTTTGTATCATAAAACAACAAGGTAATTATTAGTTAAAGAGAGGATGGGTTAAATAGTGAAGCTATTTGTGTTTTTAGAATAATTTTGTCAACAGTTCTCAGATCATTAGTACCATTAAGTGTGTGCTAAAAGACTGAGCTGAATTTTAGCTTGCTGGTTTTTACTACTGTCTTGGTTTCCATTTAAATGGTTCCACCCCACACTAAGAAATCTGGGGGAAACTGCAGAGTAAGAGAAGTAGCATCTTTGATACTGCCTGAAGATGCCGAGTAGTGTGTCAGCTGTGCACCTGGCAGTGCGTGGTTCCTCTGAGGAAACTGGAAACAGCATGTCCTAGAAATGCTGTGGAAACCCCACAACTCTGAGGTAAAAAAAGCATCTTATTGCAAACCTAGGGAAACAAGAAGAATTGATTCATTCTGTAACTGTACATGTTATATATATATCCATTGACACCTGTGGTCTGTGTGAAAGCAAATTTTTGCAAGCATTAATTTTAAGTGTTGGGCTTTATTCCAAGTTATCCATCTATAATAGTTTTGCATGTGATTTCATGCATTTCAGTTGCAGCCTTGAAATTTAATTACAGGCATCAATGAGTTAATTTTAAACAAAAGTACATTCAGTGTCTTCGTACAGCAAATCTCCACTGAGTGTAGCAGATCATTCCTGAAGCTGATACTATGGGAACATCAGGAAGAGAAGTAAGAACAAGGAATTCCCAAAGCAGGCTGCTATCACTGCATGACATTTCTGTGAACATGGTGGTGGCAGGTGCCTCCATTTATTTTTTGGTGTCTCCTTTAGTTCAGCAATTAACAGTTCCTCCTCTGTGCCTCTGCACAGGTATCTGGCTATGTCTGTGCTGTAATGGGCAGTTAACAGAATACAGAGGTAGCCTGTAGTGGATTGTGAAATGCATTCAAGGCACCGTAGAAATAATGGCTAATATAGAGAGAGTTCTGTGTTAGAACTGGCTTGTGTGCATTGACTGTGGAGAACCCTGCTTATCTATCATTCAGATAACATGATTATCCCTTTGAATAGAATACCATGAGAATTGATGGGTTCTTGTATCAAAATTGGAAGATAAGTTAACATAGCATGAGTAGCAGGGGATGACTGGGTGGAATATAATGGCTTTTAATATAGTGGGTCAGTTCAAGACATATTTTCTACTGTTCTTGAAAGCCATCAAACTGTAAGGAAATAATATCATTCCATTAATCTTTTTTTTTTTTCTCATATTCCTCTTCCTTTTCCATCTCCCTTGACTTGAGCAGATCCCTAAAACCTTAGAAAATGTGGCAATGGGAGTTCTTATCCTTTGGGAAGTGAGCTGGCTTACTCATACTCCCCAGAACAGCAGGTGAGAACAGTGGGAAATCAAGTGTTTGCATTTTTGTTGGCTTTGCATTAAGCAACAGGACAACAGGTTATTTGTGATGGAATTCACTCCAGATAGGTGACATCATTCAGCAGCTGACCACAGCAGCAGAGCTGAAAGAACAGGGAAGCAAGCATTAAATAAGAAAGCAGGTGTGCACTCGTGCACACTTAATGGCATCTTCATGGAGCAGTGGCAGCAGTGAGCACTCTGTTCTCTGAGCACTGGTGGGGTTTGTGACCTGTGCACTCCATGTATAATGGACACAGGGGAGTGAGGACTAGCTGTGAAAAAAATAGAATACTTCCATATACTTTTACAGAGCCCCTTTGGAATAACTGCAGTCCATTCCTATTTGTCTGTGAACACAAACTGACATAATCTTCCTCCCTCCTTTCCATTCCCTTGGCATAATTCTTGCACTACTTTAAAGCATCTCATAATACAGAGGAATTTTCTTTCTGACCCATGAGAGAGCTGAGGCTTCTGAGCTCTATATAATCCTAGCCAGCTTGGATTGAATCTCTTCACTTGTCTATGTTACCACTTGTAAGACCATGAAATGCTTTTAAGTAAAATTTATACCAACTGCTTGACTGGATTACTTTTAAACAATGGGGAATTGATTCTGTATATCATGCAAGCCACAAATAATTTTATCAGGTCCTCTGTTCTCTTACTTCATAATATGTCCCATTCTTCTTGCATAAAGGAATAGAACTGAAAGAAGGACAATTCTCCTGTCTTTGTGACAAAATATACCAGTTGGCACTTCACATCTAGTTGTAGATGTTTCCTGTTTTGTAGTTGCCAAGATGAAGTGTGAAGGGTTGCAAAACGAAGAAGTAAGATGAGTCAGAATTAAACTGCAAAGAGCACATGCCTTTATTCCTAATGGTTTGATGTAAGATGGAATGCATTCAGTAAACCCTGAATGACCATCTGGGGACATTGTTAGAATGAATCAGCAAGATATTTTCTGGAAGAAAATACACAACATTCTATCATATTTGTTTATGTGCACCCAAGTGGAATACCCAATCCAGCAAAGTTTTGGTTAATGCTTTGAAAATTAAGCTCGAATGACTACTTGGGAAAGAGCAGTGCATGAAGGACCTATTTTTCCTAAGGGAATGAGAATGTCACTGCAGATACTGACTCCCCCATGAGGTGTAACATACTGCATTCACCCTCGGATATTCCTTGTACTGATTGTGGCTTACTGTGGCTCTTTCTATTTATCAAGTACATATACAAAATGCACCAACCTATAATTCAGAATAGCACTTCATCACGTTGTACTATATATGTAATTATGCAAGGTCTTATACAGGATGCACCCCGTGACAAAAAAAAGCAGAAAAATGCTGTGAATTATGCAATGGCGAATGATTAAATTCTTCCTGCTTTCATGTATATTTTATGCTGCAAGTCACAACTTGCAGGCCTAATGCATACACTGATCATTTGTTTTGCAACCTGTCAGCCTTATTGCATCTTTGCTATCTCTCAAACAATTTAGAGTGTAATATTTGAAACAATTATAGGTGATTATGGATTGATGTTTCACTGAAAGCGGATTTTACTTAAACCCTAGATTCTTACCTGTGTTCTGCTAACATTTGTATAAATGAGTGACTGGTGAATTTTAAGCATTTTTAGTAAGTTTAATAGTCAAACTCTTCAAGGGATTATAAGCCTGTTACTTTTTAAAAATTGCTGCCTTCCCTTTTTAAAATTGAATGACAAATTAAGTTTAATTAAATCCTACTTTGAACCAGTCCTTTCTGATTTAGTTGCTGGTTCTTTGAGCTGCTAAAATACCTTTTTTCTTGAATGGTAAGAGTGGAAAATACTGGAAAGAGACAGTAAGTTGGGTGTGGTGGCTTTTGCTAATTTTGTTTGGTGTCATGTCATGTCCCCCCACCCCCTTCCCCAGACTTTTTCCCAACCACCATGCTGGCTGGATTTTGGAGCTGCTTTAGGAGAGTTTTTGGAGCAAAGTTTAGGCAATAAAGGATTGGAAACTGTAACAGCATTCTTGGCAACTTCTTAGTAATTTTATGTAATCAGATGCCTCCTTTTAGTTAGTGGTTTGTTAAATCACTGGTTTATAGATTTTTAGCTGCTTCACTCTGTGTGTAGCTCTAAAGCTCAGTCTTATTTTCCTGGAATTGAAATTGCTGATCTGGGAGGGCACACTCCCTCTCTCCTCCCTCCCCATGCTTTTCTATCTTTTGTCTTTTAACAGTTATGTTGGAAAGGGTGAATTTTTAAATGTTTAACTATAAAAACAGTGAATTGTCCAACAGGGAAGTTGTAACTTCTGAATGCAGACATTGTGAAAGTGTTCAGTCCCACCTTGCACACTGATTTCTGATGCTGCATGTACCTGAGAAGAATATCCTGTCCTACTACAGAAAGTTCATCTGACAGGATGTTCTCTGGGATAAAACTCTGGGATGTAAGGTAGTTACCATGCAGCAATATTCTTTAACCAGGAAAGGTATAGTGAAAGAATAAATAAGCATAATGATCAAGGACTTCATGGCAATTAATACAGACAGCTAAATTATTTGTTGTTTTTTTTTTATTTGAATAGTTGTACCATCTTTTAAATTCATGTTGGGCAAAGTTCAATGTCTGTGAATATGTTCACTACTTGTGTGGTACTCTGCAAGTGATACTACAGACAAGTTGTATTCAGCATTTTGTATATATACGCTTTTTGGGGGGCTACTTTTTCATAAGTACATCAAAATCTTGAGAGCCACCATCAAGCAAGAGAATACTGTTGTGTATGTATACATAAATATAAAAGAAATAAATTGTCCCAACCTTCCTTTCTTTGTAATAAACCTTTATTAGAGGTTATCTTTTATGACAAAAAATGATTTAATGCCTGGCACTAACATTTGAGTTCTTCTGTTCCCTTTATGATAGGGTATGTGGTCAGTTGCATGTTTTGGAAAACACGAAAATATCATGAATTTCTCTCCACAGTACCTGCTCTGCAATCTTCAAAACAATCTGAGCTCTGAAACAGAAAAAATACAGAATGAGCATCAGTGACCACTGGAAAGCTCTGAGGGCACAGTTAGGCTAAAGTTTATGGGGTGTCTCATCATCTGGAAGTAAATCTTGTTCAGTGTGTGATAATTTTATGTCAGCTGCTTGTTGCTAGGAGAAAATAGGTTTACTACCTTTCTAAACAAATGCCATGGAAAGATTTGTCCATCTTTTTATGCTGCTGATATAATCACGTTTGTGGAGACATGCAACAAGTTACTGAAGAGATTGGACTCCCAAGTGTTGTGAAGTCCTTGAATTTCCACTGGCAGTTTTAAAGACTGAGAATAACTCTTGAAGGATTTAGTAGCTCAGTTATTTGTATGTTCTCTCCTGGTATCTCTGTGCTGTTTGTCACTGGGCTCTATAGGCTGTTTCATCCACATGCGGAGTTATCCTAGGAGAATGAAGAGTTGTGCTTTTGAATTTATAATGAATCTGTAGTGACTCTTTTTGCTGGACTTCAGAGGAGAGTTGGTTGGTGATGCAGTTGTGCTGCAGTAGGAAATGGCACCGGGAGCACCAGGTTCCCCTCAAGGCAGTGGGGAAGTGCAGGCTGTGCCCAGGAGCGCGCTGCCTAACCATGGTGCTACCCTGTAATCAGTGGTGCTTGCAGCTGAGCACGTGTGTACAGGTAAGAGACAGTTCTGGTCAGACTTCACTGATCTTGTACGACAGCACAGTCTGTATGTGCAGCAGTTGCTCTGTCTCCTTCTTAGTGAGCTTCTTCTAGAAGTGCCTGCATTTGTCTACTAATTCACACTGCACACGTCAGATCCTTTGTCTGCCTATTATCTATCTACTCTAAAAGGATATATTCTTTACCATTTCCTAAAGCATTAAAATTATATATTTTATCCTCTTTCTTTCCTCTTTCAAAATGTTATGCATTTAGAGAAGTGGATGTGCTGAAATCCATTCTATTGAACCATCTGTGAAAAAGTACAGTATGACCCACTTCTGCTCAATATCCTCTCAGCTAATTATCTACAAAAATTCGTCTGCATAGCCTGCTGTCCAAATTGCTACCATGCACCAGAAGTAATTCACTGTGGAGAGAAGGAAACGGTTTGGTAAATGTTATTAGAGAACCAGATACTTAAAAAGATTTTCAAGTACTTGATTCTTGGATGAAGCAAAGTATTATTTCAAAAAAGAAAGCGAATGCTCATACAAGCACTGTGTTCTGACTTTAAAAAGGTGGGAAACATATTGGGATGAAGAAACAGGGAAAAGTGTTGGGGCTTGTTGTTTTTGGGTTTTTCCCCTCTCCTCTCGATTAGAAAGCTAGAGACTGCTAATAGCCTGTGTCTGAGTATGGAGTGCCTATTGCTCTCAAATGATGATTAGCATCACATAAGAGAGATTTGCATAGGCTTGGTTCTGATACATAATATTTTAGATGCTTGGCTAAGTTTAATACAAACTTAAATGAGTTGCACAGGGCTAAAAATAATTTGGAATCTTGACTGTGATAAATACTTCACTGAATGTGTCCCAGCTTATCTTTGAATATGCTTTTCTGGTGATATTTCAGTAACTTTGCTACTGTGGGGGACCAAGAAAAAGTGGTGCATAAAAAATGTTTTCTCATTAAAATATCAGAATTGCTATGAAGAACTCGTGTTTTGTTGTTTTTTCTTTTTTTTTTTTTCCTGGAAATTGTGAAGAGTCTTGACATTGGATTCAGTAAGATATATTAATTTTATTGTAATCCATTTTCTAAATTCCAGTCTGGTATAATTTAGGCAGAAGTAAGAGATGAACAGATGAAGAAAATTCAGTGAATATTTTTACGTTTTTAAATGCCTGTCAGGTGTTTTCATGTATCTTTGATACTTGAGTTTCCATACCTGTCTCAACAGTCAGAATTTTGAACAAAAGTGGATGCAGCATTGAAATTTGAGTTCATGGCCAAAAATTTGTGTGCCCTAGAAATTCACAGGCTAGAACAGTATTGAATTATGCTCATACAGTGAATAAGCTTGAAGTGCTTTTTAAATTTGTGCAACTTCCTTTTTCACCCATTTCCTCTTGTGTGGGGGAGCACAGCAATGATACTGGCTTTTTCCCTTTTCCAAATCAAGAACATGTTAAGAGGAAGCCATTTTTACAGGCTACTATCTATAAGTGTGTGAGGAACAAAGCTGTCCCCTAATAAGTGGCCTTGTGCACATAATTTGCTGTACCAAGAGAGTGCCCTAATTTTTTCTTGTTCATCATATCTAGAAACCTACACCAAGGCAGCTCATCATTTACTTCCTTGCTGTTCATTTTATTTTGGAAATGATTATATTTTATATGCAATTTTCCTTATATGTATGTAATCCTCCTTTTGCATATGAAACTTGAGGAGTCAACCTCCTTGGCAGTAGTTGCAAAAATTAAAGAGGAATTGCTCAGGACCCCACTCCAGTAGTTTCAGACAGGAACGTACAATGTATTTTTAATATCTGTGTTAATACTGCTCATTTATCTCTGTGTCTAATGTGCATAATCCAAACCAATCTTCACACAGAATTTCCTAGAGTCTTCCCCTGCTCCTGTTAGTAAAATATTCCCTATTCCAGATTCTGGGCCACACTTTGGTTTCATTCTCTTATTCCTATTTTGACTGTTCAGTGTCTCAGAGCATGGAAGTACTATTTGATTGCAGGTAGGAAGGAAGTGAGGAGAAACCTGCTGAGGCTGGCTGGGAGCTGAAGTGCTATCACCTCAGTTTGGGAGAATGGGTGACATCCAGGTCTACTGTGGCAGCACAAAGCTCTGCTTCAGCTGCATTCTTTGGCTTATCTGGGAAGTATTCTGCCATCTCCTGAGCTGCAAAATTGTATAAAATGTGATGTGATGTACTCAACTACAGTTTCTTTTAAATTAATTGTGAGTTTCATCTCTGTCATAAATCTGATCATACTTTTTATTCTGCAGTTCTAACTAAATGCAGTAACTTCAAGAGGTGCTTTAGTACTACTCTAAAGAAACCTCTACAGATTTTGCTAATGCCCTTGCTGGTAGGAGAAGGCAGAGCAGAACAAGGAACCACAGGAACATTTTGTGCTTTATTCTTAGTGAGACCCATACTTCCTCCAAATCACTGTGCAAATGAGGGGCCAGAACATGCCTTCACCCATTTTTTTTTTTCCACAAGTTTGACTTGATGTGTCCACAATATGTTGGGTTCAGGCAGGTCTTTAGCAGGATACATGTGTTTCACTGGGTGTGCTTCATTTTGACTCAAAAGGAACTTTTCCATGCGTTCCCATGAGACTCTGCACATGCATCCTATCTGCCTCTGTTTCACCAACTTCCAGGTTTCTTGGATACTTAAAATTTTTTACATCAGCTCCTAGGAAGCTCTGTAATTTGGAAATCTGAGTCTTTCTACATGTTTGGTGAATAGAGGCCAACCCTTTAGTTTCTTGCAGCTTGGGGTTAGAAAGATATGTTTGTCCACAGTTTAAATCTCTTGTGAGCAGATGGTTCTTAAGACCCTCTAATTCCTTAGATGAAAAGTAGATTATGTCCCTTTTCGTTTTACTCTTAAAAAATAATTTTCTCTTCAATGCTAATCAAATGCACACTGCAGAACATTTATGAAGAAACAAAGCATATCACCTGCCTTTGTATCCTTGTCTATGGATCCACAGACACACACAAACGCTCCATGTTCCTTTTTACCCAATTTAAAGCCCTAGATCTCACTTTCCTGACAAATTTGTCGTATTCTCACATAAGGAAGTAATAACATCAGTGCTTCAGCTTGTGTTGTGAACAAAGCAGTAGCTGAAACCAAAAAATCCAGTTGAAGAAGCTAACAATTCAGGATGAATGCATGTTGACAAATTAGCTCTTTGAGGGCTGCTGCTTAGCTGTGCCTTTGCACCCTAAATTTTGTGCCTTTCTCTTTATGCCGAGGAAAAAAATCTGCATAAACTTTGCAGTTCTAGGGAGATGATTCACCTACCCGTGAACCCAGGAATGCTGCAGAAAGCTTTCAGGGAAAGGTGCAGCATTATAAATATTTTAAACCTCTCTGCGAGCAGGGAAAAGTGTGACATATGTTTTACATTTCAGTGCCTGCTACAGTATCATTATTTTAGAACCTGTCACCTTTCGTAGGCTATGCGCTCACAGACAAATGCCATTGCTTCAAAACCAATAGCTAAGCTGCCTCTTTTCATGCTGTTTCTTTCAGTTCCAACTGACAGCTAAAAATGTTTGTTGTTCCCCCCTCCATACGCAGCCCCTGTTCGAAGTGACCTGACCTAAAAAGATTGTAGCATACAGCTGAGCTTTAAATACAAACATTCCCTTTGAAAGTTGTAATGTTCCTGCTTGTCTGGGGCTGCTCTGAAGAAAAAATCCAAAAAGATGAATCTCAGTGTTTGAGTGATGCAATTCATAGATAGAACCTTTACCTGGGAAAAGGGAGAGGTGTATTTGGAGTCTCCTTGAGTGGCAGGAAGAAAAAAAATGTCCATATTTAAGGTAAAACAGCTGCTGTCTTTTTCTTTTCCTCTCTGCTTTATGAGGCATTACTGTCACCAGTGGGGAAATGAGGTATGGTAGTGAGGCATATTTGAGATTCTTCCATGGGCCAGCAATGGCACGAGGCCTTCTGAACTCTACCTTGGCTTTCCCACCACCAGGTGCTGCCTGCTGTCTGCAATTCATATATGAACAAAGTACCGTGAAGAATATAAAACCAAATTTGAGTAATTCACAATATAAGGTGACAACTTGGTTTGGAAATAGGTTTTTATGATAGAGTATGTTTCTACTATCATAGAATTATTTCAGGAATTCGGTGTGGAATGAGGATATTTCAGATCCTGATGACTTTGAACTGCCTTATGAGAAATCCAGAACTGTTTGTTCAGACACATTCTAATTTTAAAATGAGAATTACTTTGCAGTTGCAACAATAAATAACTTACCAGAGTCTTGTGAAAAATGAGAGGAAAAACTGCACCATTCTGTCCAGTCTACCTTCAGTCTTTCATAAGAAATGTCATCACTTTAAATATTTTAAGGATGTCTAAATAATTAAAACCAAGAGATTGGCTCCAAATCCCTTAACATTTTAAGTTAAGGACATGTTCTTTTTATATCCACACCAAAGGGATATGTTTGATTTCTTTTTTCTTTTTTTTGCCATTGACATAGGTCATGTTCAGCTTTTTGTTTAGAACCCATCTATGTATCTCCTAAACTAAGGAGTGGTGATTGTAGAAGTAACATCCCACAGGGAATTGCAGAACCAACTCGATAAGCATAAGCCCCAAGCTGCTCAGGTAGAAGTAAATGCTGCCCTGGGGGTACTGAAATGAGCTCTAGATGTTCTGAGGTCTGTAATAGCTCTCCTTTGATTTTGTGTCTCTGGTTGTGGTTTTGGTTTTTTCCTTTACCACGTGTTACTGAATTCTTTAAAGCTTGACTGTCTTTTTGAAATAAATGCTGTTCAATTTGAAGTTTGATCTTGATATGGAAACTACTGGTGAAGACCAGTATCTTCTGTGGTGTGAGAGAGCAGAATAGCTAATTGAAACAGCTCTTTCTGGCCTCCAAAGTAGTTTTGCACTAGCTGAAATTCACAGTGTTCTATGCATACCTAAGCTCTTGCAAAAGAAGAAAAAAAGGCATAAAATATATCTGAGATATTGTTTTCTTCATTGTGAAATAACTTGATCTCCTTTAAAATTTTGCTTTTTTTCTTAACACTCAATGGAATTGGAATATCAGAAGGTCGTCAACCTCTGAGTCTCAAAGTAATAGTCGGATGAATGTGTACTAAATTGAGGTATACCTCTCACACTGATTTTACCATGTGCATGGCAATAAAATAAGGGAAAATGCCTTTTTAAAATATGTTTTTCAAAATTAAATTTTCTGTTAATAACAGGATGCATAAAGAATGATGTAACTGTAATTTGTGGTCTGTGAGTGCATACAGACAGTTGTCCTTCTTACTTCTTGCACTCTTTGTTCTGGCATTTACCCCAGTTAGACTGACCCAGGTAGGAACAGGGGCCTGACCCAAAGGCACATTGGCCTAAAGTACAAAAGTTATCGAGTTGCTCCAACTATGGCAAAAGAGTAAAGAGACAGTACAACTACTCCAGTAGTCACTGGAATGATCTGAGAGGGTTAATTTCTTCCGTAAATGGTAATTTTCTTGCAATATAGTTAGGCTAATAGCTGAAAATTGTGTGTTAACTGTTAATAGTAATTCATAATATAATTATGTACAGTGTGGATTGCACAGTTTGTATTTGACTGTTGCTCTTGACTTCTTTAAAGCTCCTTTTTTAAAGCTCAGGTTCTATGTGCTGTTCAACAAGGTAATTTGAATCAGATAATTCACAAGTGCACGGGATTGTCAGGAATCCATAAAGATTTCCTGATAAAATTTTTTAAAATTCCTAAAGGTACTGTGTTAATATATTATACTATACAGTTTTTTTCCCCCTAGCTGGAAGCTATGCACTTGCACATTTTAGACACTTATATATTGACAAAACAAATAAAGGTTGAAGAGGAGATGTACTCACAAGTCTGATATAAATCTTAACAAGGCTCTTGTTTGCCTTTCTCCACCTCTACCAATTAATTAACAATGATATTTGTTGACAACTGTTTCTGCTGCCTGGAGGACTTTGGTGAGGTAAAATGCTGTAATTTTAAATAGTATTATTTTCAGAGACTTCCACAGGAAGAGAAGACTACTGAAAAATTAGTGAATCTGAACAAAGAATCAGCCTGAAATCTCCAAGGGACAGTGCACAAAGAATTGTTTGTGTTGTTCACACTCAGAGATCAGGGACATCCTCTGGCACCTGACAGGGAAACCAGTCCAGGTTGCATTTTCCATTCAAATGAATCCATGTTTAAATCTGGGTTCAGGATTCCTAAATATTTTGCCTGAATATATTTAGAAAAAATGTAGATCCGTGAAGTCTCACTTGATTAATTCAATGATGCTAACGCTTTTGTCAAGCAATATTTGTAATGTCACTTAAAGTCTGATGTATTAACAGAGAGATGAAGTAAGTGGTTGATTAGGTTTTTTTGGAGAAATTAGAGGAAAAGATTGTCTGTAATGTACACTTTTATGAGAAGAACAGGTGATTTTTTTTTTAAATGCCAAAGTCACTTGTCACTTTGGTGTTTTTCCCTGTTGCACTGAGCATAGAGGATGTGAATGTACTCCTTTTGAAGTTAATTTTTATAACCACTGAGCCTGCAGATGGTAGGAACAATTTAGTGAAATTCAGCAAACCTCTGTCTCATCCCTGTTAAAACATTTATCAATTTCAGTGGAGCAGACTTTCATGTGTCTTCTTAAAGCAGTGGGAAACACCTGAAATGTGGACAAGATTTCTGTCTTAGTTGTTTAAACACAAGAAGTCCAGAGATCCCTTCTGAAACGATGAGAGATGTTCCTGAGGTCAGAATCTGAGCTGCCAATAGTTCAGTTCAAAAATTTTCCCCAGATGAGTAAACATTGAAAACATATGCTGCTATTGAAATAATCACAGAAAAGCAACACATTTTTTTTTCTTATCCTGTTGAATAGGTTTTGCTGAAGGAAAAAGCCAGTGTTTTGTTTAAACACTGAACTTGGCACATTAGTCTAATGCTCTAAGCAGAGACCAGGAGCAGGGCTGAAGTTTTCATGTAAATGTACAGCTCCCTGCTGGGTGCACTGTGAGGGGAGGAGAAGGAGAGAGCTTCACCACATTCCCTGTCTGTATCTCAAAGCTATGGAAAAGGGCAAAGTCTGTTGTTTTATTATACAGCTTTTCTCCCCCTGTGGCAGCATCCAGCAAAGTTTTCAAGAACTTTATTTACTTTTCTGGAAAATCCAACAGCACTTTGTCCTGTCAAAAATCCCAATATATATTGTAAAACCTTTCATTATGCAAAACACACCAGTACTTACTATTGCAACTGAATGTATCCCAGAGGTGTAAAGTAAAACTAGAGATTTGGCACACAGATGAAACCCTCCAGCTTCATCACACAGAAGGTGTTAAACTGCAAACTTATGAACGATGATGAAGTTGACAAAGCTATATGAATTATATAGGTTGATCATTGTTGGTTTTTGTTTGTTCGACAATGCTCGTAAAAGCCATCAGATTAGCTTAAATTGGAAGGATTTTGGCAATCAGGCTGCAGTTCCTGCCCTTAGTACTATTTGAATCTTATACCCATGGTTTTCATTTTTGTTGAGCATAGCTGTGAAATAAAATACATAACTGAGTTGGTGCTTCTTGGTCCTAATCTATCAGCTTTGTCCCTTTGGGGGTAACAGTGAGTATGTTCCAAATTGCAATTCCCTATCAAGGAGATATTTATCCATAGTAAGTAGCATTTGGGGAAATTCTTGGACAGTGAATAAGATAAAAAAAATGTTTTGTGACTAGGAACTTTGATTTCATGGACCAAATCTATAAGAAAGGGTGCAGATGGTGGTGTGTGGATATAGAATTGTGTTTTGTGTTTATAAGGTCTGATTCTGTTATCTAAGCTGCAGCTCCAGGACTTGCAGAAGTATCTCCAGAGATGATATAGAAGATAAAAGCTAATTCTGTTCTTCTTGTTCATTCTTGACTGCCACATTTCTGCAAGGACTGAAACCTCCCAGAAGTGGTAGAAGACCATTATTACCTGCTGTTCCACATTCCCAGCAATTGTCTTGGGGTGGGCTGTTGGTTTTAACTTCACAACCCACAGCCTATAGAGAGTTTCAGCTGTCACCCCCTCTCCTCCCAAAACCTGCCCCCTTAGGTCTGGCAAATCTTTTCTGTGCCTTTGAGAGGAGCATGACAGTGCATTTGTGGTCTCTATACCCAGGCAACATTTTCCTGGGAGGCTAGCCAGAGGTGTAGAAGAGGGTTTGGTCTAGTTCACAAATTTTATTCCTCCACAGGGGTGAAGGAAATTGTCTATTTTGTTGCTGTGTTGAATTTACGTTAGAAAATTCAAAAATTAGGAACACAAAGGACTCTTAGAAAAGAAAGGCAGTAAAGACCGAATAGGTAATTTTACTAATTTTATTCTATAATAGTCATTATGTAAAACTGTAACACATAAAATTATGAATGCCCTGATATTTTGGGTAGGAAAGATGTGATGTCATCTCTGAAATTTCATCTTGGAGAAGATAAAATATTAGGAGACTTTTATTTGAAAGAAAGACAGTTTCCAGTTTCTGTGTTCAGATTGTATCTTGTAGAACTTTGGTCTTTGGTACATGTTCCTCCAGACTTCTGCTACTCTGCATGTAAGAGAAAAGAAATGAAAATCTATACTTTGTGAAGTCACTGTGGCTTAATGCACTGGCTGTGATGAAGAGTGTTTAGGTGGAGCTTTGTGTAATCTGCCATAAGATTTAATGTGTTCCCGGGCAATCAAAGTAAGAATCAACTGGATGGACTACAAATAAAAGTTAAGTATGTCATGATACAGGTCATATAAATCTCATGTGTTTATGACCTGTACTGAAAAAAACAATCTTCACACCCTTAAAGTAAAACTAAGCTTGAAATTGTGTCATTTGGGACATGGTGTTAATATAAACCCCAGGGTCTGGAAACTGGAAAGGAACTACACTAGTGATAATACGTTTGCTACTTGTTCAAAGAAGAAAAAAAATACCTCTTTGAGTCTTTTCTGTAGACAAAGCTTTATATAAGCAGTTCCTGTATCTCTACACACTAGCCATAATTATTTGCCAGTAGATGGAGTAGTTAAATCAAATGTCTCTCATTTAATATCTGATCAGTTTGTGTGACAGGCTTCATAACTTCTTGACACCATTAAACCCTTGTGCTTTCTACTCTGATGATTACAGAGTCATTTCTGTTCTTGGTGAAAGCTCTCTGCTTTTGCTGTGGTGACAAATATGATTAGTTACATATCTTTCAACAAAACATTTTCCATTTCTTTTGCCATTGGGCATCAGGCTTGCCTGCCAGAGATTTTAATAATATGTCCTGCATCTCTTTTTAGGACCTTTCCTTCCTGTGACTTCCTGTCATAAGAAAAAGGATATTTGAAGAATGTAGAAATAGACCATTGACAATGCTATCTGTAGACTGCTAATCCAGAGATCTGATTTATCAAGGGAGGGCAGTGTTTAGGCTTTGTGGAGATTTATGCCCCATCATTAGGAGGCATGTGATGACTCTTTGTTCTTTCATAGTATCATGTGAAATAAGGGAGTTATTTGCAAAGCAAACCAAACCACAACACTTTGGTGGATATAGGCAGCAAGTTTGTATTTCCTGAAGGTGAAAGTATTAATGTGTTGCAGCCTACACAACTGTGAAAACCATTGTATTTCCTTCATCTCAGAGTTCCCTGGATGTCAGCTCTGGGGCTGTAACGTTTGCAGCATCCAGGTTTTTCATTCTGCAGATGATGTTCATGGGCTACAGCTGTGATTACTATGTCCATAGTTCTCACAGGGACAGAATGCCTCATTCTGCCTCCTGTAGAAGAACAATCCAAACATCAAGTCTCTTACAAGATTGCTAAAATTAGTCCAGTATTGTCTTCTTACAGAAATGGTAGCTGCAGTTTCAGGAGTTAAACAAACCAGGTGTATTCTGTGAAATCTAACTGTGTGAAAAATTAGTAAAAATAATTTAATATTTGGAAAGTGTGAATTACTGGTTTATAGTATTACAGCATTGTGGTATTTCTGTTGCTGATTGGGGTGAGAAAATTATAACAAATGCCTTCTAGAAAACAGTTAAAACATGAAAAAAATTCCTTCAATATGTAAAAAAAATTAAAATCTTGATGTGATGCAATACTAAAAATAAGTTTGATTTTGCAATGAGGTACTTGAGCTTTAATGCAAGCAGGAAAAAAATTCTGCATTTAAAAACTGAACAAAGAACTCAAAAGAATTATAAGCTTTCACTCCTGGAATCTGAAGCATTCCATTGACTAATTTTACTGTTCTGTTGACAAAATTAAATGTACATGTTTCCTTAGCTTAATTCAGGAAGGGGAAGAGGTGAAAAGGAAATGCCCTGAAATGAGAACTCATAAGACACGTTTCAGTTTTGAGGCATCATTCATTGTAAATCATGGAATATTATATCCTAGATATAATGGGAATAGTGGTAGGTTTTTGTGTTTGCCTACATAACCAGTAATTCCCCAGCAAGCCATGGGTATAGGGACAGAGAATCTAATTAGACACGTAGATCATGAAATGAATAAACAATATCCCAGGTATTTAGGAACACTGAGAATTCAGGGCTAGTTACATACAATTTCACTTTTTTGAACATTTCTTTCAGTGTTTTTTTTATGGGGGCTTCATGAATTTTTTAATGATTCTGAAGCAAATTTGCTGTACCTCTGTTAGCTGAACTGTGACACAATCCAAAATGGGGGTAAAAAAGCAGGCTGTTGGATGTATGAGGCTTGGGTAGCCTGCATACCAACGAACACACACAAGAGCCACTGCATTGTGCTAGAAATGGACAAACTGCAAACTCTATACAGGCAACAACAAGAAATGGTTCAATCCAAGTGCAGGAGTCAGCTACCCAGTGAAAGAAACACGGCTGAGAACTGTACACTAGAAAAATGAGAGCTCTTACAAACTCAGTGAAGAACAGGTAAAGATAAAAGTGCAGGATCAAAACCTCAGAGACTTGCTGAAAACTTAAATATGAATATCAGATGTTTTCAAATGCCCTTCAAATGGATTTCAACATTAGAACCTCATGTTTATTGCACATACCCTAAAGTTTTGCTTGAAGATAAACCTTTCAAGTTGAAATCTATACCTTATTCACTGCCTCATGTAGCTTCTAAGCAGTTCCTTGTTGCTACCTTTATACAGTTTGTTTGACCTAACTTTTTTTCTCTGTGTGGATCACCCAGAAATGCGTGTTAGCTACCTCCTGATTTAATTCTTCTTCTGTGGCTCATGCTTCTTGCTTCATTGCTTTGAAATATTGTAAGAACCAGATATCTCCTAGGGAAATCTGTATCCACTTTCTTGCTGAGATGTCCCTAACGGAAGAACAGGAAATGTTTTTGTATTTAAGGGCTCCTTTGCTGGTTTCCCAGAGAGAAGATATTGTGTGCTCTATTTGGATATAAGAAGGAATTAAAAAGCATACTGTTTTTATGAAATACTATTGGCTTTGGTAATACCAGCAAAATTGAAGATTGTTAAAATTTCTGTTGATTTCAGTATAAAATGGAGTAAAACCCACCTTCTATTTAAGGTTATGATTTCATATTTAAAAACAGTGTTTTGTTCATAACATCCCATGTTATTCTGGCATATTCTTCAGCATGCAGAATCTGTTTTTTCTGATACAGTAATAAGCTCTCGATCTACCCCAGTAGAATCTGAAAAATCTGTGCTAGCTTAAAAAAAAAAGTAAAGCAAAAGCATTTTTTGTGGTTAAAATGTAATTAGGAGAATACAGATATGAGCTGCTTTTTCCAAGTGCATTGAGCAGGTCATTACTGAAATAACCATCTCTCAGATATTTTACCGCAGCTTCCTGGTGAAAATTCTTCCTTAAAGAATGTTTAAGAGCATTAAGTACAGGCTCTGTGCTGACTCAGTCCTGCAAAAGTGTCACAGGTAGTGGGAATTGTTTTTTATTTTTTCAGTAACTGTGAAACACAGCTTGTTTATGTTTCACACCATAAACTTATTGCTGCTGCTTTCTTTTAGATTTTTTATCAAGCTGATTGCTGTCTTTACTGGAAAAATGTCTTGATACAAAAAGTACAAATCTTCAAGGAGTTTGTTGACACCAGATTTTTTTTTTTTTTCATTTCAAGTTAATTGTCAAGCAATGTCAGGTACTTAACAAATCCATAAAAGCTGATATGACTCTCTGTACATGTTTGACCAGGATTATGCATTTTTAATGATATTATACATGTCTGTAACAGTAGGCTAAAATCAGCCTTTTGCAGTAGCTATTGGAAGCACCTTGGACAATTAATGGAGGATGTTGTAGCATAATGGTCCTTGGTTTTGCCATAATACCCCACAGCTTGCTTCCCTTGTACTGGTAAGGGTTGGACCTTTGCTGTCTTAAGTCATTGCACCACCCTGCTCCAAGCCTGATTTCTGTTGAGCAGCAACAAATTTAGAAGCTGCTTTTCTACAGTAGGCCTGCAGGTTAACATCTGATGTTATGCAGAAGGTGAAAAAACCTTCAAAACAACCCTACACTGAGCCTCGATGAGTGGTGTTCCTTACAGAAAAATCCCGTGGTAACACCGACAGATGCTGCCAGCTGAGTATCTCCTACAGCACAAACTTCTCTTTGCTGAGTGCAGGGGATTCAATTTGCATCCACTTTCCAAATACCTGACATTGGAATGGCCAGTTCCTGGATTTGTCCAGGAAGAGACTTTCCCCCCCCACAAAGGGTTTTTTTTCATGACTCTTTATTCCTGTATGGGGTAGGGAAAAATCACTCACTTTGGACCATGCCCGTTATTTGCATCTACATCAAGTAAGAGTAAGAAAAGGACTACTATTCTGATAACCAGAAAGCTAGAATAGTATCATCCAGATATTACTATGCTCTTTCTTGGGTAGTTAATTGCTGGATTAATGGGTTATGTAAGTTCACTAGGGAATTTGATGTGCATCTGGGCAGATAGAATTGAAGAAGTGATACTGTGCTTCAGAAAGAGTTTTTCTCCCAGTTTGGCACTGGGGCATTTTTAATGTGGCCCACAAAAGCACACACTTATGGTTCTCAAAAGGAATTGGAAAATTATCCTTCAGAAACAAAAGGCAGGGCTAGTCAATGTACCACATGGCCCAGTACCCTGTGTACTCTCTCTATTTTTTTATTCTTTTGTTTTGCTTGTATTTTTGTTCTGCAAGAAGCATTTGTTTAAATTTGTGTTAAATATTTCTCAGAATATTCTGCTGAAGTGGATGCTGCCTAAACAGTGTGAAATCAGAATCCTGTAGTCTGATAAGCAGGCCTGCAGAAAGATCTGGGACCTGAATTTCATGAAGGCTTAAGTTTAAGGAATGAAAAATTTGCTTCAAGAAATGTTAAGGAAGAGAGGAGAATTGAGAATTCCCAAGTTAAAAAAATGTAAACCTCAGCACTACTTCTCTTAATTCTCGTTTCTTAGAATGCAGCCTACTTCCTTCCAAGGCATTGTACATTTTCCAAATGAAACCATTTCTAAAACTTTGAAAAGTAAAAAAAAAAAAAAAAAAAAAAAATAAAAAGGATTTCTTTCATCCCTTTTTCTTCCAGCACAGAAAATCTAGGAAGTATGTGTTTCTTGGAACTGTTCCTGCATTTTACGTCAGTGGTCAGTTGCCATAGCTCTGCCACCTGAAGGGCTGTTTGCTCAGCCAGTGTGTGGAGCACATTCTGGAGTTCTAATTTGCTGGTGAGACAAAGGGTGACTGGCTGCAGAATAGCCAAATCCTCCCAAGCTCTCAGGCTCATTACTATGGGAACTCTATCAAGGCTGGAAGCTAGCACAGAATATTGACAGCATGAAACGTTGATGAGCATGCCTGCGTTTTGGCAAATTAGATTTACTATCTCATCCTATCTAATAGACCATTTAGTGGTCTGCCCCTGAGACACGTCTCTTTAGCTGAGCATCTACCATCTTCTTGTAATGTTTTTATCTTCAGTCTGAATGGCTGCAGCTTTATGAATTTGCTTCTCTGTACTTTAATTTTCTTGTTGCTGGAAAAAAAGCTTCTGGGTGGACATGCAGTTGCTAAGAAAAGGCAAACAAGGAGCTGTGTTAAAATGTACTGTTGAACAAATCCATCAATTTATCTTTTTATATCCACCAGCATGCTAATTTTATATATGTAAGCACATTTATACACACAGACACACACACAGACACATAAAAACACATTCTCCCAAATGGACTGATGTGTACAGCATTGCAAAATAGATCTGCCATCATCCCTGACAGGCTGCTGGAAATGGAGTTGATTGAATATGACTCAGACCCTCAGTCTCATTGTCCAATTCATCAGTGAATGCACTGCAGGCTCATTGATTATATGTAAGACCAGCAGGAATGCTTGGCTTGCTTCGTGGGGCTGCCTGTATTGAGCCATTATAAACACTCTCTTCTCTGCTGTGTGCATGTAAATAAGTTCAGGTCACTTAAAACTGGCAACTTGGACACAATTTTTCTGAATTGAAAAAAAAGAGAAAGAAATGATGCAGGGAGTTCTTTTTGTGAAGAAGTTGGTTTCAGAGAGAGCTGAGTCCGCAGACTAATCATTTAAATATTATTCTAGTACTTTGAAATAAATTTTTGACTGGTGTTTCAGATGCAGTGGCTACTTTTGTTTTTTTGAGTGACAGTAAGTGTGTCTGCATGTGGGGTAGATTTTAGACTATAATCCAAAATTAGCAAAAGATTGTAAATGGAAATGCTTTTCCATGGGCAGCATGATAGTATATCACAAGAAAAAAATGCTGAAAATAATTTTCTTCTAATTATTATGCACATAGTTATAAGTAAACCTCAGTTTCCCCATAGTAAACTGAAATGTTAGTCTTCTATATCTGTAGATGTGTCTGTTCTTGAGGAAATAAAATTACTTTTAATTAGAAACAGTAGATGTCGTTGCACCTTACATTTCTGTGTCCTTGTGTCTCTGGAGAAGTGGAGATGATGGGTGGAATGGGCTTAGTCATGCCCCTTACTCAGGGAAGAATGACAGAAGCCCTTTTCTGGCTGCTGTTGGTCCCACAGGCTCTATTTATTACTTCATTGTGTCATGTGATCCACTGGCAAAGTATACAGGAAAAAATTAGTTTTACAGTGTGATCCTGCTACTTTCAGACAGGGCCCCTGAAGATGGCACAACTGTATGAACAACTGCAGCACCCATTGTTAGGGGTCTGGTAGGTTTTGTTGGGTTTGGTTGATTTGTTGTGGTTTTTTTGTTTTTTCCTTTTTGTCTTTTTTTTTTTTTCCTTTAAGACTTTTTCTGCAGTGATATTCATTCCTTCTGCATTCAGAAGTTTTTTCCAGTCCTCTCATCTTTATAAAATACTATGTGAAGTCCTTGTCAGTGAAGGCAAAAAAGTATGTAATGAAACAGTATTAACAAACCCCCTTATCACTGGCATCCTAGTTTTGGGAAAAGGAGATGGAATGTCAAGGAACATTTTTTTTTTTCCACATCCACAAATATAAAATGTGTCATAATTTTTGTTTGCTAAGCACTGAAAACATTACAGAATGCACTTGAAATTATATAGTGTGAAGGACAACTTTTAATGTTGTCATGTTTTTAACTTATGAGATTTCTTGAGGAGAGGTTTTATAGCCAAAATATTTCATCTGCTTGTGCTTAGGACCCAGCAGCCCCAGTGAGAAGGAGGAGACCAGGGATGCTATAAGGGCAGTCTGAAACTACCAGATAGGTTACGCACGTCTTGAAACACCGTGTGCTCTTGCTGTTTGCACTGATCTCATTAGTTTGTTTACATATCCTGATTTTGCTCTCTCCCCGACCAACTCCCTGTACTTCGTGGTTCCTGAGGGTATGCAGGGAGAACAAACAATCCAGGCAGCCAGCAGAGTTTGCAGAGCACCCTGTGCACGCCTCAGTCCCGTGCTGCCCTGAGTAAGGCTCTGAAAAAGCAAACTGCCTCTCCACTTCTGTTTGGATTTCAATGCCAAATCATTAGGGCTGGGATAGCCAGATTTCCACCTATCTCTGCAGCTGAAGGAGTGTTTGTTTTTTCATTAATTTTAAAAGGAATGTTCATGCTGACTGATAGGGCTCTGGATGTTCTCTTGTTAGTTCAGTAGCTCCAATATCATATTTAGGTGCAGAGTTGGTGACCTCATGATTCTAGATGAAAGTCTCTATTCTGAGTTTAATTGATCTAAACCCATGAAAGTTCTCACAGAAAATCTCTTGTCCACTTTATTCTAGCCAGTGGGGAGGGGGGGAAAGGGAAATAAAAATATCTACTGTCCAAATATGCAATTGATTAGACAAAGACTACTTTTACTAGAAAAAAAATTGGATCTCTGTTCACGATGATGTGTGTATTTTACCATATTCCTAATTTTTCACCCTATGTATTACTTGGGATTTACACGTACACGGTTCTTTCAGAAAGGCCAAATGTCTTGGTGGAACTATGTGTTGGTAAACTCAGCAGGTTGAATCCCATGTTGTATATCCAAGGATTTCCTGTCTTCTGTTAATGTGCAGTGTTCTGGACTATTGTCATACTGCCACTGAAATTAGAACCTCAGGTGGCAGGTTGCTCATTTTGCATTTTCCATTTTTTTTTCTTTTTATTATCATTATTTTTAAGCTGCTGTTTGCCTGAACTTTGTGGATTGCTTTTCTTTTGTTTAAGTATGATTAAAGTTCTACAATTTGAACCATTTGCAAATCGACAAAATAGAAAAATCTGAATGATCCAAATAGACGATTCTACACAACCTTCATTCTCCAGAATTTACAATGTCAGAAATACCAATTTCTCTTACCTAAATTGGAAGGATGGGTGCAACTTTTAGAAACGTCGGTAAACTCCAAAGAAACTGTTGAACATCCACGCATTTAACAGAGGTGTACCTAAATTTGAGACACTTTGAGATTCCCTTGTTAAATGAAGGGCATTAAATCCAGTGCCACATGGAGAGGAGAAGCTGTTATTGAGTGCATTGAGCTGTTTGGCCTGGCCAGAGGGGTCACCTCCAGAGTGGCCCAGAGCAGAGTCTTCAGGAAGCAAGCTGTTGTCATGGCTTCAGATTCCACCCTAATGTTCAGTTCACAATAGCAGAAGGATTAAGTGTTTCAAGGAATGGTTTGAAGCTGAGTTTGTGGTGAGAGGGAGAAAGGGGGTTCAGAAAAATCTGTGCTGGCTGCTTTCCAGCAGGGGATATACATAATGGCAAATGATGTCAGGTAGTAGTAAATGCAGAAAAATTCTTTAAACAGGAAAAAAAAAAAAAAAAAGGCCACTTGCTGAAAACCAGAAAGAGATAGGGGATGTGAAAAGGTGTGTGTGTATTTATGTGTATGCATGTTTACAATATATTTCTGGCTTGCTAGTTTCCAGGAAAGTAGTAAGAGACAAATGCACTTTTACACAGTCAGTGACTGTGGCAGCAGTGTGAAATGGGCAGAAATGGATGAATTGTGTTTTGCCTTTGCTTCCTTCAAGCTTTTCATTACTGTATTGTAGATTACTGCAGCAAAAATGTGGTTCAGTTAAAAAAACTGACATTAAACAAAGCCAGATGTACTTAAGTAGCAAAATATCCAGAAGAAATGACTTAACTTACAAGCTATGCGTGTATTAATGTAACTCCCTGATCCTCCCCCTACCCAATATCTCCATCCTCAAAGAAAGTCAAAATCAAAACAAAGCAGAGGAGGAAAAAAAATCCCAAAGCCATAAAACCGAAGACTCTAAGGCAATTTGCTAATGGTTTTGGCAGAAATTATCCTGTTCAGCTTGTCTTCCTGCCATGCTAGAAAGCTAGCATTCATCCATATGTGAAATGTTTTATTTAATCTGACAATATTTGAATATGTTTTCTTCTTTCCCCTGAATTATGGGGGGTGATCTTAATTTCACTGTTACAGCAGAGAAAAAAATAATTACTTGAAAAGCAACACACTGTTTATAGTTTAGATAAACCTATTGTTATCTCAAGACTGAAGAGTACTACTTAGAAGCAGCTGGATTGTTTCCATGCTCTCAAAATATATTTCACATCTCAGATCTTATGTTTTTGCTATGAAAATGTATGAAACTTTCTCAGAAGAATTTACTCAGAACAGTAAATGTGAAAAAGTCACAGATACTAGCAGTGATAAGGGAAACTACATTGCTACTCTGGATCTTTCTGCTGTAGAGAAGAAGAGAAATAGCAAAATTTACTGTCCTTTTTACTGTCAGAAGTGTTTATACACAGGTGTGTCACAATTCTTGTTGCGAGGAATTGTTCAAATTACATTTGGGCAGTGGAGAATGTGACCTCTGTTGTAACTCATTAGGCCTGCAGAGAACTACATGTACATTTAATATCCGGAGCTTGACATGATGGCTCCCAGATGCTCAGAGGAGACAGCTCCTCAGATGATGATACAAAGAAGGAATGGAACCCTAAAAAGTGGTTTTAGTTTGGGATTTATTTTATTAAGAGTTTAAAGTTGTAATTTATTTCAGTTAATTTAATTACACATCAGGAAAATTTGCTCCATGTACCTGTACTTCTCAAGAGGCTCCAACAAGTATACTGGACTTATTCAAGGGGAGGAGGGCTGGAATTCAAACTTACTTTTGCAAATCTAATTGTTTGTAGTCTTCTGCTGATAGAAGTAAATGTTTCTTCAGTGCATAGATATTCCAGTAAATTCAGTCATTATTCTTACTTCTGATGCTAAATTGGGTCTCCTTAGGTTAATCAGAAGGGAAAAAAATGCTGATTGGATTCTTCTGGGAATGTTTTTCTGTAGATTTTTTTTTCCCCCCACTCCTGTTCTAACAGAGTCTATTGCTTGTTTTCATATTCTGTGTACTCCTATGGTGGCCATCTACATACCAATGGAAGACGATACCTCTCTAATAGAAATAAAATTTGTACAGTAACTCAGCAATCTTATTTTATAAAACCTGTTACAGGAGGTACCAGCTATGTGCAAAGAAGAAAATAATATGGGGAAACTGTTTTAAGGATGTATCAGAGGGGAGGAGAGGACTGCAATGATGCAGAAAATCACTGAAATAGGTACAGTTACACCATCTGATTAGCCTCTAGTTGCTTCTTGAATGTCCTCCACTCAGACTCCTTTTCTCTCCAGTCTCCTTGCTTTTCATCTACTTGTTCACTTGAGAAAAGAAAAACTTGATTAGGGAGAACTGCTGGTGCTAGGCTTCTTTTGGCAAAAGTAAATAAATTAGCAAGTCCAAACTGCTCTTTCTAAATGTTTTTGAGGACTCTGGTGTTAGCAGCTGGGTTGTTGCTGGTATAATGTCCCTCTGTAAATTCATTTAAAGGTGCTAATTAAGACTGCAAAATTGTGATTTGTCTGTGTGTGCACCAAGGGACAAAGGGAGGGAGATTGCAAATATCAGAATGCATTATTTAAATGAAAAAACAAACTGGAAAAGTAGTGACCGATTAAAATATTGTGATCCCTGCTGTGTCTCATTTCCTAAGCCCAGGATATTTTGTGTGCTCTAACATCTGTTTTTATTATTTCTTTTTGCTCAATACAGAGATCCTGTAGCTGCTTTTGATTTTTCAAAAGTATTGCCAGGTATTTTTTAAATTTTCGCTTTAGTTATTGTTTAGAATCAGCAATGTTGTTTTTTTGGTATCCATTTGAATGAGGAAGTACAAACCTCTGATTTTTCTTTTATAATGTCTTCATAGCATTTGGCTTTCAAGTTTAATGTGATGAAGGAGGCCAGCTTCAAAGGATTTAATGGGTTTTTATTACTTTCTTTTTAGCATGAGAGAAACAATAGTACAGCTGGTCAGAACCTGGATTTTTGGTATTTATTTTTATTCTGTGACAAAGGAGAAGCGAAAGCTTCTGTTCACTTTTTAAATTAAGAACTAAAGTGTGGTGTACTTCCATTCCTATAACTACTGGTTTTTATATTGAAGATGTTACAGAGCTGCAGTACAAGCATGATGTTTGTGTAAGATGGGGAGTTTATCTTGCACTGCAAGAGCCATGAACATCTCAGTAAGCAGAAAAATCTGAAACAAGTTTCCTTCCACAGAACTCTGTGCATCTCTCCTTTTCCTCTGTTTTGCCATCTGCTAATTTCTGTTCATTGGTCTTGTAATTGTTTTGCAGCAAAATCACTCCTTCTTCAGTTGACATCCAGTTTTTGAGGGATATTTTAAAAGTGTTTAAAATGGCAGCAGTAGGTCAAGCTGCCTCTTGTCTTCATGTTTTCAGTCCCATCTAATTTCTGAACATGGATTGTCTAAGCAGTTGCTTGAACAGAAGAAGCCTTGCTTTAATAGCAGTGAGCTATTGGAGGTTGGGCCTTAGCACTGAAAATGAAGAATCTGCAATAAATTTTAAGACAGATGGGGAAATTATAGAAATGAACCATAGTTTTTGTTTGCTCTTCGCAGTGAGGTTTTACCACTTGCTGAAGTATTTTCTGTTTTCAGGGTGTAATAGCAATGTCACTATGGTTTTTGCAAAGTCAATATTTCATGGATTTGGTGGAACAGACAAAGTGGCTCCAAAAAACAATGAACACGACAAACCCCAAATGAGTGCGATGAAATGTATTTTGTGGCATAAGGAAAAGTGTAAGTTTCATTTGTGACACAGATCACACAGAAGCTTGGGAAAAAGTGTCATTTGTGTTGTGATGTGGCAGGCTCGGTCAGAGGATCCTGAAGGAACATAAATACTGAGTTTTATGTGAAGGAAAATTTAGGGATGGAAGATTTTTTTTCTTTTAAATGGTTGTTTTTTGGGTTGTTTTTATTCATACAACAGCAAACAACACTGTTTCAGATTACAGATGAAGTAAATAAAGATAAAAAGCTTATTTTAAAATCGTTACAGAGGAGCAGTATATGCAGTACTACAGTACAAACACCATGCTCTTCAGACATTTAAAATTGCTGATATTTTGCAGTTGATAGCAGGGATACAACCAGGCCTACAGACTTTCTCTCTGCCTTGTCCCTGACAACTGTGATAAGATACCCTCAGGTTTCCTTCCTGAGATTTAATTCCGAGGATGGGAGTCCTGTTTACCTCTTTTTATATCACAGTTTCTTGCTTTATAAGGGCAAAAAGAATTAAATGAGTTAGATCTGTCTCTTCTTTCAGGCTGGATTTGAGTTCTCAGAAGGTACTAATATCCCTTCAGTGTAATAGACTTCTTTTACTATCTCTAAACTTTCTACACTCTGTGACTGATAAAAAATTCTAGGATTAAATCTTACCTAGTGTAGGAATGCAAACATATACTTGCAATGACATTCAGATGTGTTGAGGTCTTCTAGATCTCAAATTTTTGCACTCATTATATTGTTGCCATATTCTCCTATTGTATTGGAAATTAACTGATCCTGAGTGCAAGTGTCATAGAAACGTTTATCACATGTTGTCTGTTTAAACGAAAATAGTAAACACAAACATTTGCATCTGCAAAATTCTTCTTGCAAAAGAGAATTTAAACTGAATTTAAACTTCAAGTGCATTGGCAAAGCCAGCACTCCAGGCTCTGTACAGCTCCCCAAGGCAGGAGGAGAGGATGAGTAGCCAAGTAGGCAGGAATAGCATGGTGTGCCTGGGAAATACCCACATCTAACTTCGAGTTCTCCTTGCTTCATTGGCTCTAAAATTTGGCTATAATTTTATTTTGTTTTTCCACAAACATCAGTACTTAGTTCAGTGAAAAGAAATTATTTCCTCTAGATTTTCTTTACCTGAAATTGAAAAAAAAATGTCTTAGGGAAAATGAGAAGGAGGAGTCGCATAAGGATGATTGAGCATAGCACTAGACAGCTTTCATTTATCCCAGCAGCTGGACCTGAGTGCACTGACAGATAATGTATTCTTGAGGAATCAGACTCCCAAACAGCAGGTTGAGATCTTATACTTTTCTTAAAGAGAAAAGAAAAAAAGAAGAAGCATTCTTGTCTTGAGTAATTTTAGGTAGCATCTGCACCATGTTTTGGGTTATAATCCTTTCACTTTAAATGAGACTGTTATTTAGAATGAAAATACTCTCATATGCTTAAAAAGAATTCTATGAGACTTCCAGCAATGTAAAGCATTTGTAATCTAGTAAGAAAATCTGATCATGTTTTGGCAAGGGCTGTAGGGTTACTATTTACTGTGTAACAAAATCTGAATTACATGTAAAGTTTCCTACAAAGTTAAATGCATCTCTGTGGAATAAGGGGGAGAATATTCATTCACCTGTAGAATTCCTTTTGCAGTTTTACATCTTGTACACAGAAACCAGGTAATTTGTTCGGTTCCAAGTTTGATTTAACTTTTCATTTCCAGTAAATAAGAATCTTTGAAAAATAAGAACATAGGGGTTTTTGAAGGTTGTGATTGGAGGGAAGACACAGCATGTTGATTTTATAGGCATATACCTTGTGAAAATTTCTGTTTTCAAGTACATGTTCCTACCCTTATAAAAATGACTACGGGGAGGTAGCTATAAATGGTATCGCTTAATTTTCTTCCTTAACCCTAAATGACCTGGGGCTGTAATTAATCAGTTGGAGGGCATCAAAACATGTCAGTTTTACAGAAATATCCCATGTTTGCAAGTGAATGAACACTGAGAAACACCCATACGCAGTGCCCCAGCATATCATCTCTTTTGCACTTTGCAACTGAGTCAGAAGATAAGTCACTAAGTCAGAATTCTACTGCTGTGGGTGGTTACTTCTAAAGCTCTAAGGAAGTTTAAATATGTGTGTAAAATAAAAATCTAACTATTCTCCTAATCTAGGGATTCCAAAGATTTTTTTTTTTTGCATTAGTAGCATTTAAACTGAGTGTGGTTATACTTTAAAGTCCTTTATACTTCTAAGGCACTTCAAAATTTCTTTATTTTACCAGGATCAGAGGTCAAGAGACCTGTCTAAGTTTTCAGTATATTTGCGAGTTTTTTTTGTTTTTATGTTTCAATTGAGTTTGGGCTTCACAACCATAACCTTGACTTGCTGACAGCGGCACAAATGAAATGAGTAGTACTAGGACTTTATAATCTTTATATAACTTAATATTTTTATCATCTTTATATGATTGTCTGTAGTTTTTTGCTTTACATATCTTCCCTCAGCCTCCTGTAACAGAATGATTTCTTTTTAATGTGTGTACCACAGTTATTTCTGTCTGGTATGAGAAATGTGATAAGAAAGATGATATTTGCTATTAATTTTGTATTAAGTACATGAGTCCTTTAGAACACTAACTTGAACCAAACAGCCCAGAAATGAGGTGGATCAAGTCAGCTGGGAATGTGTTTGATCTGCCTGTGGACTCAGACACTGATTTTTCTGGCACTTAACCCTCAGTACAGCTCGGGTACCATGAGGCGTGGTTAGACAAACAAGTGAGGTGCCTGGCAAGCAGGTTTTGAACAGAACAGGATTATTCATGTGGATGATGAGGATTCTGCATCTCTCCTGACCTTTTAGCTCCCTAAAGTGTCTTTACTCAGACACTGAAAACTTTGCTGTGATTCTACTTAACATCATCTAGTATGTGTGTATGTGTATATGTGCATATATGATAGTCTCCTGATTCTTTGGGTTTGTTTGTTTTTTTTAAGCCCCTTTTTCCTAATTTTTAGGAGTGTAAACTCTGAGATTCAAGCCTGGAAAACAAAAAGCCCCAAGTGTATGTGCGCAGTTTCTTGAAAGGGAGATGCATGTTTACCCTGCAGTTACCAAGTAACTGTATCAGAGCAGCACTGGGATGGAGCTAGCACTCTGCCTCCTGGCAGTGGTGCTGTTTCCAGATCCAAATTGTTTTATGGCCAGCTATCTGAATGTGGGAACCGAAAGTGTGATTATACTTGTTTGACCAAAAGTCATCCCCTAGCCTGAGGACTGGGTGTGACACTGTCCTGTATATGAAAGTGGGCAGAAGACCAGAGAAAAAGGTAGTGCTTCAAGTAGTTCCCTTCCTCTCTGCCAAAACAGGTAAATACAGGACATCTGGATTAGTCAGGGGAAAGCAGTAAAATATTGCTTTGTAACAGCAAAGTGGTGTTTAGTTTTAGTTAAGTCTCTGTGCATAAAGCCAGACAGCTCAATGGCTTCAGTTCAAAAGCCTGGCAGGAATTTAGTCCTGGTTTATGTGATTGGACCTCTCTAATATCTTTCCGATAAGGTTGCTGATAAGGATAACTCTTAATTGCTTATTCTCTGACATCAATATAAAACTGCCATTCATTTAAGGTCACAAACATAGTATGCTTATCTTCAGCAAGACAAAAGTGTGTGGTAGGTCTATGCCTAGCTATATATTTCTCTTTCAACCACCTGGCACATATATTAAACATGAATTACCCAGAAAAGAAAAGGTATAAAAACATAAAAAATTTAAAAGCATAAAATTTTGATCTTGTCTTTTAGGATTAGAGCATACCTGCAAGATGTCAGGAAACTTAAGATGTGAAACTGTGAAACAGCTGGCACATTTTTTTCCTGAAGGCAATGACAAAAGTGAATCACCACCCCCCCCCCCCCCCCCCCCAAAAAAAAGAAAAATAAAAAAAAATCCAAGCACAGCAAACCCCCCAAAATAAACTAAATTAATGTCTGGTAACTTGCCCATGACCTCTTGACTTTCTGAGTAAAATTAATACTTTTGGAAACTAATACCAATGAAGAATACTTCAATATTTACTTCAAGATTTAAAATATTACTGTTTTAAAAAATTTCTATTATCAATATAGTCATAGAAACCTGATTATAAATAAAATTGTATCTTTATAACCGATTTAAAAATAATCATTCTGCTTTTCTTTGTGAGTATTACTTTACCTTATAAGAGGTATACAATATATTCATAAATAGTGAAATAATGCTGTTAATTAGACCTAGGCTGGTATTGTGACTGTGAAAAGGGTGCTTTAGGCAAGAAAAATATTTCATTTAAATGTCATAGAAAGTGGTTATTTCTAGCCAAATTTCTGGCAACACATGTTATTGGTATTCTAATTAAAAGAAGCCCTCTTGAACTGCTCAGTCAGACATCTCTTGAGCCTTATGTTTGTTGAAAATTCAAGCTTGCTCCAGACAATAAAATTCTCTGTATTTAGAGTGTAATTGATGCTGAAGTTTATCAAGCTGGGCTTATGCTACAGAGTTGAGGTATTTTGATGAAAGTTCCTGCACTTGTCATGCTTACGCTGAAGATGTTGAAATGATTTTGTGCAGAAAGTTATGGAAGAGCTTTGCAGAATTGTAGAGTATGGTTTTCAAATGTGACAGTCACAATCATTATAGCGCTTTTTAAATCTACAGGGGTGATGCTGAAGAACAGAACTGTGGAAATGGCACCATGGCTGTTGGGTGCATTGAGCTGAGGCCCACTGACACCTTTGGATAACTTTGGTTAACAAGGCAGAAGTTCTACAACAACCTTTCTTACTCACAATAAAATGCTCCAAGAGATGGAATGCTGCATTGTGAAAACCAGCAAATATTATAAACCATTTGTGAAAGAACTCTGCAGAAGGTATGATTTGTCTCTTCTATGGCTGATTTTGCTTTCCTGAACACAGTATGATACATCGCTAGTGCTCTTGCCAATTGCTAGTTGAGCAGGAACTCTTGTTAGGAAATTGGAAGAAAAGAAAAAAGCAAAGACAAAGTATGTTTTCTTTACAAATCATGTTATGTTATGGGAAAGGAGCTCATCTGAGTCCTTTAGAAGGCTGGCATAAAGTGTTAGTGTTTCTAGA
Organism: Cinclus cinclus; assembly: GCF_963662255.1. Classification (NCBI taxonomy): domain Eukaryota; kingdom Metazoa; phylum Chordata; class Aves; order Passeriformes; family Cinclidae; genus Cinclus; species Cinclus cinclus. Next base: position 23,495,282 of record NC_085052.1, read on the forward strand.
AATGCTAGAGTTCTTTTTATATTTACTTTCCCTTTTTTTTTTCTTTTTAACTACAATTCTTTCAAATACATTTTCTGTTAAGAGTTGACATTTCTCCTCTGCATGATTTCAGTTCCTGGTAGTTTACCTTGTGATCTCATAGCTGCAGCTGAACAAGCTTTAAAAATGTTACTCTGCCTTTAATTTAGGATCCTATCTTTCAAAAGTTCCATTAAATTCTAATTTAGAAGAAAAACATATGGGAGAGGAGCACTAGGCTAAAGTCTGTATAAAAACACTGTTGGAAGTTCCAGAAGGCAGCTGAGTACGCTCCTAGTTTTTTATTGCTAGTACATGGCCCACATTTTTGAAGAAAACAAATAATCAGATATTGTGCATGGGACTCTGTGAGCTGTAGAAAAGATGGAATTCTACCATGCATTGCAGTCTATGAAGTACACAGAGTTCTCCAAGGCTGGGTGGGGGACTAGGCAAATATGGTTGGTGGCTGTGAACCTGCTGAGGAAGAGGCAGAGGAAACTGCTGAAGACATTTAGTTACTTCTTGTGGACAACAGCTGTCTCCCAATTCTTTAACTTTAAGGTAGGAGGCATTTGTGATATTTAATAAGACCAATAATGCTTCTTTTTCTTCCCAAACCTTTGATAAATGGCAATCCTTTGAAACATCAGGATGAAGCATTTTGTTGTCATTGCTTGCATTGCTAGTAGAAGTCAAGCAGAACATTGATGACTGAATTCAAGCAGACAAAAACAACAGTGTTTCGGAGAGTTATTTTTAGCCTGTGTAATTGCATTGATTGAATTTGCCACATGGTTTTGGAGCATTTGTGCGTGTAGAAATAGATATCAGTGGCCAAAGTAACTTGGAAGCAGGAGATCTTAAATGAGATAAATATCCTGTGAAACTATACAGCTTCACTGCTCATAAAATTAGTCCCTGTTCATCAGCTTGGACATAATGCTGTTGGTAGTGAAATGCTTCCAGGATCGGACCTGCAGCTGAGTAGTTTTGTGTTCTCTAATGTCAAGTGTTACTATTTTATTAGACCCTCATCAAGAAAATTTTGCCAGTCTGTTCTAATACAACATTTCTGGCTTGACTTTGTGCTTGTGATGCCAGGAAGATTAAGTGTGACATGTCCTGTGAGTGACAAGAGATTTTTCTGCTTCCCTCTGAAGTATTGTGGGATGCTACCCGTTTTCGTTTGCATCTCTTGGTCACAGAAGCAATTGCCAGCTGCAGGCACAGTTCACAGACTTAGAAAATGTGAATGGCATCTAGTTAAGATAAGAATTTATAACTTTTTTCTTGCTGTCAATATTATTCTAGGCTTCAAATATAGCAACTTATGGTACTGGTAATACTCAGTTCCTCACAGAAGGCTTTGCCTTCAATCTTCACAGACTTTTACAGAGGAGCTGAATAACCCCAAGCCTTGGTTGCAGCTCTTGTCAAAACAACTCTGTATCTCTGCTTTCAGTATATTTTAAAGTTATGTAACATAACAAAACAGTAGAGAAGGCAAAAGCATGAATCTGTATTGTGAAGGATAAGACATGGAAGTGGGAGCTAGAGATGGAAATTATTTCTGACTGTGCCAGGGCTCTTGTGTAATTTTGGGCACATCACCTGGCTCTTACATAGAATGGAGACTTAAATTTATTGATAAATAGTTTTCTAAGACTAGTAAATAATCCCATTATGCCTGTTTGCCTTTTTGTGACATGGAAATAGGAGCACTCCTTTTGCTCATCAGATGGTTGGAATACGCCTGTGATAGGCCATATGGAAATGTCTATGTGCAGTCCTTAAAATGAAAAGTACTCCTTTTGGAAATCAAGAATTGCAAAATCAGTGTTTCTATCTACCTTAAGCTTTATGCCCTCTTCTTTCTCTTATTTTTTTCTTTCTCTTTTCCTTTTTTTTTCCTCCTGCCTGGTTTCAGGGGCTCAGGGCTGCAATGAATGGAGCTTTCTAGGGAATGCAGCTGTTCAGTCCTAGAATTAATATGCAAATGTTCTTCTCTTATTGAAGCAGGGGAGGAAGATGGAACATAGCTGTATTTTCTCTAATCAACATACTCTCTTTTTCATTTGGAACTACAACAAAGCTGACTGTCAGCCACTCAAATAATGGAATATTTCTTCTTGCAGATATAAACATTTCCATAAGCATACATTTCTTGAAAGCTTTTACTGACCAACCCAAACAATATTTTAGTTCAATGAAAATGTATATATTTAGAACTATTCACGCACAAATCTCTCATGCTTTTTCAGTAAAATAAATAGAACAAACTAAATGCACTGACTGAATGCTAATTTCAGCTGCAGCAGGGTAATATAGAACTGCAAAAGTAACTACCACTGGATTTTTTGCCAAATACAAATTAATACATTGGAACCATCAGTGTTGTAAAGGTCCCATTCTGCCCTCAGATTCACAGGTAGAAACACCTCAAGTCTGATTTGTATGCCTGATTCTCCACAGGACAAAGTGAGTAAAAGTTTGAACCAAGAGGAATAATGGGATTTTACTATTTTCTTAGCACAAACGTAATTCAACAAAACATGAGATGGTAAAAAAATTGGACTGCTGTCTTTAATTAATCCACATGAATAGAAAACATTTAAGGAATTCAGATATCAAAGGTCACCAGGTGAGCTATGCAGAGGGGATCAGTGATTCCCTAAAGTTTTAGTGGAGCAGAAAAAATGGTACAATGGTTGTTAAGAAGATTGCTTTTGATATTGCATAATATGCACTTACATTGAAAAATACGTATTCTGAAACTAGTGTGTGACAGGCCCTGTGTGCCTTTTTACTGCTGCCTAATTTAGTTTCTTCCCTTTTAGCCCAGCAGACATATCTTTACATTTGACTACAATTTCTTTGGACAGTTTGTGGTAACAGTAAAATAAAACTTGAGCAAAGAACACAGGACAGAGTTAAAGCTAAAAGCAAGATCCTTAAGTCAAAACCAAGAACATGAAATCAATAAAGCAAGCTATTGGAAAACAATGCAAGGATTGAGGCTGGAATTGCAGGGTGGGCTGACCTAAGCCAACCTAATCAATAGCTTGCTTGCTGAGTTGGGGATAAACAGAACTATTTGTAGGTGAAAAAGAAATATGTGACAATGGCACCTTCACTTCTAAGATATATCTAAGCCAAGTAACTTCTGCATTGAAGCAGTGCAATTGGCAAAGTCCTAAATGGCTGAATGCCTTAGTGAATGTGATCCATAAACTGTGTCTGGAACTTGTAAAATGGAAGGACAAAAGCAATCCTATAACAGACAAAACCCTTCTCAGCTGAAGGGGTAAAAGCACCTGATATTGAAATCAAGCATGCTGTGTATGGCATGAATGAAATTGTATTAAATGTAGTAGAAAACTTTTATTAGACTTGAAATTCCTGTCTTCTATTACACCCTTTTAGAAGCCTTTTACAAAAAAACTTCAGCTAGGGGTGACACATCAGGTGATTTATTCTTTCTCCTTGTAGAAGGGCTGTATAAAGAAATAGGTGAGACATACTGAAGAAAGATAAACAAAATTAATGTAGTTGAAGATACCTGAAAGATAGTAGGGCGGTTAAGATAAAATCTGAAGTAACTTTTTGAACTGTCTTCCCAGTGTCATCAGGATCATAATATTCCAACTTTGATCCCCCCAATTCTAGCAAACTCAAATTTTGATTCACTTTTGTGACCTGTAAGCCACTCTTAAAAGATGTGGCACTTTTGACTATTGCTGTCAGCTTTATGGGATATCTGGTTACCTCTAGATCCTTGTTAAGTATGTGCTGGGCAGTTAACTTCAGGTTTGTTGGCAGATTCATTGCACTCATTTGTAAATCCATGGGGTTGTGACCTATTTGTGACTCCTTGTGAAGTTCTGTCTGCATTTTGGTGCTGATCACTGAAACAGAGTAAACACACAAAAAATTGATGGTCCTGTTATCGCTCATAGAGGTGAGAGCTCTTAAGGAAAAAACCCACACCGGCTCTTAAATTTGTGACTCACTTTAAGCAGCATTTTCTTGAGAAGCAGGCCCAACTGTGAGTAGGAAATCTGTCCACACATGTGTTAGAGTTCATTTTCCTTTTTTAGGCACTAAATCAAGCCACTTCACAAAACCTCAGCTATCTACAAAATCTTTGACCAATCAAGACCTTTCCCCAAACAGCTTCCATCAGTAGTCTCAGATGCAATCTCTATTTTGTCTTCTGGACTTATAAAACTGCTCCTTAGAAAATTGGGTAGCTTTTATATATTTCATCAGACTGGATACCTAATTTAAATGAAAACTGGTGATAGTGAGTGTGATGATAAGGATTTGCCAGCTAAATTTTTCAAGATATAGACATGCCACTTGTAATACCATTTAATGGTTTTGATGAAGGTCAGTGAAGTCCTTGGAAGAAATCTTTCTCTCACTGCCTTAGCTGTTCCCAGATGACCAGTTCTCTGTGCACCCAGAGAAGCAGTTGGCACCCAAATTACCTGTTCGCTCTGGGGAGGTGCACACCCAATTAATCCAAAGCAAATAAGTTGTTTGTTTGTTGATTTGTTTTGTTTTGTTTAAGGGAAGAAAGGGGATGTCTGTGAAGCACTGGGAGAGAAAGAGGAACAACAGCACTCAGAAAGACAAGGGCATGTCCAGCCCATTCCCTTTCTTTACCCTTGTGGGAGTGAAGCTCTTGTGCCTGATAAATAGCACAGGGCTGGCCTGGGACTGGCCAATTTTTGTGATACCAAGCCGGACTAGTGTGGAGAATTTTGTGCTGCTCTCTAATCTTTTGAAGAAGTTGTCACTGGCATAAATTCTGCATTTTCTCAATTTCTGTGGACCTCAGTGAAAATAATAATTTTGAACATGATTGTAAAAGAGGCTCAGAATGTGGAATTTTTTTTCTGTGGCATGCTAAGCATACTTCCTCTGTACTTCTTTTCACTTCTTCAGATCCCTGTATTTTCAAATGTTTTTCTATTATATGTTAAATGCAAACAAATAATATTAGAACTGTAGTTGAATTTTGAAATGATACAGTTTTAGTTAATATGGTTTTTAGCCCGCTTATCCTACATTTAATTCATGGTCGAGGCCTAGAATGTGGTATGTTTGAGAGGGATTGTCTTTCCCTGAAGGCAGGAATCATCTTCCATACTGTTTACTTCTACAGCTTCAAATCTTCACATGTCAGTGATAGGTTGTTAGTTCACACTTGGAATATCTGAAACATATGGTAGTAAATAAGTGCCAAATTAATTTTTCCACCAAAACCTTGTATTGAATTTAGAATCTTCATCAATCTCAACAGGGAATGCAATTTGTCTTTGCTAAGTTCTGCTTCCTTAACAAACTGTCAGCCTTTGTTTCCTGGAGTTTCTGTGAATAGGTAGCAGAATATCAACATACCATCAGATTCTCATCTACACCACGGCTCTCCTACCTCCAGCCTTTTGTGCTGTCTTTCATGTGATGATGGAAATCCTGTATTTATTCACAAGTGAGGCAGTCCAGACAAGCTCCCAAACTTATGGATACCCGAACCTCTAAATAAATCTTCATCACTGAAAAGAACTGTCAGAATCTTCTCATCAGGCAGCTGCAGTTCCTGCCACTATGGGGCTTTTTTTATACCTTTCATTGTAATAACTTGGTGCCTCGTACTTTGAGGTGAATTGGTCCTGTCAATGGCTGTGTCGTAAGGTGAGGGTTTCTCATCTATATTTGCCAGATATAAACTGGAGGGGCAGTTTGTCTTGATGTTTTGCAGCCCGAAGTTTTCAAGAGAAAACCCCACGGACTTTTAACTCCAAGCCAAACTTTCATTGCGCTGAACATCCTTTCCCAAGCCTTGTTTGTGAATTCAGGATGTCTTCGGTTATTTGTCCTACCTACTGCTTACAGTGGTTTGTATGGGATTTCACATCAAAATGTTCTGGGACAGCTTGTCACATGTGTACATGTACGGCTGAATGATACATTGATTTGAGTTGGTTCCTCTACTGATTTTATTAGTAAAGTGAGATCCCTGTGAAAAGAGTTTGTCCTGAGAAACTTCTCTAAGCGAGGAAGTCAAAGACCTTCTCAGGATATACATCCAGAAATCTAAAAAGCAATTGCTGGAATATTTATATATGCTGAACACTAAAAAACACCTTTCAATACTGTGTGAAACTTATATCCAAAAGGAAAATATGCAGTCCTGCTATGTATGGTACACTGACTTAATAGACAAAAAAAAATTAGCCTTCCAGTGAACTATTCTGGCTTACTTACAGTTGCTGCAGAAGTGAGTTGCACGGTGAGCTGGTGGAATGCAGCACAAGCTATTACACTGAAAATGGTGCTCTGCAGAAAGTTAATGTGGATGATAAACAAGGTCCAAAGAAAGAACGTTCAAACCTTTATTCAAGAACTGCTTGAGCTCTGATGCTTGGGGAAATGAAATGATCTTCCATGGCAGAAACTGTGACAGAGCCGAGCTGTGATTGCCAGCAGAAAGCAGTGGAAATTGTAGTGATGAGGTGCTGTCACTCCTCCACATTAGACATGCAGAGACTCTGAAGAAAACCAAGGATGTATCTCCTTAGGCAGCTTCACTGCACGCTCGTTCTGCTCTGTGCTTACCCTCTCTGGAGTTCCCATCCATGATAAACTAGGTGGGATGGCTTTCAGTTCTGTAAGCACAGCCAACCAAGTCAGCTTGTGGTTAAATTATTTATGCCAAGAGCTGAATGTGGGGCTGCATAAGCAATGTGCTCTCCTTAATAAAACCTGGATTTGGGGTCGGGAAAGAATCTCAGCTATTCAAGTAGGATTTCTTTGACTGTAGTCTCTTATAAATTGAGTCTGAGTGGGGGCGAAGGAGGTTGGGAAGTGAAAAATAAACCAGGTTTATAAGGACATTAAAAAGCCTGTTTTACATGTAGTTTGACAAACTCAGGGCTGCTGGGAGCATGATGTAGCACTGACTGATACAATCACATTATCCACATAGGAGGAATTTAAAGGAGTTCTTAGAGGTATTAGTATTTGTAGATGAAATGATGCATTATTACTCTTTTCAAGGTACTTAAAAAAACCCTTACAGGTGTTGGAGGCTGGTTTTATTTTTTGCTGAATGATATGTGTATTTATTATGTCATCCCCTTTGCTAATGCAATGTTAAGATATTTAGAGAACTGTGTTTGAACAAAATTTAATAAAAATTTGATCTAAGCCCCACATAAAGATATTTTCAATTGAGAGCTAAGGTTGCTTAATGTGCTTCCTGTCAAAGTAGTCAATAATGAGATAAAGTTCATGAGATAGCAGCTCCAGTTGGTTTTGTTTGAAATATTTAGCAGTTCTGGGTAAGTCTTGATGCTGCACCTGCACAGAAGAAGATTGCTTTTTATTCTCCACTACGTAGGTGGTCAGAATTTACTCAGAAAAAGAGAGGAAGAGAGCAGTTGTATAAATAATATAGAAACTTTTCTTCAACCCAAATACTTTGACTCAAGTAAATTAAACTCTTTCAGGGGAAACCTAGAAGATGTAACTTTTCAGACAGCTTTTCCTGTCCCTGTCAAATACGTGACTCCAAGATGGATCTTGAGACCACACTATACAACTGTGGGCATACAGAATTAGTCTTTTGAGCAGAGTGAATAAGTTATTTTACTACAGATTTGTTGTGGACAACATTGCCTGCCCTTTGCTTCTCTAGCTATGCAACTCACAGCATGAGAAATAGCTTTCAAGCTTTTTGTATAATGTGACTTTGTTGCACCTGAAATTACATTGCAGAAATTCTGTTCTAAACTCGGGTTTCCCAACGGAAAGCTTAGGTCAGGCTAAGTAGCCTGGAGGGATGCATTTGCCTGATTAAATTTGATGTGTTCTATGTATCTTTCCTTGCTTCTTCCCCTCTATTAGTAGATCTAATCTACAAGCTTTAACTCAGTAATCAACTTCAGCACCCACACATTAGTGTGATTATTATTTTATTATATAGAACATCTTACATTTGGACCTTACTGTTCCCTTTATGTAAACATAAGACGGGAAATGATTAAATTTGTACCTTGAGTTAAACTGCACCATATATATGTAGGAAGACAGCTTTAGACTTGTGTTCCTTTGATAAATTAGTACCTGTTAAAAAAAGAAAAAATCCTGTCACTGAAGCCACAGAATGTACAATTATGAATCAGCACAGGCAGCCTATTCTTTCATTTCTTTTTCTCTAATGAAAGGAATTGTGTACTGGGAAAAATCCTCTTGTAAAGGGGGCAAAATAACAGTTTGGGGGGGGGGGGGGAACCCAAACCAGATATTCTTTAGGGCATTTTAAAAATGCTTGGGGGTATTTTTGATTGAAAATGAAAAATTAATAATCAGAATTGTCGCAGGCTAAAAACATATATCTGAAACCAAAAATAGTATCTCAAGAAAATGAGATGAAAATTTTCAAGGCACTTGTAAGAACTTCTCTTTGAGATCTCATCTGTTTTAAATCAGATGTTGTAGAAATTTGGTAGTGGATTCAAAAGCTACTAAGCTGGTGTAAAGGACCTATTGCAGTGTGACATACTCTGATTAATCCCTTTTCCATAGAACCTCATTTTAAAACTAAACAAGACAAAATATTTTGTTATTTTTCTAGCGAGAAATATGAATAATTTCATGGTTAAATCATATCCATCTCAATCTTGCAAAATTTCACTGATGAAATATTTCCTAACCAGAAGTTCCTCATTGAATGAAAAACTATAAACCAAGGATTTGGAGAGACAAATATTCTAAAATAAAATGAGGTCTTTGTTATGTGCTTCTCAAATTTTATTACAATTTGACTCAAATTTGAGTATTTCTCCCTTTAGCTGTAGACAAACCATTTTGGGGTTGATTTTCTTTTTGTTTTAAGATATGCATAATAATCTGATCAAGTTATAAGATGAATGCTTTGTATTTTGTCAGCTTTTAAACCTTACTCTGTTTTGTGCTAAACAAAATTAAATGTTATTAAAAAGCTCATTGAGTCAATGAGCAGATTTTAGAATAAATCAGTCCTTTTACATTATCCACTATTCCACAATGGCTCCTTACCTATTTAAAGTAAAAAAACAAGACATACAAACAAACAAAAAACCAAAACAAATTCTAGAGAAAATAAAACCTTGTCATCTCTTTCACTTGTTTGTCTTTTTAACATGGTTTGCAAGAAAGATCTGCAACTTTCTTAATGATGTATGCTCTTTCAGTCAGGTGAGGGAAATTAATGTACTGGGAACCAGCCTAAATAAATCAAAACTTATGACACAGATGTTAAAAAATGATTAGAAGCCTGAAAATGCAAATAAGCATTGGCTAAGTTTTTCTAAGTGCCTAAGTCATATGCTTAACACTGTCTAATTTCAGAGGGATTTAGCTGTCTAACCTGCCTAAGTGATTTTGAAAAATAACAAGCTGCCTGTTTGCATCACTAGGTGCCTAAACACTTTTGGAAAATTTGTTCCTGAATGTTCATAATAAAGAAAAATGACGCATCAAATTGTGGAAGTTTAGTTTCAAGGAAGAATCAGAACAGTGTTTCAGAGAAGTCCAAGCTGGTCTTATAAAACCTTATGAGGATTGGCTGTGGGTTCCTAAACTTTTTAAACCACACCACAAAGAATAATTTTGCTATCTCAGTCAGCATGCCCCAAATGAATTTTGTGTTTGTCTGAATATGCTTAACAGACCAGGCTAGATAAAGATGGTAACCAAGTGGTACAGTCTGAGTGCAGTCCCAGGTATTCAACCATTAACATGGAATATTCCCTTTGCCATGAATTGCAGCCAGTACTAATGATGAAACCCTGCCCCAATGCTGGCATTATTATTTAGTGAAGTTTAGCCTTGTTTAAGAGAGTGTGCTGCATGTGAACTAGCCATGTATTGCAAAATAGTACCTATTGAAGTTTAATTAGTGTAAGTGGCATATCCAGTGGTTCATGTAATTAATTGTAGATTACACATTAAAATATCAATGTTTTTGATAGTAGTACGCACAAACCTGCAGTGAATAGTTAAGCATTCAGTCATCAGCTGGCTAGATATAGGAGCATTAGAAAAGTTGAGTGTCAGCCAACATGACAAGCATCCATTCTTTTTCTAAGTTCTGTTCAGGAAACTGTATTTAAACACATACAGGTCAAGTGGGAATATAAGTGAAATAAAAACCAGTTGTTGAAGGAAATGTGTTTGGGGAAAATTCATATCTATGCCATATTTCTGTCATACCCTGCTCAGGTCCATCATAGAGAAGAGCATAAATATTTGTAAAAATTATTTCTTTGGAGATTGTCTTTTCCTTCATGGTAACTATCAGATTCTTTTTTATTTTGCATGCTTTTGAATTGCTATTTAAAATAATTTAGTCATTCATGTCTTCTTTCTTGTTCATCGTGTATTTGAGAAAATGGTATTTAGTATTTTTTAGTAGGAGCTTATTTCAGAAATGTGGAAAAGAAGCTAGTCTAGAATTCAGTTTGTTCAAATTTACACTTTGTCTCAGAACTTTGGTTCAGGTTTGGGCAAGTTATTCTGACTTGCAGTTCAATTTTCATCTGTAATGTGGGGATAACCCTGCTTTATCTCACAGCAATATGTTGTGAATAAATTTATGTTGTGGTTAAATTCTTCACTTTGGAGATACTGTTAAGATAAGCCTGTTACGTGGCTTTAGGTGTAAACCACACTTTGCTTATATTTGCATGTCGGTGTTTTATATACCCATTTGTCTAGGAAAATATTTGGTACACTGAAAAGTAGGAGAGGATAAAAATTACCATGCACTTGGGTGCACAACAGAGTTTCTGGCAATTTCTTGCTACTGAATTGGCATAATGCAATAATGAACTTCAGTGAGACATTTATAATGCAGATGGTGCTGCTGTGTTCTGTGCAGATGGCACTGATTTACTGCTATGTTCAACAAAGTACAGGAAGTCTTTCATTGTTAGTGTGGATTGACAGCTCTGGGCAGGAATAACAAGATTCTAGACTGTCTTTCCTTCTAGCTGACTGAATATCTTCAAAGCTGGAAACCAGGGAGAGCCTGAGGTAAATAGTCCAAACCCATGTTTCTGTTGCACAACTCCTGACAGGTGGTGATTCTTTGTCAGTAGCTCTGAATGTCAAGGATTTGGTATTTAGGTCTGAAAAACAATGATTCTTTAATCATGGTCACAAGAATGTTTAAAGTGTGATTTTACCCATTCACTTTGTTGTGTGAGTAGGCAGTGAGAAACTGCTGATGTTGTATATGTTCTGGAGGTAACTGAGGCACAGTAGAAGGCCCTTCACTGTCAAAAGTCTGGAATACAGCTCTGCCTCAATGTGCTTGCTGCCCATTTTAAAAAACCAAACAGGATAGTAGAAAGAAACCAGCTTTTTATATTGCCAGAACCAATGATAAGTCTGAGTTCTTCCCTCTTTTTTCTCCTCCCCTTTCAAGTTCCCTTTTTTCCTCCATGTCAACACACATCACAGACAGTATCCTCTTCTTTTGTAGCCATGGGCATCCTGCCTTGGAGCCAGGACTGCCAGTCACACCCAATGGTGCCTGAATGAGCAGCACTTCTGTCAGGAGCTCAAATGTGAGGAAGGACAAGAGCACCAAACTGATTTTAACTTGTGACCTAAACAAGGGTTTGAACCCAAGTCTCCTGAGATAAAAGGCTGTTGCCCTTATTTTTCATCTGAAAAGCCATTTGGACTGCATATAGACAGCTCCCCTTGAGAGATAGTGTTAGATTGATGTACTGCAGCGTGAAATGGGAGTGTAAATGTATGTGATGTTCATGGGCTAGTGAATAGAGCTGGTTTACTGTGCAATGAATAACCAGCAAAATAAACGGGCTGCCTCTAACCCCATCTCCTGCTTTTCTTAGTTGAGGATGATAGCTCAGGTCCAAATGCACGTTGATTCTGACACATTCTTTGTGACCCTGACTTATCTGGAAAAGTTTAAATGCTGAAAACTTGTTCTCATTTTTGTTAGAGATATATAGGAAGAGAGAAAGTAGCTTAGAGGAATGAAAAGAATATAAAGGATTATTGCTTCATTGTCACAGTGCTAAGGACTCAGTTAAAATTCAGGAGTCCTTTGTTTAATATGGATATGTTTGAAATAATCCAGCCTTTGTATTTAATAGCCAGGGAGACTTAATGACTCTGTTCCAGCCTTCAGAGAGAATGCACTAAACATTTGTAAGGAAAAAAGGCATTTTTTTACTTCCTGTTACTTGAAAAATGTAAGAGATTTTCAAAGGAAACTGAAATGTTGGGTACCTACTATTTTCCAATATCTAGGCCACTCAGGAGAGCACTTTTCTATACAAAGACTACATTTGATGCTTTACAGTAAAAGACTTGGCAGTGCAGTTAAAAGTGATCTTGTTTTTCACCTGGCTCATGGTCTGAAATGAGTGTGCTACAGGCAATTTGGAGATTAGTGGGGGACTAAAATATTTAATAATTCTTAGAATCTCCCTAGGTATAAGAAACAGTGAGAAATAAGAAGATCCTGCAGGTTCTTTTAAGTTTTTTGCATTATCTAAAAGCTAATAGTCATCTTGCAGTGGAAAAAAAAAAGTTTCCTTGTCAATTCACAGTGTTTCAAAACCTCTTACTGTTACGGAGTTGTGGTAGTTCTTACTCTACCCCATTTATAATGATATTGCCTAAGAATGAAGACGGTTAAGCATGAAAAATTTGAAAGTAATGGCTTTAAAATTAAACTGCTGAGGTCAAACCAGTAGTATGTCTACAACTACAGCTTTCTCAATACTTCATATGTTCTTCAGCTTCAAGGCACAATGGGAAACATATCTAAAAACTAGATAGCAGTTAGGTAGTGGTAGTAAGTTTGGGATTGTTATGGTCCCTTTACTGAAATTTAGATTGGTTTGCCCACTGTAAATCTCAAATAAACAGATAATTGTGGGAGGTGAAAGAGAAAGAAAAGAATAGGTAAAGTTGTTCAAGCCAAATATTATGCCAAAAAAGATTAATGGCTTTATATACATATATATATTTCACATGGAAAACTAAACAGAATAATGTCCATTGCCTGAGGTAGTTATAAAGAGAGAAAAGTGCAGAGAGGATGAGGGACTGGTTTCTTGGCAGGTTGAGTTTTTAAATAATACTGAAAAGCTGTGACTGCAGAAGTGGCTTACAATAATTTTCCTATTTTTAGTAAAAGTAGATCAAGGTATGAAAATGAGCTATTCCTTCTTCACGAGTTCTCTACAGGGCTGTGTCAGGGTCAAAATTAGGAACTGGCTTTCATGAAAAGTCTTGCATACAGTGACAATATGTGATTACATTTTCAGAGGGAAAAAAAACTTTTTAGAGATTTCAGAAGTTCTTTGATGTGAAATCTTTATGTTGAAATAATCAAGTTTTTATTGATTTCTTAATAGCAAATCTTTTTGTGTGTGTGTGTGTGTGTGTATGTGTTATTATTTGAAAGAGCTTCTATATTTCATAGAATACCACATGAACCCGGAAAGTTCTGTGTGGAGCAGTCATCCTGTCTGGTAGGGCTGGCAAGTGGAAATATCTGGAATTGTTCCATTCTGGCTTTCTAATCAGAAGCTATACTAGAGCAAAAGATGACAAAGATGAAAATGTCAGTGCTCTGGTAGGCTTCTAAATCCTAGAATGTTCCCAGATGCTTTTCATCCTTGTTTCATGTATTTTTGTTTACTTCAAAAAACTTTCCTTAAAATTACCTCACTTCTGTTTCTTCATCCAGAACTCTGATTTATATCACTAGCTGCTGAATACTAATGATTATTTTCCATTATATTAATGCTTTTGAATCCTTGTAACAGCATTGCTCAGGTACAACCTGTCGAAGAAAAATAATGTGTTGTGAGTTGGTTGCATTGCCTTGTGTTGAAGTGAATATAAGCAATCAGTGTAACCCAAACCCATGTGTCTTGGAATTAATTTTTAAATCTTAGGATGTGGAGGTCAGTTTTTTCCCCACATGGTTTTCTTATTTAATGTACTAGGAGAAAAGGCATTTTATTTCAGGAGACATGAGATGGAGGGCTGAGGAGTCGCTGGACTGATCCTTTGTTATAATAATGATTGATGCTAATTTAATTTTTTGATGTGAATAAAGCACATTCTCTTGGAATGTATTCCTTGTTGACCCAGTTTGGAGAGAGGGATGAGAGAGAGACTGGAAAACCTGCTCTCTTATTTTTCATCCTATCTCTTAATGTTGTTTCTTAATTTGTTTTATTGTTTTGATAATTAAGCAATCATTGTTTTCACAGACTAAATTCAAATGTGTTTGCAGCAACTGAGTGAAACATTCAGAGCTGAGTGTGAGATTACTGTTTTTGTGAGAGAGAGTGAGTGTGGTTTTAGGGACATTACTTGAGTAGTCTTGCTCCTACATTTATTAAGAGCACTTTCATAAATTAAAACTGAACTAATAGAGATATTTAATCTTTATCTTGTATATTTTTTGTGTGCTTTTTTCTTTGTTCAGCATTTAATTTCGTGTGAGATTTGACCTAGCAATGACTCTAAGAAATGTGATAGAAAGTTCCGTGTTCAGAAGCTGCTTCAATATGTCAGAATATGTTGTACTGGTCTGGTTTGGGAGAAGAAGCCAACCAGAAAGCTCTGTGAAAACATAAGTAGTTTCTCTTCTTCTGCCAACCACCACAGTCAGATCAATTTGGAAAACAAAAACAACAGACAACAAAAACCTGGGCCAGGTGCACACACCTATTGGAGTGATAGATGAGATGAAATCTTTTTCTCATGTGATGATATGTGCCTTCCTGTTTTGGCATGATCTGACCCTCTGATAGAAAGCTGCCTGTGGCTCTGAAGAGTGACTTAAAGCAACAAGCAGATTTTGGTGTCTATTCTACTTTATCTGTCCATCAGCAGGGTTTTGTAGCACAGCTATTGTGTGCCAGACCAAGTGCTGCTTGGGTTCTGCAGTGACTCCCAGAGAGGACTAATCTGTGACCACCAACCTCCTTTCAGTTAATAAATTAAAACCAAACTGACTTTTTATTGTTTTAGTGGTCAAAAGAATAAGTGGTTACCACTGTTAGTAACTCAGCCCTGCAATTTTACGAGGTGTGTGAATGAATGTGAATTACAGCCATGGCCTTTCAAAGAACAAGCCCCAGAGCAACTTTGACCAATGTGGTGCAGACATTATATTACACATGACCAGGGTGCTGCCGGGGATTTCTTCTTGCTCTGCTCTCAGTTATTTTCCACAGTGCAACATGTGCAAGAAATGTTGACTTAACCCCGAGCTGATTTTCTTTCTGAGGGCTCAGGGATCTAGGAAAACTGTTAGAAAGTATTTTTCTGATATACTTCATTTGTTGTCTGAAGTTGATGTCACAGAACAGATTTTAAAAATTATTTTTATTATTTTTATTGATTTTTTTTATTAGTTCATTGATTCATCAGGGTCGCTGGCAGAATCCAGGTTAGGAGATACATAGGCTAAGGTGTCCTGGAGTGTTGTATTTTTGCCAGCCCCCTTGCCTTTTCCTGCCAGCTGACAGGCGACCTGACAGGCATCCTTGCTTTCCAGCGGCGTGTCCTGCAGACTGCTGGGCAGAGAGGCTCCCCAGCTGCCCATTTGATTGCTTGCCAGGCTTCCTAAGCCGAGTCTCTGCAGGTGCAAATCCTGCTGTTCCATCAAGAAAATAATTTGTTTCTATAAGCAAAGCACTGTAGCCCCAGGCAATTAGTAAGGCACTAAGTTTGGCAACAGGGAGTGAAAATCTGACAATACATGGAGAGTCCTAGGGGCTTGTGGTCTTAGTTCCTAATAGAAAACCAATTTGGGTGACTTGAAACTTATGTATTGAGGAAGAAATGAAAAGTCTTAGGAATAGAAACAAGTTTTCCATCTGATTATATGGAAAAATTCAGGTACAGCTCTCTTGTTAGGTAGAAAAGTTCAGTTTTCAACTTTGATTCAATGATTTTAAAAGGTATTTTAAGTAGTTTCTGACATATTTATGTTCATATTTTAGGGAGTTCTCAGCTGTGCAGATAGAAGTTTGCATTGGAGGTCAGTTCTAAGCCCAGTCATATTTCATGGAGTTTGCAGGCATTTCTGTACTGGAAAGTCAAAACTGCATGGTGCAAAGGAACCATTAGAAACAAAAGTTATATGTTTTCATTCTTTCCCACCTGCCAGGATGTTTCCTTGATGGCTGCAGCCAAGAAAACCATTACAGATGAAGATTAGATTAAAATTAATTGATTTAGAGTCTGTAGGATTGCTGCCATTGGGGAGCTTTCTTTCTATAGAAACTATTTATATGTGTTCTTATATATTTGTGTGTTCTATACATACATAGAGTGCAACAAGATGCAGAAAGAGATGAATGAGACAGGTCTGGAACTGTGGAGGGAAGTCTGGACTTAGAAGAGGGGCTCTAAGACGACCTGCAGACCTGCAGTGTGTTTTATTGATGCTTTTCATTTTTAAAATGCTTTATGTATTAGCAATTTGGAAAATGCAGGGCACTGAGCTCGTGTTTTATGAAAGTTAGAATCTGAGCACATGTGTGCCAGAGTGAAAGATATTCTGCACCTCTGCCAGCCCAGACTATGGAATGCAATTTCTACCCTGTCAGGAGAGCAGAACTGTGGATGTACACATAAAAGGCAATTCTGGTAAAGTTTTTTTCTTGTAATTACTATTTTTAAAACATGATGCAAATTGTCTCATACAAGACCCTGTTTGAGAGTGACACACATTTTACTCAGTGGACTTCCTTGAAATTCTGGATTTCCTCCATGGATCATTAATACATAGAGCCAGCCCAGGGTTTTAAGACTGTCTCCAGCCCCTTACCTTTTCATTTGGAGCCTGAAGCTCTAGTTCCATGTTCTTTGATGCTAGACCTACAACCTGCTGAATTTGTCACAGAAATTTGAATTCAGCCTGGCAAGTCAGAAAGACTGAATTTCTTTTGAATTACCAGAATGCTGGCTAGATGCTGCCTAGCTTGAGGGATGAGCTGACAATACAAAGCTTGAAAACCTTGAAAACATTAAACCAGCAGAACAAGTTTGTATAAGTGATTAATTCATGTGTTGAATCAACACTTAAGTCTACTTTACAAAAATGGCTTTAATTAGTAATCCTTTATGGAGTTTTCTACTGAAGCTACAATATAGAGGCAATCATACTGATGGACTGCTGAAGTAAGACCTTTCCATGCAGAAGGGTTATATACTACAGATAATAGTCAATTAACTCTATTCATTTTGTGCCATAAGCCTCTTTGAATTTTGCCAGGCCATTCAAACAGACAAAACCACATCCACTGCAATCAAAATATCATCCACCAACACATATTGGCAAATGGAGATTCTGAAATAAAAAATGGGAAAGGTGATAAATACAGAGACAATGTGAATTCAAGGGAAATCTCCTGGTACCAATGAAAGGTAAAAATCAGTGTGAAACTATGAACTGCTGTTAAAATCTTTAACAGAGGTTCTTGCCCCTGCTGTCATTTCCAGAATTACAGCTTCTGCCCTAATTTCTCTGGTGTCTGTCTATTAAAAATGTGGTAACGGGGGAGAAAAGAGCAGTTTCTAATTTTCTGTGCCTCTGATTTTTTTTGCCACAGAGTACATGTAGTATCCATCTTTATATGGCCATCCTGTTGAACTGATTGTCCCAATCCAGCCTATATTTTCATCCAGTAGTTGGATTTTTTGACATTATAGTGACAGGGGCAACGTTCTCTTATTGCTGTGAACTTCCTTCCTGTGGGCCACTAAAAAGAAAACAGATAGCACCAGTTTTTGCACAGCTCAAAAGAAAGGTCTGGTGACTTTAGGATGAAAAGGTTCATGATTTCATATCTGTGTCTGTATCGTGCATCACTTTGCTAAAGTAATTTTTGACTTATTGATCCAGGTTGAGAAAATGCCCTATGGTAGTGGTCTCTTTCTTGACTTTCCAACTTTTTTGTCTAAACAATATAGTGGTACCTCAGCACTCACCCTGCACAGCTGGGTGGGGCTGGGTAAAAGATGTAAGTTGTGTGCATCTTTGTACAGTTTAGACTACTGCTGATCTAAGGGTTCTTCCTGCATAAAGCAGGTTAAATAAAGCAGAAAGACACCAGTAACTAACTGACCTCTAATTATCCTGTACATAACATTTAGAGACTTGAACTGCTTATAATAAAAGTTGTTTTCAGCCTTTCACTGTAGGGTTAGTATAGGAAAGCTATTTCCATGATTGCAGTGCTGAGAAGCAGCCTGTAGCAGACAGCCAGACATCATTCATATTCTATGGAACTTGAAATGCTATCATTTAGAAAAAAAAAGAAGGCTTTTTTTTGTCTTTTAGACACAGCTTTGAGCTTTTCTCCTATAATATTTCCAATATTTCCTCTTTTATTTTTTTTTCCATTCAGCTACATATTGTAGAAATAGCATGGCATAAACAACCAGATGAAGACAACCTAATAATTCTTCTCATGTAGAATCAGTCTGCTTTAGCCTAAAAATACCCAAGGTTTTTCTTCTGCCTCCTTTTAATCTGCATATTGATGCTGCTTTCATCTCTACGTTTTTTATTAATATAAAAATCAAAGAGTCACAGAATGACTCAGACTGGAAGGGACCACAGTCCCCTGGTCAACCTCCCTGTTTAAGTGGAGTCATCCCAGAGCATTTTCCTATGGATTGAGGTTGTTCCACACATTAAATGTCTTCAGTTCTGCTGTGTTAAGTAAAAAAACTATGGTTTTAAGACATGGGAGGCTATGCATTACTGTTCTATACAAATAACTTGGTATATAACTAAATTCCAATTAATAACTGCTAGATATGATCGGTCTTTGAAAAGGGAGGGGCATTATGCATATGACAACATTATTTAAAGATGTTCCTCAGGATTACTTTACCTGCTCTACAATAAGACAGAAATTACCTGACATTCTCATTAGCCAACAATAAACAGGGTGGTAATAAAGAACAGCTGTTGAAATAGCTGTGTTTTGACGCCCTGATTTGATATTGCAAAGCCTTTTATTGCCAGCAGTGATGTGAGCAGCACATATATGAAATTAGGTACGTGCTTAACTTGCAGATTTCTGTTCATGTTGGTGACAGTTAGTGGGTGATAGAGGAGTTTGTACACTGAGCAAATTGATCTAGAGTAGATCAAGTGAGTCTTACAAAGTAATTTTCAAAGAAGCAGAATTGGGCTGTGAAGACAAAAATTAGGTATCATGGAGTGAATCTCATCCTTTATAGATCTGCCATTATTTTACCATGAGATGCCAAATACTGATGCAATTTTTTATGCCAGTATTTTTGGCCATCCTATAGAATTGGATTGCTGTAAGTCAAGGTGGTGCTTTGGCCTGTAGACTGCCTGGAGAGAGGACACAATTGCTGTGTCCATCCTTAACACAGAAATGAAAATTATTTTGACATACTTTACAAAAATACACAACAGTCAGATATGTCCACTACCAAGAGGATTGTTTTGCAGACTTTGTATAGTGTTATATGTTCCTGTGTTCATTTATCCGTTTCGGAATTATTTCCACTGTAGTGATATCTTTCCTGGCTTGCTAGACCTGACCATAAGGGCTTACTTCAATGTTGGCTGAAGTGTGTTAACATCTGTTCCTCTTATTTTGATGTATTATAGAATGAGAAATAGAAGAAGCATTTGAAAAAGAAAAAAACAGGCTAACAACTGTTAAGAGCTGTGCTTCTGAGAACAATTTCAGTTTGTCCAAAAGTTATATTTATGAGTTAGGAATACTTTTGTTGTGTTTCTGTACAAAACGGCAAATTCAAAAAGCTTATTCAGGAGGAGGGTACA
This sequence comes from Cinclus cinclus, assembly GCF_963662255.1. Classification (NCBI taxonomy): domain Eukaryota; kingdom Metazoa; phylum Chordata; class Aves; order Passeriformes; family Cinclidae; genus Cinclus; species Cinclus cinclus. The sequence goes on from NC_085052.1 coordinate 23,515,200, forward strand.
AGAAGAGAGCAAATGACTTTCTTGTGATGTTTGTTGTGATTCAGTCAAAAAGGTTATGTTTTACTTGCATAGTTTTGGTGAGAATATAGGATCTGCAGCAAGGATGTTTCTCCTTTTCTCATTTGCTAACACCAGTAATGAGCAAATGCCATGTGAAAATGCAAAAAAGGTGTGTGGGACTCCTTTTTATCGCTATAAAGCATTTTTTAAATAGTGAGAAAGTACTGTCATGCACTAAAACTTTAAAAGCTTGGTTTCAAACACCTGCTAAGTTTTTCTTTTAAACTCTTGAGTTTAAAGCGCTCACTTTAGAAGTTTGATGGTGTTACTTTAGAACATATTTATTCCAGCTTCACTGGTCTGCAGGCTGCCTCCAGGAGCTCAGGAATGAGAGTCAGAAATACTGCTGTGCTGTTCTGAAGTCTTTAGGATAGGAGGTGTAGACCACATGGAAGAAATAGGAAGAGCACTGCTTTACACATATCAGATGCCATATGCAATTTTAATACTTTTTTTTTTCTTATTTGCAATGTTGTCAGCAGAAAAGTGAATATTCGTTAATAAACCACATTGGTCTGTAGTTCCAGCATGTTTGTCAGCTGATACCCTTTAACTCATTCTTCTTTGCAGATGGGCATGAATGGTTGCTTTTGTTGAGAGGTAGGTAGGCAGTACTACACAGAGAAGAGAATGCTGTAAGAAGCAACAGAGAAGTGTCAGCCTGCCCATTTCTAATTCTCTTGAACAGCTTGGAGCAATAGCTCTGTATTCCAGCCACCATAACTAAACCAAACTCGTAGCTGCAGTTTGTTTTCATTAGTTGAAAGAGGCTATCTCTGAGGGTCCTAATCTCAGTTCTAAAGAACCGTTTTGCTTTGGAGGCCTGGTAGACCTCCAGGAATTGTGGATTAGTTCAACAGGTGAATGAGAACTGATCAGAGAGTGTTACTGCAAAGCTTATTACAGTTTGTATGTGCCCAAACTTTTGGAGGTCTGGAGACCCTACAGAGCTCCAGCACTCCCTGGATACAGTTAGGATGCTCTACATTAGGGGTTTTTCATGCTATCCCTAGGATTGTCTTTCTTCCTGTACTGAACTTCATGTTAGTGGGTCATCTTAGAGCTTTGGGGTCATTTGGAAGTCATGTTTCTGCAATTCAGTGCTAATTTTGCCTTTGAAAGAATAGTGCTGCATCTCTAAAGTGAGTTTTAAAACATCTTAAAATGTGGTCTATGAGTATCATTTCTCATCTGCCCACAAGAGGGGTATCCCTGAGGCTAATATGAAGTTCTTTAACAAATGCATTCATGTGTACACTTGTGTGTTTATTAATGTGCCTGACAGTAATGGGCAGTAGCATGTCATGCACAATAAAATAACATAAAAGAGCAAACCCAGAACTAGCTTCAGAAGCTTTGACAGAACAACTGCTATTTCCAGAAAGACAGAATGTGAATTTTTTCAGCCTGCAAACAAAAATTAGCTTATTTCTTGCTACACACAATGTACTTAGACCCTGAGAAAGTAAAGAAAAATGCTTAATATATTTAAGAATAAAACCCCAACAACCATCAGACTCAATGCTTCAATTAAAACAGTAAGAAGCCTGAGTATGCAGCAAAGCTTGGAGACTCATGATATGTCTGAAATGTATGCTTGAAGATTCTCCTGTAAGTCACCAGTAAGGTTTATTAAGGAAATCAGAGATATCCCATTTGACTTATTCTTGAATATATTTTAATATGTTTTCATTATCAAAAGTATAGCACCATAGGTTACACATTCCTAGCTGAAAATCAGTGACATATTTCTATCTTGATCTGCTTGTGCTGGATTACTAAAACATGTACTTCCAAAGCAACTTCAATACTATGGATGAAACCCATTACATGTCTTTGTTTCCTTTCATTATTCTGTAACTAGAAAAGTGGCCCAGGCCAGAATTTAGGCCCTACACACAACTCAGATACATGGATGTTCCTAGGCAAGGATGTTCCAAAACCTAAGTACAGCCAAATAAAAGGTTAGGGATTTTCCTCCAAGTCAGAAGACACCTGGGGCTCTCCCCAGGGCTGCACCATGTTCCATACCCCGCAGGGTCTCCGTGTGGCTGTGCACAAAGCAGTTCTGGACTCACTAATGTTGATATTTCCCTTGGTGTCTTGTATCAATCCCAAAGCCTTCAGTAATTCAAAATTGTAGGTTTAGGGTGGTAGCATTCCCCCCTTCTCTGTCTCCAGAAGCACTTCACTTCTTGGTGTCCTTGGAGGCTTGGAGAAATAAAACTATGCTTTTGGCATGAAGCACTTGAAGTGTCCCTCAAGCAGCCAGAACAGAGGACTCAGCAAGTTTGCTATGTTGTTTTGATAGTTATATGCATTTATTTAGGTTATAAGCTTATCTGTGTGGTGATGGTGCTTTAAAATAGGGTTTCAAAGACACAGGTTACTTAATGGTATGCCCAATTTAACACTACCTAGTGGTGCAAAACATGCTTCCTGAGGTTGTGCAAGGAGAAAAAACACAAATAGTGTGCATAAGTTAGTTTTCCAGTGGAAGTTTAGGTTGTGCCTCTTACATAAGGGGCATTGATTTTCAAATAGGATGGCTAGCACCTGCTCAAGGTGCTAAAAAAAAAAACTAACTAGGAATAAGTATGGAAACAAAACGTCTCCTACCAGATGTTGCTAGTATTCAATCCACATTGCTGTCTGTACTAGACGTTTCAAATGACTGTTTTTTACTTATGGTAAAATACTACAGCCGCAGTGTTTTCTTAAAAAACGAATAGTTTTGTTCCAGAAGAATCCATGTGCAATTGTCTGCTACAAAACTTTATTTAACCAAATGTTTCTACTTCCCGCTATAAATATCAAAGCAAATATTTTGGTCAGTTTTAGAGTTTTTTCAGATGTCAGGTAAGTGTTCTGGTTATTGTGACTTATGCCTTGAATTAAAATTAGTGTCATATTTCATTACCTGGAAGCTTGCACTCTTCCCTACATCTTCCTCACTTCTCTTCAGGAAACACATTTTTTTGGTGATGATAGAGACAAGAAAGGGGGGAAAAAACCCAATAAACAGGTACCTTTAAAGTGCCTCTACTCTCTCATCTCACTTCACCTGTTATGCATAATATTCTTATTTTCCCTGTTTTCCACTCCCTGTGCTCTCTTTGTCTACAAATCTAAAATTAGAAAAATAAACACCATGATATGCAGATAAATATGTTACACAGAGTGATTTCCGTTCTGGGGAATAATCAGATGTGCTGGTGGGAGCTAGCAGAGAGTTGACCCTGGTAGCACTTTGCCATCCATCACATCCTTGATGATGTTGTTAGGCTTCTCTGAGCACATAATGCCTAGGTAATGATGGCACAGGACTTGATGCTTTCAGTGTCTTAGTTCAGAATTCATTGCTATTTGATGTTCCTAATGAATTGTTGCTGACTTGACAAAAGTCAGTGGTATTTGTTCAGTTACATGTGCATTTTTACCAGTTGCACAGATGTCATTCACTCAAACACTAGCCTAATTTGCATTCTCCGGGCGCAGTCCAAGAGCTAAATCAACGTGCGAACTGAAATATTCCCTTTCTGCTCATAATTGTCACTCCAAGCCAACATTAGACATACAGATGAGACATGAAAGACAGATCTCTGGTATTAATGCATTGAGAAGATGTCTTGTTATAGGCCTGTTGATGCAGATAATATTTTTTTTCTTAAAATAATTTAAGTCAACTGTAATTCTTTGAGGCAAATAATTATCTGAAATTCATTGTGCAGTACCACGTACATATTTGGTAAGTCACTGAAAGAAGGCATGCAAGATTCAGTGGAAATCCTCAGAGTCTGCCAAAATATGGGTTTGGTGATGTTAATATGTAGAATTTTCTAGCGTGAAAAATGAAGTGAAGAATGATTGTGGTGAGCAATGATATCCTCACTAACTCACAACTGGTAATTTTATCTATTTGTCATCACAGTAGGTTGGGAATGAATCTTACAAATCTCTGTCCATTGACCTGAGAACCTGTGAGTGTTGATTGAACCTCAGAAGGTGGATTTGCCAAAACCTTAGCTGGTATACATTGATACAGTTCCCTCTGGACCAATGAAGTTGCATTTATTTACACCAGTCAACCATCTGGGCTTGTATTTTAGGAACTGAATTTGATTTTCAAGAATCTGGAATTCACTCAGTCTTACTATTACTTTTAAATTTGTGCTGAAGGAATTTAAGTAATCCTTTGTTCTCTGTTCAAGCTCCCCTCTCAGTTTTCTCATTCCTGCCTTTCTTTCTCATTCTCACAGCTAGTTTTTTTGTATGCAAGTTTGGTTTCTCCTCCCTCTAGTTCTGATAGAACTTTCACTTACTTTTCACAGCTAAGTGATCTCAGATACATTCTGTTATTTGGAGGTGCAAGAGTTAGTCACTTGCTGCTTCTTTAATTTAAAATCCAAATTCAGACTGCTAATGTTTTTATTTATAATCAGCAGTAGGGACACCTGCTTTTGACATGTGAGAGCATTCTGGTGACATAACCAACTACCAATAATAGAAGCAGCACTTTGGGCCTTCGTTATAAGTAGTGTGATGCTTCCACTGCATTGCCAAGTCAAACATCATAATTCCACCCACTGAGAAATCATTATTCCCCACAGCAAGCAAATAAGTGAGAGAGGGAGAAAGATTTCTGTTGGTTTTGGGAGCTGCATGACTTCTGAATACATCTAAGTAGTGCACATGGCTTTGGTGTCAGGTCTTTCTTCTGTACTGCTGTGCAGATCCAAGACTAATAAGAATTTTAGTGTGATCTTCCTTGATTAAAACAGAGTAGTTTATATCCTGAAAGTGTTAGAGTTATAAAAATAATGGGAACAGCAACAGAACTGGGTTTCTGTCTGTTAGTTATGAGAATACTTTGGGCATTACTTTATTTTTATTCAGTGACAGCAGTGAGATTGTTGACTTACATGGAAACCACCCTTGCAATTAATATTCCTATGGAGGCCTCTGTGCCAAATTGACCCTTGCAGGCCCCACAGTCACCCAGCAATCTGTGCTGAGAGATACCAGGAGTGTGCAGGGTGTTACCTTCCTAACACAAACAGTGCTTTGCAGTCCCGAAATCCGTACCGAGACATCCCAATGTACTGGTTTGTTATCTCGTGCTAGCCTGATGCTTCCAGTGTCTGCCTCGCCTCTGTACATCTGCACCCTGACTGGAGATGGCTTCATAGCTTTATCAGGAGCTATCTTTGAATTTTTTTCTCCTTATTTTTTTGCTCTGATGCTATTTTTATATCCATTAAGACCCGTCTGATTTCAGGAGATTTTCATTAAGATCAAACATCTGGTTTTCTGTCCTCGAATAGCAAAAGTGAAAGCAATCTTCCAAGTTACCATTATGACTTGTTAGAAATTGGTAGTCTGAGTTACGTTTGGGTTATAAAATGCATAAATCTCACTAGAATTTGCCCTGCTCTCTAACCTATCAGCTCTTGGGCAGATCTGGTTTCTACATAAAAATTTTAGTTATTATGTTGCTTTCTGCAGGCATGATTTTCTCACCTAGATGTTATAGTTTCACAACTAAATGCATTTCCAGTTTTTTGGAAAGTATACAACATCCTGAACACTCTTGATTTACATACCAGGTGGCAGATACAGAGTTTCTGCATTCCACAGCAGGGGAGAATGAGAGGAATGGGTTTGCAAGTGCATAAAGATGGAAAGAGTCTGAGAAGATTATTCGAAAAGATCCCTGAGTCCTTCTTCTCTCTTCTGCTATTGCAAATTTGCTAGTTTTAATTTGTTATTTAGAATCTCTCAGCAAGGCTTCAAGTGAGTAAAAGCCTCTGGACTGTGCATAAATGATGTTCTCTCCACATCTTTGCTATTTGTTGTTGCTATCGCTATATGTTGCCATGGCAATATTTTTGTGCTGTGACTGGTTAAGTGTGGCTAACAAAGAGGGGGGAGAATGAGATCGATTTATTATGCTTTTGACACAGTGTGGTGAACTTATGAATATGTTGTCTGTTTTGTCCCTTTGAAAAGAAGAAATATGACAGGATGATGAAAGTTTTAAGAATTTCCTGAAGTAAGCAGCTGCTGGCACCAAAACCAAGTTTAGTTCCTCATGGAATGAATACTAGTGTGAGCCTCAAATGCATGTCCTTTGTCATCATTGAAATCAGATATTGTTCATATAGAGCTAAATATATGCAGAGCAAGTAAACGGTGAATCCAAATAATTTTCTGACTCACATGATTGTGCTTCTATGGTCTTGCCACCTTTCATCTAGCTGTAAACATTGTCATTCTCTAAAGCAGGCCTAAACTGAGATGAATCACATAACTCTGAGAAACACTGGAAAGCAGTAAAAAAGAATTTGAGAGGTTCTCACACCTTTTTTTTTAGCAAACAAAACTGCTGATCAAAAGGTTTAGTCTTTCTAGTTTATATCTGTCACTGGATTTCAGCTGGTGTCTATTCCATTTTCTATCCCTCATCTTCTGCTGAATGCAGAGGTTTATTCTGAGTGCAACAATTCAAACTGGTATTTTTCTAAACCCAGCACCAGTAGGAATTGAAACTACAGTTCAACCTGCTTACACCATATCTGAATTTGACCAAAAAACATTAAAGGATGTATGATAAATTTGCCTTTTTTAATGTTAGAAAAAATTAAAAAAGGGTAACGTGCAATAATCTGTATTGTAGCCTATTCACAGTAAGATATATCTCTTAAGTGTCTTCATTGATAATGGTGTAGCTACACTAGCAAGACAAAAATTAAGAGAAAATCCCGCGAACTCTTATAATGAAATTACCATAGCACATTTCTGTTAAAAACAATTTAACAACATTAAGCACAGCATTCTTTTTGTACCCTAATCCAGAAGTTGTATGAAATTTACTTGGCTGAAATAGGGAGGTATATATAGGACCTATATTTAAATGCATCCAATACAAATACAGCCTCACATGGAGAGCCCTCCGATTTCTTTTAATGGACAAGAAAAATGTTCTCATCCAAAGCCAACTATTGCAATAATTTCTAGAAAGATCCAAGACAAGATATTTTGGGATGTCTTTGTTACATGTGAATGGAATGCTGAGGATGGCAGGACTAATGGTAAAATACTCAAGAAGTATGCAAAAACATGCTGTGGTCAGAACAGAAGTCATTAGAAAGCAGCAGCACAGCAAGGGAGAAAGAGACGTTGTTGAGAGATAGGTCAAACTACCCTGAGGAAAAATAACCTTTGTAAATGAAAACTTTGGCATGATAAGGGAGCCTGTTCTTGAATGGTTGCTTAATATCTCAGCATTACATTCCTTCTCCATTGTATCTTTAGTTCATTGTTAGCTTTTTGTAAACAGCTTGGTGTTTCTATTAAAATATTCCATGGCATAGAACTTTTTGCCAGCAGTTTCATTTGGCTGGTAGCTTTTTTTTGTTCTATTATTATAATTTGATAAAAAGTTCTTTGGCAGTAAAATTTCTGCCCTGGTATTAAACAGAATGCCACCAAGTTTTGTGAGTCCTTTTGGCTTGTTTTCTGTTACTTTTTCATTCCATTAAGATTTAACTCTGTCTCACTATAAAACAGAGCACACTTGGTCAGCTTTCTCTGTGTTTGTAGGTGTTTTTAAATTACCTGTTCTGGTTTGAAACTGGTTATAGTTTTCAAAGTGAAAATTCATTCCAAACAAAGATATAAATGAAAAACATTTTGCTGGGGTAATAAAATAAGGAAACAACAGTGTCAACAGGTTGTTGTACAAAAACTATCTGAATTATAATCAAGTTGGAATATGCAACTGATTTCTAGAACTGTACATGAGGAATGATTTCCTTGTGGTCAGTGTAATGGACCAGTAAATGATGTCCTGAGCATAAGAGCATATTTCAATTATTAAATGCCAGAACAGTCCCTCCCAGCACCACTTCTCTACCCTCTCATGCACAGAGCAGGGACAGAGCAGATTTCTCCTGACAGTTGAGCTAGCCTTCAGCTGCTGGAGCAGCACTTTAAGGCCAGGAAAAAGGTATCCCTGACACTGCTGCCCTTTTAATGGGGTCTTCTCAGCAGCTGGGTGGGTCAAGGAGGGAAACAAAGTTTGGAGCTCCTTCATGAGTCTTTTGATGATCCCAGCTTACCCTGAGAAGTGAGTACATAGCACATTGCACATAGCAATGATGCCTTTGTATTTGCTAGTTACGCTCAGAAGTTGCATTTTAGTAGATCTGTGGATTCATTCAATTTGTAATAAATAAGTTTAGCTCCCAATTACCCAGCAGACTGTTTTTATTTAACGACATCATTTTCATTGTGCTGCAGGGTATATTTTACAAATTATGTCACTTTCAGTTACTCTCTTGAGTTTGACTGATGTTAGAGCATTGACCTGAGATGGAGAGTCAAATACTAAAAAGCAAAATAACATTTGGTTCATCACTGAGAGACTCAAAAAAGATATTTGCAACTGTTCCATTAGTCCTGAGCCCAGAGGGTTTTGGGGAAATATGGGATCATGCCAAATAGTAAGAAGAACTACAGAAAGCCTAACAATTGGTTGTGTTGGTCAGGTTTGTCACAGCTCTGGTAAAATTCTTTTAAAAACTTGAATCATTACTTTGTAAGGGCCTAATGTTATTAACTATCTCAGTGGAATTTAAAAAATAAATAAAAGAAATCTTAAGGTATTTTATCTTCTTCTTTTTTTTTTTCTCCCAAAGTCCTATTTTTTCGCAGACTGTAGGGAAGAAGTACCTGACTAACTAGAGCATCACATGCACTAAGAAGCACATGAGAACTGCAAATGTACTTGTTGCTTAGCATGTGATACCAGAAAAGTGTCTTGCTTCTCTTTCCCCATTTCTTTCTAAGGGAAGAGCAAGGCACTGTGGAGCCTGGTGCTGGTTTTGGTTGGGATAGAGTTCATTTCCTTCACAGTGGCTAGTATGGGGCTGTATTTTGAATTTGTGCAGAGCACAAAGTTGATAATACAGAGATGTTTTTGTTGTTGCTGAGCAGGGCTTGCACAGAGCCAAGGACTTGCTGCTTTTGGTCCAGCCATGCTGGTGAGGAGTCTGGGGGTGCATGGGAGGCTGGGAGGAGACACAGCTGGGACAGGTGACCCAAAGTGACCAGAGGGATATTCCAGACCATGTGACATCATGATCTGTGTATGAAGTGGATAGAGGAAAGAGGGAACATTTGGAGTTAAAGTGTTTATCCTCCCAAGTCACCTTTACACATGATGGGGCCCTGCCCTCCTGGGCATGGCTGAACATTTGCCTGCCCATGGGAAGCAGAATTAATTCCTTGTTGTGCTTTGCTTGTGAGTGCAGCTTTTGCCTTCCCCCTTAAACTGTCTTTACTGACAAGCTTTTACCCTTTGTATTCCCTCCCCAGTCCTTCTGGTGAAGGAGTGGTGAGCGGCGCTTGGCTGCTGGCGGCTGTGAAGCCATGACCATCCTAAATTTTATATTCAGATGGTAATAAGTTGAAAACCATCCTGACCAAAATCTACACTGTAATTAGAATTAGTGAGACAGCTGTAAGCAGATTTCAGCTGCTGCAGGGGTCTGAAAGAAAATTTTGCTTACTGTGTAATTATCTGAGGTGTTTGGTGAACGATGAGGTGTTTGGCCACTGCAGGAGATGAACTTCTAGACTTGATGGACAGAGGAAAGGGCAGAGTGACAGCTGCTCTGTGTATACAGTGCAACAGGGTCCTGTACAAGAATAATATGTATTATAACTCATTTGTTCATTGATAGATTATAAAATCTGTGAATCTCTGACTCACCTTACTTTCTTAAAGAAACAGATGCAGGGTAAGCAGATGAATAAGGATCCCCACCAGTCAGTTAGAACTTTTCAATCTACAAGTACAGTGAAGTCATCCCACCCAAATAAAGATAGAGGAGTGTTTTTGCACTGAAAAATTTTGTAAATCATTCCGTAATAGGGGCAATATAAAACTGACAATGCCATAAGGCACAGAATCAATGCATCAGCTACCATTGCAGAGACTGGAGATGAAAAAGCTCTATGTTTTTAATTTGAGGACTAAGGGCTGTGTGGTTTGCAAGGGGAAGGGGAGATCAAAGAAGGGTACGTCAGGTGTCCCCAGAGAGACATTCAAGCTGTAGCAGGGACAGCTGCAACTGCAGGGACTTTTAATTTCGTGCACTACTAATGGAAAGGAGTTTTTGAATTTGCTTGTTGAACAAGTAGCTGATAGTTATGTGGTGAAAAAGAGATACTGGAGAAGTGGCTCATTTTTACAGGATTTTTTTAAGCTTTTGCATGAATCTCAAAGTTTGTGAAAATATATTTCAGATGAATTCACAAAGGGCTTCAGGATTCTTTGAGATGAAGGACTACCTATGTAAATATAATATATCCACTTCATGGATTTAAATTTTGACCAATGGGTTTGTGACAGTTCATAATGTAACCACTTTTGGATTTCCCTCCAAGATTTAAGAGTACAGAAGTCAGATGTTATATTTTTCATTAGAGGGTAGATAAAAAAGACATCTGTTTTCATCTTAATGGACTTTTTAAACATGTTTTTAGTGGTTTAAAAAAAAGTGCTATATACACATAGAATTTAAAGTAATCTATATAATGACTATAGTTGCTGTGAACTATTAAAACAATTCTCCTTTGAAAATAGTAAGAGCAGCCTAGATATTGTCCCAAAGTTATTTTCTGGAATTTGTTTGTTGAAATATTAAGCCAGCTGTTGATAGAGACACTCTTACCCATGTGTGTGAATATTTTAGTGTTCTGGGTCTTTTTCAGGTAGTTTATAATTAATTTATGAAAAAATTAAAATCCAGTTGGGAGAATAGAGAAAGCAACAACTATTCCCCTGCATCTTCCAATCTGTGACCTAAAGTCCTGGAAGAATTAAATAATGTGTTTAAATCACTAAATGCAGAAAAATACTCATGTTACTTAAATTGCATTTACACTGAAAATTAGCTTATTAATGCTTCAAGTTTCTAAGGAACCAGGTATTCTTAAAACAACTTTATTTAACAAATGAAATTTCAAAATTCTTGTTTTGTTTATATTAATCACATCCCACTTTCTATCCCAATATTATTGATACACATAAACTTAGAAAACCCCATCCTTATCCAAATTTGAAAAGCCTTTTTCTTATTTATTTTCCAAGATAATATACTTAACATTAGAAATAAAATAAAAATAAAATAATCATGTAAAAACACTGAATTGTATGCATTCAATGCAGCAGAGAAAAATATCAAATTATACCGAAAAAGAGTTGGCTTTTCTTTTGGAAAAGTTATTCAAAGTGTAGAAATAAAAATCAAATTAAAATTATTTATATAGCTTAAATATTTTGCTATTAATATAATTACAGTTAAAGCCAGTGGTTTTTGTTGCTTCAGTTGCAGTCATTGCTGTAGATGTAAGTCAGGAGCCAGTTTGGTTTCACATAAGAAAATTGTCAGCATTTTGTGTCTGATATTAGAGTAAATATGTAAGAGAAATCACTTCAACTTGTCATATTTCAATATAAAATATTCTGATTAACACCTGCTATGAAATTATTGGAAGTATTGCTACCTGTAAAAATTGTGCTTTGAAGGCAAGCTCATTAAGAAATCATCTGTGGTCTTGGAAATTTACAGCTCTTTCTGTTTATGTAAACACCATGTAGGGAAAAAGTCTCTCTAGGCCTACCAAGAATGCACAACCCATTGCTCTGAAGAGAATAGCTGCTAGGAGGATCGATGCAAATGGAGTTTCTTTTCTCAGTAGAAAACTCCTGAACAGAGTTCAGCCTAAGTTCAAAGATTTTGTTGTGTGGAAATACAATATGGTTACACTGTGCTACACTTCAAGGTTATAGATTCATCACCTTAGGTGGAAAATGCATAAATGCTTGGCTGACAGGCATAATAACATCTTAGCTTGACTCCCTTTATCTGGTTTTGAGGATTTCTCTATTTCCTCACTCAGGGCTGAGCCTGGACACTCCTGGTTATGGCATCTCCATCTTTTCATCTCTTTTTTATGATCTTGCTGGAAATAGATATCGAATGAAATCCATTTAAAGAGAACTGCTTGTTTAGCTATACATGAAAATAAGCCTAAATTAGAATATTAGATCTTTATATTTTCTGATCCAGACAAGTTCTCTTTGATATAGTAAGAGCTCCTTTTTCCCCTCTGCATGGTCCTCAGCTATTTCTATTGAAGGTAATGGATCTAGACCAGCATGAAACTGATGCCAAATTTTCGTAAGCAATATCAGATGCACAGATAGATGTGTAATAGGAGTTCCTGACTGAAACCATCAATAAGCCCACATTATATAGATTTAAGTTTTGTTTTCTATGGGAATGTTGATGTATCCATAATGCCTGTGTCTGGCTGCCAATGGTCCACTGCTAATTTTTAGCACCTTTGCTTTCAAATCTAATCTGAAAGATGAATAAGAACCTCTAAAATAAATCATTTGCTAAATGTTCTGACATTTGGGGACCAGAAAATGCAGAGACTCTTAAAGTGCTCTACATAAAGAAGAGGCTTCCGGGTGGGCTCAGGAAACCTAGAAAGGCAGGTGATCCCAGAGAATGTCCCAGGAGTAGATGGCACAGCTGAAGTTCATACTCCTGCAAGTATGCACATCCATCAGTACATGGCTATCTGCACTGCAACGTTTCATGACCTTAAATGCTCAACCAGCCTTTCCTCTGGCAATTAAAATAAATTTTCAGAAAGGCTGGACTTGATGATCTTGGAATCAAATGATTGTATGATTGGTGTGGTTCCATGAACAGGGTTTGGAAATTGCTGTTTAGAGGAGATCTTTGCATACACTTTCTAAGATGCTAATTCTCTGTATGCTTCTGCCTTTGAAGGACTTATAAAAATTGGTTTGAAAATGTGAGCAGGAGAGTTCAATCACTCTGGGGAAATGTTGCATATTTCTGGAATTTAAACTGTAATTTTAATACTTGATAAGACATTGGATGAAAGGACATGTTTCTGGTTAATAGATTTGATTGTATAATTAGTGATGATCTGATTCCCATTAAAATCAAGAAATATAGAGAAAACATGGTACTGTCAGGTTCCAAAGGAAGAAATTTCCAACCTAGTGTTGGAGTTGTTACCAGCCAGAAAATAAAAAAGAAAACATCCCTAGAAGTAAAACTATAATAAATCAGGTTTTTGAAAATGATTAAATTTACAATAACTCATTTTATGTATAAAATCTGAATATTTCAGCACAGAAGCAAGTGGACTGAACTAAAAATAAATGAGTTAGATTGTGTGGACAGTGGTCATTTGAGGTAAATGTTGCCCTGTTATCATTTGTTTCATATGAACTGTATGAAGAATTTTTTGACAAAAGCAATTGATGTTTAAACATTCCAATAGTTTTGGTATTAGAGGTACAAAAATATCATTAAGGGAAGCTGAAATTATTCTTTTACATCATAACTTTTCATTTAGGTGTTATTTTTGTTAGAAATTGATAGCAGGCATGAGTGGAGGAGAAGCAGGCCAGTTAAAAAAATCTGTTTTGAATTCTATGGATCCTGACAGATTCATGTAAGTGAATTAAAAGAAATATAAATGGAAGTGGCATAGTGCATTGTCATTACATACCAGCCAAATGAAAGGAATTTTTATATGACAAAAACAACAATTACTAATAATTGCCTTGCATTTTAGAGGAAGCTTAATGGATTGGAGCATTTTAGCTTCAATGAGTTGAATGTGTCATCAGATTGAAGCTTCATTCAAATCAAGTGATTAGAAGATACCTGTAGATTGTACAGAGAAGAGAGGGGAGCCCCTGGATTCATGTATTTTGACAATATTGCACTTCAGGTAGTTTTGTCAAGATGTTACTGAATCATTAAAGACTCCACTTGGAGCTGTAGCCTTTGTGGTGATGTTTTGTTCTATATCTGTACCAGAAGTAGTTAGTGGGAAAATATAATTGTATGTTTACAAAACCAAAACTGCAAATCGTTATTAATTATTTGATTCTCTGATAAAAAAATGATGGCATCTATATTCAGATTTCTGTAGTTGTTTGTGCACTGTTTTGAGTAGTTTAATGATAAATGCTAAATGCATCTTTGAGTGTTTGTTTGCCTGGTTATTGTTTTCAGGTTATTTAGCAGGAAGAATAAGTTGTAAATTCTCTTAATAAGATTATTCAAATCTGGATGCATATCAGGAGGCTACACTGTGTATACTTTTAAACAATACTAAAAATTCTTACTATTTATATGTGGCTGTATTTTTGAATTATGTAGATTATTCATGTGGGATAGCTGAAAATATCTTGATATAAAATTGAGGTTTATTTCAAAACAACCTCTAAATCCACTTTTTTTTTAGTTGTGAAAATGTTTAAAAATCCTGTCTCAAATACTTATCTGAACATTAAAACGACTATAGATCTAGATTCCTGAAAAATGCTCCAGTTTTCCAAGTCCTGTGAAAAACTGAGATTTGTAACCTCTCTGATAAACTTGAGCTATTGTTTCTGAGATCCTTGAAGTTTGTTTCCAATCAAGCTGATGACTGTAAGAGCAATATTTGATGGTGAAAAAAAAAAAACAAGTTTAACTTTTCTATCTTTTAAAATCTTCATTTAATTATTACACACTTCAGCAGACACTTAGCCTGACTAGAAATTACCCTTTTACCCAAAATAAATATGAATATTTACCTAGAGGCTCAGCACTTTGCTTCACTGAAAACAACATATTTGTGTCATGTCAGTTCTGGGAAGGAAGCCAGATTAGACATTCCCACCTCTCTGTGCCCCCAGACATTCATTTCAGTGCAGGAGTTCATTGCCTTTTCAATTGCTCTGCTACAACAGCTTTTGAGATTAAACTACAAACCAGTCAAATAAAAGGTTTCTGGTTTTAGGAAGAAAAAAAAAATAAACTAAGCAAAATCCTCAACCCTCTACAAAAATAAAGACTGCCTCTGACCTTAAATAAATAAATCATTTCTTCTTTGCAATGTAACTGTACAAACAGCAGTATGGGCAGAGCAGAGTGGCAGTGATCAGCAGTGGAGGAAGGGTTCATTAGCTGCAGCTGGTAAGACCACAAAGGGCATTCTTCTGAACTTTGGGGGTTTCTGCTCCAAGTTTATTGCATTATCAAAATTTGAGACCTTCCATGTTGATGAAGAAGGGAATTTAAAATTTATGGCAAAATAATTAGGAATTTTATGTAAACACATGGAAAAACTAAAGGCATGTAATAGTAGCATGAGGGGTAGTGGAAGCAGCTGAAAGCAGTTTCTGGTACACAAATGAAGGAAATGGATGGAATTTGTTTACTCCTGGATTAGGCGAAACCTCTTGTAAAGGCTGTTTATGTAACCCTTGGACACTGAAAGAGATCTTCCTAAATTTTATTTCTAAACTGGGATTGATTTTTATTCACTCAGCTGAAAGTGCAAATCCAAGAAGTTTAAAATTGCTGAATTGTTAGGACAAAACCCTAAACCTTTAAATCTGCAAAACTACAGCGTTAAGGGGAAAAAAAGGCATTCTAAAATAGTTATGTCACAAATCTAGAGACATGTGATAGTAGGTGAAATATAAACCCTTCAGAAATGCAAGGATTTGTTGCTGTTAGTGTGCTTCATCTCATCTGAAGTTGTAGCATTTCTGGTATTTAAAATGCATTCATTTTATGTGACTCTTCATTATATTGCAATTCTGACTAAAATGAAGCCAGTTGACACAGAAGGGTTCATGGTATCTGAGTTTCTGCCTTTGGTAGGGTGCAGAGCTCAGCTCAGTGAAGGTGAACTAATAGGATATTTATTTATAAACTCTGAAAGCAAAGAATGACCAGATCACTTTTGTTGGTGAGTTGGTTTGTTGTGCTCGGGCCCCAGTACACAGTCAGCAGAGACCAATGTGAGAGCACCATGATGGGAAGCACAGAACAGATCCCTCGTTTTGTGATGGTATGGGATTCCACAGCTTCACCTTCTGGCTTAGCTGCACCAGTCCTTTGTCATCTGATGTAAGTCACTTGCTTGTTCTTAGTCTCAGCAGCAGTTACAAATCTCCCTAGCTCATGGAAAGAAAATAACAGTAAGTAAGAAGGCAATGAAAATATGATTGCATACATAGAATTATCTCATATAATAATTTAGTAGTGTGATTTGTTGTTGCTGACCATACTGTAATTAACTGTTAAAATGGTGTATTTCACTTTCATTTATTTAAGGGTTATTGCCTGTACTGTTTTACTCAAGTGCCTCTTTGTCTCAGATATATTTTAAGAATGGAAAATTAGACACTTGCCTAGAACATCAGACTGTCAACCTTGTCTTTGCTTTGAAAATAGGCCTGTAGTACTATCCAGCTCAGGCAGCTGCCCTGCCCTCCCTCCTCCTTGGGAGGCCAAGATGTGTGGTAGCAGCAGTTTCTGGACAGGGTATATCCCTGTACCCTCACTCGTGTCTCCCTTGTCCCTTACACCTTCAGGTTTGTCCTGCCCACTCCATCTCTCTCCTCTGCATGAGAGCCAGCTCTGCTCTAGCGACTCGTTCTCCCTGCTTGCCCAGCAGTCCAGAGTATGTGGAGAGAAAAGGCTGGTGAAGTGGGTAGGGAAGGGAATCCTTGAACAGTAGTAGGAGTCATCATTCAAAGAGAAGCTGAGGACTGACTCCTGGAGGTGGTGGGGAGTACAAAACTATATGACTATGAGAACTATTGGATAACGAGAGCTGTTTTTCCTGAGCATTGATTACCATCTCATCAGCACAGTTTCTTTGTCTGACTTGTGATTTGATGCTTACTTTAAAATTCAGTCCAAACAATTTCTTTAGTAACATCTAAAGAAAAGAAAAATTATGTGCAATTAGTTCTTTTGAAGTAAAAATTCGTTGTAGTCACTTTTTAAATTCTGGTCACAAATTTCTACTTAGAAGAAAACTTCTTTTGTTTTAGTAACCTCTATCTTATCTAAAAGGGCAGTTTAAAAGTATCCTAACTATTGTAGTTCATGTCCAAAGCTGTTACATTTCACAGCTGCTTTTGTTGTTTTTATACCCATATGCCACTTAAAGCTTACTTAATCTCCTTAAATGACCTTATTGTGACTCTTATGCAATCCTGTTTTAAAGAGATTTA
The DNA here is from genome assembly GCF_963662255.1 of Cinclus cinclus. Lineage (NCBI taxonomy): Eukaryota > Metazoa > Chordata > Aves > Passeriformes > Cinclidae > Cinclus > Cinclus cinclus. The sequence goes on from NC_085052.1 coordinate 23,532,406, forward strand.
GGTGCCTACATCTGGAAACAGGCTTGAACTGGGATTTTCAGGACCATCTAGTAGTCTGACTTGCACCAAAATCACTGATTGTCAGGCTGCTGGTAAATCTCTCTAGATTCCTGTCTGTCCTTTTAGAAATCTCAGTGACCTTGTGGACAGCCCAAGCCCTCATGTCATCCCAGCAAAAGTGAGAACTCCCACGGGGTGAAAGGAGAACTCCCTGCCTGTGGTATGATACTGGTGAAGTGGGAAGGGCTGCAAAGCTGCACTGCATAGCTTGATTGAAAGATCAGATGGAACAGAATTCTTCAAACAGCAAGTGTTCTAAACTTGACTGTAAAAATAATTACCTATGTTTATATTTTATTTTATTTTGTTTTGCTACTGGGGCTGCCTCACTTCAGGCTCAGGCCTTAATGACAGCGGCATCCTCTGAGTACTTCTCAAGAGAAGACTAAATATGTTGTGTCCAGGTGTAGTCTGTGCCATGACAGGCAGGAAGAATCACATAATTCTGCACTGAAACTTAAAAATTGCACAGGAATGTTACTTAGGCCACACCTGAGATCTTTGTAATCTTGCAATGATAAGTTCAGGCATTTTCAAACAGAGGATTTGTACACTCCAAGACGCTTTGACTTGAGTACAATGGCAATTGAGGAGTTAATTTAAAGCAAGGAAGCAAGGATGAGAGCTGAGACAGTAGCTCATGGCTCAAAGGCTGATCACAAGTCAAACTAGCAAGCTCTGAAGTACTCCTGTGGTAGTTAGAAGTGAGCCTCTGTGCAACAGAGCCAAACACCTTGTAACTGAAAAGCAAGGCTGTTAGGTAGCTCCAGTTAGAAACCTCTCTGTGGTGTAACTTGTGTTCCTTCTGGTGGCAGCCCTAGAGCTTTAAACTTAAGGATCACAGTTGTAGGGAAATGCTCTCTTTCTGACAGACTTTTGATTCTTTAAGGCTGCTTTATGCTACTTTGGCAGACTGTAATTCACTCATGTTGTTTTGCTTTGCAGCAGCTACTTGCAGAAAGTTATTCCTTTCCCAGACTTATGCTTCTCACTTGTTTTTCCTTCTTCTTCTTCTTATTTTTTTACATTTTTTTTCCCATTTGATTCACTTTCAAGCTCACTTCAGTATTTCTCTACTGCAAAGTAGTTTTCTCTTGAGCTTTTTATGACACGAAGTTGTCGCTTTGCTGTGCACTGCAGGTAGATCTGAGAAGCATAAGACATAGAGGTCTGGATTCAAAAAAGAGATTCACGTACTTCCCTTTCACCTGAGCTTCAGTTTAAGAGTCTCAGATCAACAGCAATTTGCATAGGAATTGTTCCTCATTGCTTAAGTGCCTGTTAATCCATAGGTACCTGGTTGTCTTGCCTGTTAAATTGCTTTAGTGTGTGTTCATTGTGCAATGCAATGCAGTGCAGAACCCTAGGTCTCTACGAAATCACAGCACAAACCTTGCAGGAACACAGGGATGGGCCCAGAAACAATCTGCCTGTATTAGCAAGGCCCTGAAACAGGGTTTTTGTAAGTTTTAATCAGAGTAAAATATCTGTGAAATCTGGGTGCTATTCAGCCTGCAGAGAACTTTGCACATGTATTTATTATAGCTGCTATTAATTTTCAGGAGGAAAATTTCTAGGTTTTGTGTGGGATTCTTGTAAACCTGTAACACATCTGTAGGTGTGGGCGTTATGTCTATTAGCTCAATTCCGTTTTTAATGATGAGTGATCCACAAATGCAGTAACATATAAATTTGTGTGGCAAGTAATGTTTTTTATATTGTAGGGATTCCCAGTTCCTGTTTCCCAAGCTCTGATTCCTCTGCAAGTGAAGTATATGCATCAGTTCATCATTAAAGATATGCTTAATTTTGAATAGTTTGAAGTACAGATTTTCTAAAAGATATGCATTTATATTCTAGCTGCATCCAGTGCCATGAATTATAAATGCTCTAAAACTAAGTAATTTACAAACTGTAATCAAAGACAGAACTAAAATTTTTGTGTTTATATGAAACTCTAAAATACAACAATGAAAGGAAGTTGTCAAAATCAAATGTGTGCACAAAAAAATCAAGCAACAATACATTCCCAAGTTTTAGATTCTTGGAATAAAAGAAGTTCTAAAACACCTAGGAAAGTTGTTTTTTTTTTTTTTTTAATAATTACTGTTGTTATTATTATGATAAAAATGTAGTCATCATTTATCCTAACCTCATTGAAATACACAGTTCCTTCTTTAGATACTACTTCTGCCACTGGAAGAAATATTTGGATGACTGACCATATCTTCATTTGGTAGAAAATTTGCTGTCAGTAAAGCTCTGTTGACTTGGTTCTGAAGTTCTGTTTCTCTTTTGTTTGTATGCTTAGCTCCTGGTTACTGGCAGTGTCTCTTTTTTTGTACCTCTCAGCTCAGTCATAAAAAGAAAATATTCATCTGCTAGCAGTCCTACAGAGAACTTTGTTTAATTCCAAAGTAGAAGTCATAAGTTTACAGACTTGAAAAGTTCTTGTCCTCTGCTCTTATCTACCATTGCGAGCAGAGAATGAATACAACACATTTCAAAAATTGTTTCTAGCTCATATCACAAATGTTTTTTTATTAGATCTGAATACAACCAAGAAATACATTCCACAGAATCCTACATATCACTGAATATTTATAGACCTTTGAACTTAGCACCAAATAGGATATTCTCATAAAAAATTCATAGCATAATTTTCACTCCTACATTTTGCAGCTGAGACTTTCAAAGATGATGGCACTTTGTTCTGGGACAGGAAAGCCAATATATGTCTAAAAGGCTATGAGATCATGAATGGAGACAGTAATATATCTATATTTACGTGTGAAAGCTAGCAATATACAAATATCCCTGTTGAGAACTATTCTAAACATGAGAAGTTTTCATGAGTTCCTTCAGGGTTGGTCAACCTCGTCAGTTTATTTGTGGCCAAACACTGGAATAGATCGTGCTACCCAGACATCTGCTGAATAAACAGAGCCATCTGCTTGAAATCTGATGGCACAGTATAGAACACAAGGTTTATAATCTCTACAATTTCAGCACAACTAGTTTCTAATTTCTATAAAAATGGAATTAGAGCAAGTGTTCTTATTGCAAGCCTACTTCCCCCCCTCCAGCAAGCTTAGCACTCCTGATGGAGAAGGAAACAAAGTAGACTTGCCCCTAACAATGAGGCCTGCAGGTCCAAGATCTAAGCAGGTGATGGAGAAGAAAACAGGGCTGGGGAGAATGGTCCTCCTCCCTCTCTGGCACAGTTCTGCAACTAGCCCAAGGTGTACTGGGTGGAATTTTAAAAGGGGAAAAGATAATTGATGCATATGTGCAATATTACACTTGACTAAGTATTAGTTTTCCTCTTCAGCAAATAGTCATGAAGGAGGAATAAATAACTATTCAGCCACTAAGTCCACTATCAGAAAATTGGTCTATTCTAAACTGACTTTCTTCTGATTAAAGTAATTTCACATTCCAAGGGAATTTATATGATATTCAGCAAAGATGCATTTCAAGTTTCTATTAGTAACCATTGTGGTCTGGACCAGATCATGTTCATCATTAAGGTGAAGGATGGGTTGTTAATGTATTTTACCTCTTCAAAATTTTTTTTTCCTCTTTGAACCTGCAATCTACCCATGATTAAGGCAAAAATGCTTTTATGTCTCAAACTGATCTGTTTCAGTTGAAAAGTAAATCTACTTTTATTTTATGCTTACAATAATGGGCTAAGGTTGGAGAGCTCTAGGCGTGTTCACTGAGAATGATTTAGCCAAATATTGTTGTAATTGAGATGATATGTTTTAAGACTGTGGATGGACTGTTAAGTACACCTGCCCTTATTGTTTTAGACAGACACTATCCTTGCTCCCCTCTACCATAAAAATCCCTTTTCTTCTTCAGCCTGTTACTACAGTACCTTTGTGAAAATACAAAGGGGCTTGGATTCTTTTCTGTTTCTGAAGTGTTTTTCCAGGGTGGGTTATGTGTCTGCATGGGTGGTATGCTATAAATTTTGGTCCTGCCTCTGTATTTTTCACAGTGTATGATAGATGGATCCCAGGCCTGCTCTGTAGTAAAATATATCAATGTCTCCCTGGAGAATGATATTTAGGAAAAGTGTTGCCAAAGTGTGGATTATTCTTCCAGAGCCTTTCCAGCATATCCTGGTTTTACCTTCAGGGAGAGCACTCTCAGAAATGATATGTCTCATGATTCCTCCTGGGTATGGAATTCCTCACTGCAACTGCGTGACAAATGACCCAACAGGTTCTTGATATTTTCACTTTTTTGATCATTTGTCTCAGTTAATTCAGTGGGCAAAATTACTTAAGCAGAGAGAGAGAGACCTGGTTGTCAGCCTTTATCCATGACTTTTTGTTAGGGCAATGTGGACCATAGGGAAACTTTAGCCCATCAGTGTGTTAGCGCTTTTTAAACACATGGAACATTATTTCAAAGCTCTCCTTATTACAATTTCACTCCTATCTGGTATATCTAATTAATTTTGATCAGCAGGCTCAATGAGAGGTGATTCCAAATAATCTAGGAAGATTTAGAAGAGAGATTTTTTGAAAGTTTCAAAATTTAGGCTATGTGATAAGATTGTGCATTATTCTGTTATTAGTGTAGTTGTTCATTGGGGGTTTTTGGTTAATTAAAATTACTTTCCTTTAAAAAAAATATGTAATATCCTGATACCTGACATAATTCTGAAGTAAGAATGAAGCTTTGCATCATCTCCAAGTTGTAATCAAATACCTAAGGATCAAGCTGCTCAGAATTAGGAATCTGTACTGCTACTGCAGTTATAGTTCTTTGCCTTCTAACCATTAGTTGACTTCAACAGCAGAGACTTTGCACAAGTTTTCTAGGAGATATATTGGCAGAGAGGGAATGGAATAGTAATGTTGAGTTATAATTCATTGTAACAGCAGACAAAAGCATGGTTTTCATGATCCTAAATTCTTTATGAATAATAAGCAGGAAACAATGCAGAAAAGCTCTTGAGCTGACAGGAACAAATTTTAAGCTCCACAACATGAATTTCCTTAAAGTATGTTCTAATAGTCACTGAAACCGTAGATGGCTATCAGTGATGCAAGAGTGTTCTGAAAGTTAAAAATTAATGTCCAACAACAATTAATCCATAGAGTTGTGTGCTCTCTTTAGGAGTTTGTAGAGATTTTTCAACCTGAAACCTTTTTAAACTTTCTCAAGATATGAGGAATCTGTGATCCATATAAAGGAAGAACTGAGAAAAACAAATCTGTAACAATAGGCTTGCATTTTGTATGGCGCATCCAAAATAGTCTCAACAGTTCCTGGCATTGATGACTGAACAAGCATAAGAGCAATTGAAACCATTTGGTTGGTACATGTTAAATACTGTCCTTAAATGTGCAACTGCTGTTTCAAAGAAAGAGCAGTGAGTTAGGGAGGATGATGAAAAAAAACATAGAAGCAGAAAATATTTACCACTTGGATAAAATGGAAATGGTGAACTGAATTTGTGTTTAAAATTTATTATTCCAGAGGGATGCAGAAGAAGACAGTATCTCTTGAACAGGCATAGCTTAGCTTATAATCAATTTAGTAAAGAAATTATCTTGGTACATTGAAAGATGACTGTCAGTCTTCCTGTCTAGTTGATCAAGAATAAGCATGGATGAGAGTATAAAGTGTTAATGAAGGTGGTTTTATTCTGTTTGTCAGTTAGAGAAATCTCTACATGCCAAGCATGTACTGGGTTTTTGTGCCCATTTATATTTCAATAGAAAGGATGTTTTAAAATTAGGGTGCAACAATTTAAAACTGTGGTTGTGAACGTCACATTTTCCTCTCTTTAAAATATCCATCATCTCAAATTATTTTGTTGTTCATATTTTTCACATTATTGTTTTGCACTCAAACACTGATCATTATATCTCTTAAATACGGAGTGAGCATATCTTTCTGGAGAGCTTTATTTTCTTTCCCTCCACTTGCAAATTCTTCTGCATGCATAGGACAATCTTTTTTAATGTTCCGCAGTCCAGATGTCACAGACGCCACAATTCCAGAGTTTCATGAGGGATCCCTGGCTTTTGAATAAGTGGCATTGTGGGTGAGGCTAAAATATGTCTAATGTGGAGCTCAGCCCTCAAGTGCTAGCCAACCAGCTGGCATTTAGGCTGACATTGATCAAAAGACACTACTTCTGATTCTGTAAAGTCTGCCAAGATGAAAATATTTCTTTCAATCTGGCTCTGCCATTAAGGCGGTTCTCCACATTATTTAGTGCTAGGGTTAAGCCAGATCTCTTTCATGTTACATTCGAGCCAGAGAAAACAGACTCGCTAAAACCATCAGAATAATGGGGTGATTTTAAAATTTCCCCTGGGTTTAATAAAATGTGGTAGTTTGGGTGAAATTTTCCTGATAGGCCTTTCTGTTAATGCTTATCTAGATAATGCATCTTCCAAATGTTCTGTCCAGAGTGTTTCTGATATTAAGAAGACTTTGTCCTGCAGCTCCACAGATGTTTTTTTCTGCACCTTCTTTATTATGAGTAGGGTTTAGAATTTCACAGTTAAGTTGAAGGGTTTTTTGTATACTGTATGCACCTAGCTATGGTTATATTGAATTCCTCAGGGGAATGGGAGGATAGTAGATTTTTAAAAGACAGGCTTGTTGAAATGAATGCAGTTGTTCCTGCTGAATGCCAGCTGAGTTATAATGGTACAACTGCTTCTTATTCTCTTGAATATGGTGCCTCATGAGCAACATGGGTGTTGAATGCCTGATGGTTGATGCAATATAGAACAAGTTAACGTCAAAGGAAGGGGTGTATCAAAGTGCTGCAGATGTACATGAAATGTGTATTTTCAATAGATTCTGCATATTTGGGAAGCAGAGAGAACAAATATTTTCTGGAGATGTAGCTGAGCATAATTTCAAAAGTTTATAGGTGGCAGCTTAAAGATCACAAACATCTTAGGGCCTGGCCCTCTAGTAAAAAAGCTAACTATTATAGCAGACTTTAGATTCTCTCCAAATTGGAATTTGGATTGTTTTTTCCAATTTCTACTTCATCTGGGAACAGACAAGGACAACTTTTTTTTTTTTTAATGTAGCCTATTATTTCAGCTCCAGCAAGAAATGTTGGTTGGTGGAATTAAAAGAGAGAAAAAGCAAAGGTAAATGTTTTGATAATCATCTGTGTTGCTCTACTGAAAGATTTAGGTCAGTACCTCAGTGGAAAATTCTACAGGGTCTTTCATATTAATATTAATTTACTTATTTAAACTGCAGTGAAACATTTCTTTTGATAAATGTAGCCATTCTTAAAAAAAAAAAAAAAAAGGAAATAAACCCAAAAAACAGAAGCAAAGAAAACTACAAGTAAAATTCTGGCTTTTCCTTCCAAGACCTTCTGCCAAAAAGTATGTGACTCTTGATGGAGACATCTGACTTAATGCACCAATCATTACTTTGGTTTTATTAATTCAGGAAGCTTTGTGAGTGGAGTGGCAGTAAGTACTGCACATTGTTGGTTACAGAGCAATACAGTGCAACCTGGCTGTCCAGAGAGTAGGAAGGAAAGAGCCTCAGCTACTCCTCTCTTAATATACCATGCACAGCCCAGCACCCTTCAGCTGTGTTTAGCTGCTTGGCCAACTACCCAGCTCATGTACCTACCTACAAATGGACAGTCCTTGCTGCTCACAGCATGTGGATTTTGATCTTGGCCTACCTAGAATTTTCTGACTTTGAGCTGGGTACCAGGTGTGGGGTGATCTTCCAACGATGTCTGATCATGTTCTCTTGCATTTCTTGTTTTTGTTCCTCTGGCAAAATCTGCAGGTTTTAGGCCAATATAGGGTCCCAATAGCATTTTTATAACTTCCCAGTTCTCATTTAGGCTTGTTTGCAGTCAAGTAGGTGTAAGCCAAGAATCAGGATCAGTAGGTGTGTTGGATGTGTCATATGATTATGTTCTGTTCTATTGGCTAGTTTAGAGATTTGGAAACACTTTCAGATATTGATTGCATTTCAGTGAAAATTGTGTCAAACAGACCTACCTTCTCTCTTATTTGCAGTTACATGAACTGGTACTCTTTCCATTTTCTGAGTATAAAATGAGCTTAAGTATTTCAAGAGAAAGGGCATATATTAGAAAAACATTGGAAAATTAATGTGTATGGATGCATATGTTTTTATGTGTTTGTACATAAGCTCCTTGTCTGTAGAAGTTAAATTAGAGGTTTCAACATGTTCTATTCAAAACTATTTTTTTCAAGATACACCCAGATACAGCTGAATTAAAGTCAAACAAATTGAAAAGCTCTCCAATTTCCATCTGTTTCTACTATTAGGAGATCACAAGTTAATTTCCAAGCTGCCTGGTCTCTTTGCATTCACAGAGGACATTGCAGCCATGAAACATCCCTGTAATTCTCTTCAGTATCCTTCTGATTAATTCTCCACGCTGGTTTGCTCACATTGATGGAGGGGTATAGTTAGAGGCTGTGTAGCTACCACTATTTTCACTTTAGGCTACCTGTGGATGGAGACTGACAAAATATATCAAAACTATCCCATCTTAGGAGATGCTTCTGTGACTTTATGGACAAAGTCAGAATTATTTGTGGGTGTACACAGAGAAAAGTCTTGTATGTCCCCTAGAGTTTATAACTAAGTGAAGGAAATTCTGTAACCATAGGGAGATATATATATTTTTTTTTTCCTAAGTGTATAGATACTGAACAAATTTTCATTTCAAGCTTTGAGCATCTTACCACAAGCTAATATTCTCTAAAGAAATATGTGACTGTTTAATCAGTGGTTGTTCAATTTGTTCTTGCAAGCATCCGCAGCAATAAAATGTCCTCCATAGTGAATATTTTAATGCTGCTGCATTGCCTCCAGAAAAACAAACAAAAAAACCCAAACGAAAACAACAAGATATAGGGTCATCAATCTGAAATAGCTTTTTAGGTTTTGCTTTCCTTGTTTAAGAATTTAAAAAATGAGATACCAGCACCTAAAATAACTGGACCATGTAATAAATATGAACTTTGGTTTTACTTTTGTAGAAGTGCTGCTATTTCCCTGTGTTCTGTAAGTGGCTCTCTCAAAGAGCTGGCTTATAACTGTGTCTGTTCCCTCATCCCCTGTTGTCAAAACGATAACAAGAAATGCAGCTGAATGACCTGATTTCTTAGGACAAGTTGACCTGTTTCATTGTTCAATCTTAAGCCTTAAGCTTCAAGTGCCAGTCCTCTGGGGATCTTTTTGGAAATATGTAGAAACCACATTCTATAGATGCAGTCAGTGTAAGGAGAAGAAATATCACTGAATTTGCGGTGTTGTTAATTTAGTGCTAAAGAATAAAGGGATTCTGCTCCTTGTAATGTATGTTCAGCATGGGAGGAGATTTTTACAGTTACGAAAAAAATTAAACTTGGACAGATCTGCTGATAGAGATTACCTACTTATTTTTTTGGTTCTGTCATACTTATAACTAAAAAATAACAGGAAAGCAAAAACAAAACACTTCAATATGACATGGTCTTGAACCTCAAAGTGAAAAAATTCCATTTGAAAAATAGTCTGTAAATTGGGTAAATATAATTGACTTCATGAGAAGTAGGTAATGGACTCACAAAATATGACTTTTATGCAGGAAAATTTTGGATTTGGGATGTTCTTTATTCTAGGAAATTGAAAATATACCAGAAGAATCACTGGGAAAGTTTAGATGTGTTCCTTCACTGAATATCCTAGTTTTGTAATTATTCCTTCCATCCTTGAATAGTCCAGGTTCTGCTTGTCATCTTTGGTATGCTAATGGTGTCTGAAGCTGTTAGAGATGAACATATATGAAAATATTTCCACTACGTCATGAAACATCTTTCTAGTCACTGTGAGCCCTGTTTGCCGTAACAGGAAATACAATATTGCTGTTAGATGCTCAGGAGAATGGCAAAGAAATACAGCAACAACAAAATTCAGTTAAAAATACATAAGAGGATAAAACTTTCTTTCAAAATCTCGGCCAATATTGAATAATCGTAACACTGCTGATGTGGCCCTTGGTTTTCATGTATATATGGGAAGCATTGAGGAGCTACTTAAAAAAAAATTAACGTGAGTAGCTGAGAGTAGTTTGCTAAAGCTGGTTTTACATTGAGATGTGGCCTTGTACAAACAAATGCCCTTTGAGAGCCAAATATTACTCTAAAACTTTGATCCATGTTTATGAATGGTTTTTCTATTGTTTTTCTATGGTTTTCTGTAGAGAACACATTGATTATTGTGTGTAGTAAGGACTTTGTGTGGCAGGGTTAGGGGAAAGATAATTAGCATTTAAACCCAACAAATGATATTTTGGTTTTGTGTGCTTTCTCTCTTTGGATTCTTGTTAAATCCGCTGCCTCGCAGAGAATTCTGCCAACTCCCTCTAAGAGACCTCTGATTTTATAATTTCAGATTATTGTGTAAGTTAATTTAGGTGATCCTGTTAGCGATGAGAACAATGACAATATTAGACTGAACAATCAAATTAAATTCTTGCTATAAGTAATAAACACTTTTGTTTCACAATAAGCTACGGAGTTAAACATCAAGCAAATCCCTTTGAGCCAATTACCTTTCTATGCTGATGTTGGTATTCTCAGTCTTTCTTGTGCACTTGGATCCATGGGCTGCGAAACCTTTTGTCACATGTACTGCCAGGCTAATTCATTTGGCAGACAAAAAGTTCTTTGTTTTTTTTGGTCGTGAAAAATGTTATCACCTCACATTTAAAGCACTGAAATACAAAATATCAGAAGCATATTGTTTAAATTTCTTTGATGGCATTATCATATACTTTCTGGTGTCTCTTTGCTTCAGTCTGTGTCTTGGATCTGGGCCCAGTTGTGACTTTTGGACACTGTTACACAGACACTACACTGACAGTTAACACTGCCTCCTTACTCAATAATACAACAAAACTGTGTTTGTATGGATCCAAATACCCTTAGCAGAGCTAATGCTTTAACTTGTAGAAGAGCAAAAGCTGAAAACATGGGACTGATTTTCAGCATCTCTTAACATGAATTTTTAAAAATAATGTAGTTTTGTTCCACACAAATCAGTGGCAACACTAGCAGGATGGTGTTTGTGGACATCTCCTGCCCAAAAATTAATGTACTTAGCTGTTCTGTAGCTGCACTGACTACCTGCTAGCAGTGCAGAAATTGTAGTGTAATGTGTCACCAAACCAGAACTCTGCAGGTTGTGTTCTCCCATGTCTAGAGAATGATCAAGTATCACCTGCCATGTAAGAGGGAAATTAATCTTATAAAGTCACTGGCTCTTTTAAAAGACTAATTCCCCTCTTACATGCATGTTTTACATGCTTTGCAATTGGCTGAACAATGCAGAAGCCTGCACTGGATATAAATTCATAACTTGGAAAGTTGTAATCAGTCAACTAGTAAGTGCCTTGTTAAGCTTTTTCTTTTTTATTGATGAAAATTTAAGAAAGTGTGGGAAATGTGGGGGAACACATAACTTATTATCAGGTCAGCAGACCCTAGGTCATTCCTGGCCTGGGTAAAAATAAAAAGTAGCTGATAGAACCCACTTAGTATCATCATACCTACCTGCAAGTAGCACTACTTCCATTGCTTTAAGGCAATTTAAATATTTATATGATAATGATTTCTGTCCTCCATACAAAACCAAGAAACGAGCTCAAGGTGAGTTGACAAAGTCTGGGAATGGAAAGGAGTGCAGAACATGAGGCAGTGGAGGGAAAGCAAGGGGCAGAGACATGGAAGTTTGTGCATCTCCTGAGCAGCCCCTGAACTCACCCAGCAGAAATCTCCCACCTTCCTGTCGTGATGCTCTGCCTTGTTAGAAATAGCTGAAAGTGTGTGGTAGATGAAGTCATTTTTGCAATAAAGCAGATGGCTAATGCCTTTCTCAGTCAGTTCTCAATTTGTTGTGCAACATTTTAGCATTAATAAGTAGTCTGTAGAAGAGGTGAAATACAGATCCTGACCCCATAAGTTTCCACAGTGGTTTTTGCAAAACTAAGAATGTTAGCCCAAGTGGAAAAGCTTTACTGAATATGAATGAAACAAAAATAATATGTTATCAGAAAAGCAGCTATGCGACTTCATATATAGCATATGCTACTTTCAGAATGACTTTCATAGTCTGTATGTAAATATGAAATTTTACTATCTCTCAGAATTAAGATATAATTCACAGCATCTAGAGGCTTTTTATCCCCAGAGCAGGCTCTCAAAATCTGAAAGTCTTTAATCTTCTATATAGCTAAATTCCTAGATTTTTAATTCTATATTTGTTTTCTTCTTGATGTTTCTGTTACTTTTAAGGGAATTCTGGATTCACCTATGCATTCCCAAGGTGTTAACCCAGGTTTTTTTAAACACTATCGTACTACTACATTGAGCAAGTGACTGAATTTCCTGACAAGGAATTATGTCAATCAACTTGAAATGTGCATTACAAATTTGTAAATGAATGCAAATTCATTCACTGTCAGATAATGTTTCTTGTCAGATTAACGTGTGCACCTCCCCAGTTGCACTGGTTCATGAGAGTTGCACCTCTTACGCTTTATTCCTTGGGTTTGTTATTAGTGCTTCTTATGGTTCTGTAACGTGTAACATATCAGTCTCTTGATACCCGAGTCCTGTTCCTTGGTAAGTAATGAAGGAAATTTTTAATTCAGCACATTTTCAAGAAAATAATGGTTTAAGCACTACACTGCCTTCTACCGCTTAAGAACATTACTTGACCACAAAAAAAGATCACTCAAATCCCACTGGACGTGTAAGCATACACAGCTTTACCCTTCCCAAGGAAAGAGTCCTTATCCAGATTGAAGGTCACAAGCACTTAATCTGTTTAGGCTCCTACAGAAAACTCTCAGCACACACCAAATTTTAATGAAGTTTTATGAAATTCCGAATGATATCGCAGTCACGAAAATAATCACGACAATATAATACCCTTTTCCAAATAAATTCAATATATATGATTTTGACGCTTCCTACGTACTTCTTTAATTTGCTTCTGAGTGACACATTTTATCTTTCCCTTTATCACTTACCTAGACAAATATTTCATGTAAGCAGTAAATTTGTTATCTATTTTATTGCACTTCTAATATATACCGATAATATAATGGATCCCCTCTGAATTGCCTGCTATCCACTGAACCAATTGGATATTACATCCTTTAAGCAGATATGAGTCCACAGGTCCTTCAGTATTAACTACCTGCATTTTTAGAGGCAACTTGTAATGCTTTAAAGCAGCCCACTGCTTTAAGGTGTAAAATTACTCTTTTCTATATACCTGCTTGACCTCAGCATATCATGTGAGTTCATTTTCTCTTATGTAGCTGTCAATGAATTTAGTAATTACTTTATTGCTGTATGAGACTTTGTAGTGTTTACGTTTTCCTGTCCCCATCCCTTTTGTGTGCCAAGGTGGGAGTGAGAGCAAGGGTCTGAAGGTGGTGGTGAAACAGCATTAACCAAGATGGTGAAATACTGGATCTTGTGGGGATCATCACAAATTCACCCACTCTATTTCTACCTGGATTTTGACATTTCTATATTACCTGGATTTTACTGAGCCTGGGGGTTTTTGAGAATATTTGTGGAATTCATGAACTTGGATTTTAAATTCATCTTTCCCCAAGATTTAAGCCTGGCATCTTGGTTCAGGCCTGTCACTTTCGGGAAGTTAAGTCCTGCTCTGGGCTTAAAGGCCGATTCTGATATTTGGAAACACAGAGTCAATAATAACTTGATAGAGTAGGAAATAGTCATATTAGCAGTGTCTTGTTCTAGCGTACCACACTCCAGTGATCTAACGTTAGGCCAGCTGTTGATAATTTTACAAGCAGAGCGTGAAATAGTACCTTGATACCTGACTAAGGGGGAGCTACAGCACTGCACACGAACATTTAAATGTAGTACCCACAGTGAGCAGATATTAATGCTATTTCAAGGAGTGTCAGTGAAGAGTCTTTGATATTGTGATTGGGATACTTGCTATTACATTCATAGTGACAGCTCCAATTGACAGGATTAAAAAGGCAAAATTAGAAAAGGAATTATTTCATGCCCTCAAGTACAGATAAGAATGGTTATATCTCTGCTACGTGTCTTGGCTCGACAGTGGATTTTTTTCTTCTGGCTTTTCATACCCAGCACAATTCTTAAATTCTCTTCGTCATTTCACTTAGTCTCCTCTCTTAAATTTTCTTCCTTCCTGCCACATCATTTTATTCTCCTTACCCTACCCCTCAAACCCTCCATTGTTTCTTAATGTCTCTTTTGTAATTTTTATGTATTTTATAATTTAGAATTATTTTTGTCCTCATTAATTCTTTCTGTAGTAGCTTTTCTAGTCCTTGTCCCATACTTTAGGTGTTCATCTATCAGATAATAGTGAGAGATGGTGACAGCTTTTGGCCTTGCCATCACTTTGGTTCCTGCCACTCAAACCTCAAGACTTTTGTGATGCTTTTTTGGCCAGAAAATAACTCCAGCAGACATTAGAGCATGTTGACCTTTCTGATCTTGGATCTGCTTCAGGTACTAGAAGGTATCAAGATCCCGATGAAGGTCATTTTTAAACTGATGATTGTGAAACATGTGATTGAAGATTTGCTTATTAAGAGCCCTAAGACACTGACATTCCTGTTACAGAAGGAATTTTTTTCCTTCCAGTACCTTGCACTCACAACCTCAATCTCCACAGATGTGGAACATTTTTGCCATAAAGGAGGGTAGAGGGAGTTGTAAAGAAAGTTGTTTTTTGTGAAGAGATGTGACTCTCTGTACCTGACTGCCTCTTTGGTACCAAATGGCTTGAATTTTTTCTATCTGGTCATGCATCAATCTGTAGAAAAAGCCTGAAGGATGCATCCTAGGGGATGGACCATATAGGTAGCTGGCTGTCTGAGTTATTTTCTGTGGGTTTATTAGTTTTATGGTGCTGGTATTTGATATAATTTGATTGCAGTTATTGGGTAATTAATTTTGCTGGAGGGATAAGTGGATCCCTGAAGAGACATTTATTATTTTTTATCACAATCAAATATTTTACATTTCTTATTATTTCTGTTTGTAAGGAAATTGGTGAACTGATTTTATTATAAATAGAAGCAGATAAATAATTATTAGATAATAATAAATTATTAAAAAGTAAAGAGAGTTAATAATTTTTACATTCCTGTTAGTTTATAGTGTAAATATTAAAATAAATTTGCAAAATCTGTGCGTGACTTCATAACTGGTAATATGTAATTTTGTGGCTCAGATTTTGGCTGAATTTTTAGAAGTTGCAGATTGAAATTGGTGTTGTCAGACAGCATCAGTAATTTTTTTCAGATTAGTCAAAACTTTACTAGTGTTTATATCATTAAATAAGCAGTATTATACACATTTTGAAATAATAATCTATCCTGTATTTTTGGCATGCAACTGTCAGATTAAAATGAGTTACATGACAAAAATTATGGGATGCAAATACACCTAGGAAACATAACATAATTTTTTGAATATTCATCAAACAGTGAAAATCTAGTGTAGAGAGAATTCAAATTTTTTACTTTCTTTTTTTTCCTTGATTAAGAAGGGAATTCTTTCAGACTACATTATAAAACAAAAATGGTTTCTGCCCAATCTGTAGATGGAGTAACAAGGAGGGGATTCAGTGCACAGCGACATTTCACCTTGCCATAATTGCTTGCAATTGCTATTGGAAGTTTGACCAACAGGTCAGATCCTATAATACCCTACTTCCTTATTCATGAATAAAGCAAAAGTTAAAATATGTAAAATGACGACACCTTTTGCATGTGTGACCTGAAGTGAGATATTAAACTAGTCACAAAGTAATTACCCCTTGATATAATAGAATATATAATGTTCTGCTTAAAGCTTCGCACATTTTCTGACCAAATATGGTTTCATGTGGAGAAAAATGAAAAAATGTTTTTCGAGTTCAAATTTTCATTCTAAAAAGAAACTGGAGAAATTTTCTAAGGTGTGTAAAAGCTTTGGAATACTTGAAACCATGGTTAGATGTCTTGAAATTGACAAAATACTCATTTCAACAGATCCAAGGTTAATTTTTATAAAATGTAATGTATTATGTTGGGGGGGAAAAATCAAAGTATTTAAATGGGATTTTAGATTTGATGGAAGTAAATTTTATTCCCAAACATATTAACGAGTATTTTCAAAATACTTTTTTATGGTATGTACTATAAATCTAAGTTGAGCTTTAGTGAGGCAAGAAATTCTTTGTAATAAATTTTAAATAAATTCAGCCATTTGCTGACGGCCAGGGAGGATGGTCACAGAACTGTCACCACACAAAGGGTATCCACTTTCTTTCTCATCTTTCTTCCAGTGCTCACATCACAGTAAAAGCTAAGCAGTATGAGACAAGAGGAAAACATATTTACTGACTCCGCAGGAACTGTGATGTAATTCAGTTCCTATGCTGTACGCTGTGAGTCACAGGTCTCAGCAAGCATGGGACACCTTGGTGAATTGAGGAGGGTACCAGTGTGAGGAGGTCTCCTTGCACTGTGCTGTGCAAAGCAGCTCCCACAGATTGCTGATGTGTCCCTGCAGTGTCCCCTTGCCTGTCTACATGCAATCCACATGGAATGTCTGCACCTCTCTGTAGCCTTAGGAGGAGCACTAGGGTGGAATTAGCTGAGTTCTAGCTGCCCTTTGCCACCTAATTCCAGTCTTCTACTCAAATACATTTCTGTATAAGTGGAAGGAATTTACACCATTGCACAATTTTCTGCTGTTGTTGAGTGGCTTTTAGTGCTCAGGGCTTTCGTTCCAGCATCTTATTACAATTCAGATTTAGGAGGAAATGTGGAACAGTAGAGCTGTCCCCAGGAATCCTTGTGAGCTGAACTAACCACGTGCATACCTACTGACTGAACAAAATTAGCTGGATTACAATAGAGAGAATGGGCTGAAAAGATCTTAAGTTGACGAAGGGGTCTGTGAGGAAACATGATAATTTATTTACAGAAGGTTGATTATGATATATTGGTCTCCACTAGGTTTCATTTTCTTTTCACTTGATTTTTTTTCTAAATGCAATTTGAATAGATTTTCCTCTTTATATATTTTTATTTTATTTTTTTTTTTCACTTCATGATTTGGTTTGGGGTGGGTTTTGGAGAGATCTTTTTAGATACTGAATTTGTTATGTTAGCCTCGCTTTGGGAAAATGTTTCCGCATCGCAGACCTGCTCATTTACAAGCATTAGCTCTGCTGCATGTCTGTGTTTTACTTTATGCATTATTAAAGATTTCAGTTCAAGAGCCTATGTAATTGGCTTATTTATGCCAAGTCTTTCTGATTTCTTTAGTTTTATTTATACTTGTTTCTTGGTCCCAAGCATACCTATTCTCTTCTGCATAAATATTCTCTGTTTTGGAAATAAAAAAGTGCCACTTCTGGGTACAGCAATGAATTAAGTCTATGGGAATTTAGTTTATACATTAATACGTAAGAAAGATTTTAATCCCCTCTTATTATTTCCCTATGGCATGCAGCTTACTCTGAATGGCTTGAATATTGGGAATACGTTTGAAATGAAGGACCAAATAAACCTGCCATTCACCTACTGGTGTATGTGTATGACCAGGACTGCATCTGCAAATAAATAGGTGCAAGCACAAACACCAGCCTTGCCATGAAAAAAGAGCTAGAATGCTGCTCCAATAGCAGGTATCATGGAATGGTTTGGGTCACAAGGGACCTTCACAGTCACCTATTTCCAGCTCTCCTGCTATGGGCAGGGTCATCTTCCAACCTGCCCTTGGACACTGCCAAGGATGGGACTTCTCTGTGACTTCTCTGGGAAACCTGTTCAGATGTCTCACCACCCTCATGATGAAGATTTTCCTCCCAATATCTGATATAAACATGTCCTCTGCCAGTTTAAATGAATTCCCCCTTGTCCTGTCACTACATGGCTTTGTCAAAAGTTCTTTTTCAGCCTTCCTGTAGGCCCCCTTTAGTACTAGAAGGCTGCTATAGATCCAAGCTAAGGCTCCAAGATCTTCCTGGAGCCTTCTCTTTCCAGATCTGGGTAGCCTAAACTCTCTCATTCTGTTTTCATAGGAGAGATGCTCCTCCTCTTGACTCACTCCAACAGGTCTGTGTGCTTCTTATGTGGGGAACCCCAGAGCTGGTACAGTGCTCCAGCTAGGATCTCATGAGGGTGGAGTAGAAGAGTGGAGACCTCTCCCTCACCCTGCTGGCCACATGGCTTTTAATGCAGGCCAGGATATATTTGGCTTTCTGGGCTGCAAGTGAAAACTGCCAGGTCATCTCCAGCCTCTCTCATCCAGCAGTACTACAAGCAGGGCTCCTCAGCAGGGCTTCTCCCACTGCCCAGCCTGTGCTCAGGGTTGCTCCAAGCCAGGTGACTGGAGCTCACTGAACTTCATGAAGTTTACATGGGCCAATGTCTTCAGCCAGGGTCCCTCTGGAAGGCATCCATCCCTCAGGTGTGCCAGTTGCACCACTCAGCCTGGTGTTGTACTCAAGCTTCCTTGCTCTAAGTGTGACCATCCAGCCAATTCCTTCTCTCTTGAGTAGTCCATCCATCAAATCCATGTCTCTCCAATGTAGACAGAAGAATGTCATGTAGTGTTCTGTCAAATACCTTGCACAAGTCCAGGTACATATTGGTCACTGTTCTGTCACCCACCACAACTGTAACCCAGTCATAAAAGGCCAAAATATTTTTCAGGCACAATTCACTCTTAGTGAAGCCGTGCTGACTTTCATTAATGACCTCCTTAGTTAACATGTGCCTTAGCACAGTTTCCAGGTGAAAACTATGACATGCACCATAACTTCCAGGAGCTGAAGTGAGACTGACTGGCCTGTAGTTCTCTGGGTCTTGCTTATTTGCCTTTTTACATGTTAGGAGTTATGTTTATCCTTTTCCAGCCAGTAGGAAATATTGCCATTATTGTTACTAATATTTGTGTGGTACATTATTTCCAGTTGCAATTGCTTTCCAAACTGCAAGTGTGTTCAAAGAATGACATGCAGAGGACCAAATGGTGGTCAAGTAAACCTTGAAATCAGTCCATGCATTTTTGTTTTGTCAGAGCACAAAATAGATCAAAAGGCTTGTACATTCAAAAAGCCTAAATTGTACTGTACTTTAAAAGGGGATACCTAACATCAAGAAAACCTTGAAACAGGCATGTGATACAGAATACAGGATTTATATACTAATCTCATCAAGACTGTGTATATGTGTCTTTACTTCCTGGCTTGGTTTCCATCACCTCAAGCTACATCCATATTGACAGGTACTGTAGGGCAATAGGAGTGTTTTTGTAGAGTGAAATATTTGATGGTGAGACAGTGCCATCCACCCACGTACCTTTCAAGACTGAATGCCCATTAGATTAGATGTGCCCAGAGCACACAAGGTTTACTCCTGTAAAACTACTCTCTGTTTAATTTCACCTAAAAGGAATCCAGATTTCTTGTTCCAGGAGAGTTTCATTACGTGAATCAAGACATAGTGTGAAATAATGAAAAACTGAGACTTTTGCTTTTAAAAGGTGCACATTTAAGTTTTTTAAATGCTTATGTAGATACACCATGGTGGCTTTCTGAAAGGCAGCGCACATTCCAATTACCTCTGGAAACTGGTGTCCTCTGATGCATCACTATCTGCTCCTTGGGACTTCCAGCAAACTCTCTGCTTCTGCATGTGAGCATCAGGATCCCTGTGCTTTGTAATGATCCTGTTCTTTTTTTCTGTGCCATCTCTCATAGGCTGTTTTGGCTTTCCATGCTTGGGCATGCTGTTCTTTTCCAGGAAAAGAACAGCCTTCCTCTTCAGTGTTTCACCTGACCCAATTACTCTTTTCAAAGTACATACACAGGTTGAGAATAAGCAAATAAAGCAAGTGTTGTCCGTGATAATCTTACAATGCAGTCTTATCTGAAGACTCAGGCTATTTACCTGTATGGGTGTAACTTGTAACTATGTTATAAATAGCATTAGAAGTAGCATTATCACAGGGTGGATGAGGGGGGGGGTGGGGGGGCAGTGGTAATTTCCTGAATTCCAAATCTGTGATGTTGGACCACAAATCTTAATGAAAGAACTGCAAAATTTTTCACATGTTTATCTTTTCTTTTCCTGTTGAAAAATTGTCTGTCAAGTGGATGTGTTTCAACAAATTTGTTGATTGCAATTACTCAGCAAATGTTTGTTGTTAAGATATTTCAGGCAGTGAACTGCTGACAACGTGTTTTCTGTCAGTGGTCCTTTGAGTGCTTGCTATTCATTGTTTATATTTGCAATTTGAATTGTATTGACTGCACACACAATCCTCTGATTGAATATAGCTGTTCATAAGAGCAGGTTTCCACATTGGCTCTTTCAAATTTCATCTTTTGTGAAAATATTGTTGATTTCATTCACAGCCGTCATTCTCTTTAAACTGAAGCAACTTGGCTGAAGTTTGCACAGAACTGAGTTCTAAACCAAACATATTTAACTACAACTTAGTCCCTATAGGCAAAGGTTTTGTTTGCTCAGCTCTTCTTTTCGGTGATGTGAACAAGCAGTTCATATGAAATCTGTGTTGTATCTTTCTTTGGAGAGGTTAATATGTCATATCACATTTTTTTTAACAAAAGGGTGTTTACATTAATTTTGACGAATTGTAGAGTTTGATAATGGCCTGTTCTGATTTGAAGTCTCTATTTTTTGTTCAGATTAAGACCTTCTACTTGTCTAAAGTGATTATATGACAATCATGCACTAAACACTACAGCCAGAATGGGTAGAATGCACATGCTAAATGGCTACTTAAATACCTGCTGTATGCACATGCATATTTTCTACCAAATGTATAGGGGCCTTTTTTAACCTGTGCTTGAGCTCTCAATGATTTGTGGGTAATGAGTTCACAAATGGTTTAAATTCATTGAACTAAGGTACTTTTTGGAAAATAGTAATTTTATTTTAAATTAATTAGAACTGATTACTGTTGCAGTATAAGTTAGAATTATTCTTCTAGAATTTACTTTAAACCATTCAATTTTGAGAAAATCATGCATTCAAATATGAAAAATCCTGTGTACCAAAATTTGTGTAAATTTTTTGGAATATCTTTATAAGACAGTTACTATTAAGTGCTTTTTTTTAATTTTGATTTTGCTATTTGTGTTCTCAACCTTGAATAGTCAAGTCACAGTCTTGATGTCCCTCATGGCAAGGAGAGATAGAAATGTGCTCAGATTTCAGAGGAAAATGAGGCTTCTGTGTAACTGCTTGATATCAGATGTTGGGAATTGATGGAGCTGAAAACCCTGTGTACCACTTGTGAGGTCCACTTCAAACATAACTTGGAAAAAGTAGGCTCAGAACTTTCTATAGAAAATGTTTCACAGTAACCTTTTTTCATGCTTTTATCAGGGTTTCAACTGATAAATATCTAAAAGCATTCTATGTTCTTTCCGGTTTCTTCTTTCCTCACTGGAAAAATCCATAATTCTTTCTGTTCCATAACTAGTAATTAAGTGGAAATATAATATTTTGCACTTCCTCAGTTGTGTTTTCCAGATGTATCTTCCTTTATTTTGTTCACAAGCTATTAAGAATTAACATTCTTCACTCAAAAAATGAACCCTAAAAAGCCTCTGATCTGAATTAAAAATGAGAGCTAGGGTCTGCCTTAAGGAAAAAGATGTTAGTTGGTTTTGGGTTTTCCTTTTTTTCTAAACCAAAGTTAACTTTTCTAGTACCTTATGGTAATTTTAATTTCAGATATTTTTTGAAAAATACTGTGTGTATACTTCTGATAATTTTCAGTGTATAGCTTTATAAACTAACTTATAAGAGAGCAGTAATCCTAAATTTAAAAAACATATTTACCAAATTTCTCAGGTTTTTGGCTGACAGGTGAATGTGTTAGCTAAAGAAAATGCCGTATTGAGTGATGTCTTATATCTGTAGAGGATATTAGAAATCGATAACAAAACAGACTGCAAATTAAGTAATGTGGTTAAGCACAGCTGAATGATGCCATTTTAAAAGTTGATTAGAAAAAAATATGCCAATTGCTATGGATCCTATGGCTGTTATAAAAAGTGGTTGTTCAGTTCATCTGTGAGAATGAGCCTGGCCCCAGAGCTATAGAGTGTGCTGTGCATGGCTTGCCAAGAGGGACAAAAGAGTGGACCAGTAGTGACACACAAGCTGGAGTAAAGTGCTGCAATAAGATTCTGCATGCAAACTCGGAGAATCAACATGAAAACAGGTTAAGAAGAATCAAGTGCCCCACTATTGGCATCAACTGGGCTACAGATGAATAAGGAAACACTGCTAAGATGTGGAGTGGATGATCAGATAGGATTACTTGATTCTGCTGAGAGTAAGCTACTTAAACTACTAACCCAAGGTATCGGCCAACATAGAAATGAGGTGACCGTTGCGGACTGTCCAACACAGTTTTGTCTGAGGGACATAATTATCATAAACTCCCAGCAATATTTGCAACATAGGAGCAACTTCTATTTGATGCAGAAAACACTTCCTAATGAGCAAGAATTTGGCATGCAAGTAACAGGTCATGAAGGTTGGGTTGGGTTGTGGGATTTTAGAGTTGTTTGCTTAGAGTTTTTTTATTTAAAGACTCTGTTGTCTAAAATTTACAACCACAACAATCTTGCTTATGCCAGGAATCCTTCTGTAGTCAGTAGAGTTACTAATGATTTAAAAAAATATATCCAGAGTAGGAGGAAGAATTAATCTGATCCACCAGGTACAGCTAATAATTAAAATAAACACTTTCTCTGACAGTGGTTTCAGATAACCAGATGCTTATTTTTATTAGGATCACATCTTTGTTAAAGAACTGAACACTTCTTTTTCTTTGGCCTCAGTGCCAGAAGTTTACTTTGAGGGAGTGCATGCCCTCCCTCATTCTTTCCTGCTGGAAGAACGAGAGTACCAGATTAAACCCTACTTTGATTTACAAACGTGAAATAGGCAAGAGAAGAGATTCTCACTCTTTTGCTGCTCCTGTTTACATCTTTGTCAATGAACAAGAGAGATAAAATGTCAATATGCCCTTAAGGAAATTTGTCCCAATTTCCATTGCATAATGATTAATTTAATTCTCTGCATGAGTCTAAATACAGTGGAGTTAAATGAAAAGACCAATCCTGGAAATGTGCTGAAACACCAGTATTATTGTGGTAATAATAATTCTGCCATCCTTTTTTTCTAGTTTGTCTAGAAGTTTCCTAAGACTTTGAAATGCAGAAGAACCTTGACTCTACCTTTTATGAAAAGTGCCCTAATGACATTGAACTTCATAATATTTTTAAGGTTCTGAAGAGAGCAATCCTTTACTTGTACCTTGCTTGCCCAGATGAAGGTCTTGATGGGAATCAGCATCACAAATATGGAGGGTTTATCTCACACTCTTACATTTCAGACATAATCCAGTAATAATTGCCTGAATTTCCACTGAGTCATGCGTTAATTTTTGTAGCTGTTTTCTGTCCATGTCATACCACTGGCATGATAAAATACCTATTTTGAGTCAATCCCTTAAACTGAAATATAATGATGTACTGTACTGCAATAGGACAGTTTACCACTTGCATTTGACTGTGTATTTATCTGAGTGAAAGCAAAAATTAAAAGGAAAGAATGCTATTTTTGCTTTATAAAGTATTTTTATTTAAGTCTTCTACTTCGCTATATTTCCAATCCCTAAAAAACCTGAATCCTTACAAACTATGAGTAGCAATGAAATCTTTGAGAAATGTTTCTAATAAAAGAACGGTAGCCTGTGAAATGTGCTGCTGCAGTAAGTTCACCTTGAACACTTCTTTTATTGAATACTTTGGGGCAAGGATGTCTGATTGTGTGTAAAAGCTTCTCATGTGTGGTATGGAGACCTTGTGTGCTCCTTCCTTCCTGCCCTTTTCCTCCTCCTCTTTTTATTGAAGGATGCAGCTGCCAGACACAGAGCCATGCTCCTGTACAGCCTTCCCAGGAGGCCTTGTGAAATCAAGTTGCTCACTGAGTGCCAGCATGCCTTTTGTTCCTTCGAAGGCAGAGCTAGGAGTCTGCTTCCTCTGCCAAGAATGCAGGCAGGCTACACTGAAAAAAAGAAAATCCCTCAATTTTATTCACTGCACTGTTTCATCTTTTTTAAGTAGCTGGCATCTGCAGCTGGTTGTGGCAGGGAAAACCTACAAACATTGCACTTGATGTTAATAAATGTGTTTGCCATTAAGTGGCTGTTGTAATGCTTTGCTTGTTTGCCTTTCTGTGTGCACTTTCATCCTTCACTGTAACGCTACTGCTGCCTTGTAATTTGTCTCAGACATTTACACTGCTGGTTGCAGGTATACAAACCTCTTAGATCAAGTAACTGCTCAGACACTTGATAAAAGGATCCGTTTAGCATCTTTCCTACTCTGTCTGCCAAATCCAGGCATAGCCTTGATGCATGGAATACAAGCTGCCTTATACTCACAGACCACATTTCACTTCTCCTTGACTCCTGACTGAATGGTACAAACCATTAAGGAGTTTATGTGAGATCTTTAGCACAGCCGCTGATTTTAGCACAGTCTAACAATGTCTCCTGTGACAGCTTTCTATCTCTCCAGAACAGCTGGAGCAGCTATTCCTAGAATCCTCTGAGTGAAGTCCATATTTCAAATAACTGAAAGAGGATCATATAACAGCACTCTCGGTGGGATGGCAGCCATTATCTCCTCTGGAGCATGCCTGCTGTAGACAGAGCAGGCATCTCAAAACAACACATCTGCAGTTCTGTCAGCTGTTGGGGAGATGTTTGCATGCAGAGAGAAGGAACAGCTCTCCTTCCCTCTCAAAACTACCCGCTCTTCTTTCTCCTCTGTGCAAAGTCTGACAACTTGATAAAAGCAGGCTTGTCTTAGAGACTGACTAATGAAAGTGCTTGCAACAATTTGGAGCCTATCTGTCCATTAAGAGCACACAGGCGGGTGTCTGACAGTCTGCTTTGCAACAAAGCTTAGAATGTATGCTTAACTCTCAGGGACTTCAGTGGGACGTGAGCATGTATTTGATAAGATTAAGTGCGCTATACTGAGCTGGGATGACTGGAGTGCACAGGAGCCTGAATACAATGATATGAACAAGACAAGGGGAGAGGAAATGAGGGATGAGTCCTGCTCTCTTCCCATTACATCTGGGCACAGGTTGTTTGCTATGAACTGATTAAAGGAGATATGGGAAGTTGTGGGTCATGCAAAGCCGATCTTTCACCCTGCATGTAGTTAGAAGGTATCATGGCAAGCAAGCAAAAGTGGAAGCTAATGTTCTTTCTCATAAAAAATATCCTGCTTTTAGTTAACAAAGCACAAGACAGTAAGTTACAGCAGTTCCTTTAGCTGTTGTCAGTAATGGTAAGCTCAGTGTTTTTGAACTGTGCTACAGTACTACACAGCAGCAAGGCTATAAGAAAAAAGAGCAGTTTGATGGCTGCAAAGCAACATGACCAGGGTAACTGAAATTCAATTCCCTACACTGTACAGTTTCTTGCATTCCAGCCTGTGAACTGTTTTAACTTCCAGTGTTATGATAACCTCACTAACATGTGCAATTCTGGGCTGAAAGAAGATGTGCTGTTTGCAAAAGAATAAGCAGATTTGTGTTTCCCCGTGTGAATTCTGCTGTGGCAGTCTTTTCTCAGCTGAAGTCTTTTTTGTCAGGCAGGCCTCCAAGACAGGGAACAGAGAGACACTTTCTGTGTCTTTCAATTCTGCAACAGCAAAGAAGCTTTGCATAGTGGAGCACATGTAAGTTATATGCTGAAGAATTAATGAGTACCTAAAATATTTCCTCAAGAATTAATAAAATTAACTTACTGACTTATTGATTAATAGTTTAGCATTGTAGTCATATAAAAATCAGGAAATTCAATTTCTTAGGCCCATGCAAAAGAGAAGTTTAAAAGGAGTAAATAAGGCAGAGGCCACATTGCATTGTTAGGGTCTGGGGACAGATCTACAACACAAGGGGAAAACAGGAAGCAAGATAAGAATATCCACATCAAAATCCAGTGGGTCCAGGCTTGCCTTAGATATCTAGTTTCTTAGAAAGCATCTGAAGACTGATTCCTCAAAGCTGCTTTTCTCCCTGACACCAGAGAACAAACCAACTGCAAGGGCCCTCTCTAACAGCTGCAGGAATGGCTCAGACAGACCTATTTGTCTCTCCACACCTTTAGGACGTGTTAAAAAGAAATCCCATGCTTTCTGGGATAAGATAGAGGGCACAGCTATCTCTAAACTGTGACAGTGTGGAAGGGTCAAAGGGAGCTGACATTTAGGGATGCATAATGTTATTCATTTAGGGAGGCAAAATACCAGCATCCTCAGGAGAAAGGCATTGATACTTTCTCTTGCTTCAGCTTCTCATCAAGGCAAGCTGAAGCTGAGCTCTGGGCTGCTGTTATTTTCATTTGGACGGATGTGTTCTTCCAGATGTCACAGACTGTTCAGCTTTACTGTCTGTTGCCTCTTGTTTCTTGATGGCATGGCATGAAGATTTGCTCTTCTTTGGGCTTATCCAAAGATCTGTAGATTGCAGCTAAATAACTAGAATTGTTCTTGCATGTTCTGAGAGAAGGAAAAGAACAACTTTGGGCAGTTCTGTCAGGTCTTCTCTGAACTTCACCATTGGAGATTTTCTGACTGAGAATTTCAGTCTTCTAATTCAGTGTTTCAAGACATATGAGTGGTAGGAAGGATATGTTTTGTAAGGTGTAACCTTTGTAATGTGTAATAATCTCTTTTTAGCAGTGAGCTCCTCAATGCTGCTTTGATTGTGATACCTCCACATCTCCTGATTAAATCAAAGCCAGGTTAGAGCATTAGGATTAAGGACATAAATTAATTGTAATTA
The DNA here is from genome assembly GCF_963662255.1 of Cinclus cinclus. Classification (NCBI taxonomy): domain Eukaryota; kingdom Metazoa; phylum Chordata; class Aves; order Passeriformes; family Cinclidae; genus Cinclus; species Cinclus cinclus. Next base: position 23,559,449 of record NC_085052.1, read on the forward strand.
CATCAGAGCCAGCCAAATTAGCAAGTCATCAGTAATATAAGCAATGCTAAATTGCATCTAATTCTGTATAATAATTAATTGGGTTCTTCCACTAAATAAGACCCGACACATTGGTCCTTTATCAATCCACTAAAGGCTGGTTAGCCTTGGGCACTTTTGACATGAAACAGTTACAGAGGTTCCAAGAAACCAACATGTTTGCCCCCGTTTCCATTTTAAGCCCTGCATTTACATGCTTCTACTAGTTTCGTAACTAGGTCCTTACACTCTTGGATTACTCTTATTTGCTGTGCCTGTCATCCTGGACTTTGCTAAAATTATCTTGCCCACGGAGCTTGGAAAGAAAGAATTTAACAAGCTGCAAAGGCCAACCAGAAAATGTCCAGTGGTGGGCATTTGACCAGAATGTGCATTCAGAGGACTGCTGGTTTCTGATGTAATTTCAAAGCTGGGTAAAGAAAGATGAAAAGGAAACTTTTTCTCAGTAGGTAAATACTATATATATATATATAAATATATATTTAGAGGGGCATCCAGATACAGTCTAAGGAACTCAAAATAGTCTGGATAACAAACAGTCTCATCCTCTTCTCCTCCTCTTGACAGGGATTTATGTGAAAAATGGAATAAAACCTATCAGGAAAGTGGTGGGATCACCAATATGTACTCTTCTGAAACCGGTCTAGAAAATAAACAGTAGCAGACATCCTGTAGAGTGCAGTCTTAAATGTGCAGGTAGCTGGACTAGCAGATCAATAGGTCTTTTTCATTTCTAACAGCAGCAGCTCTGTTCCACATGTATTCTAGAGATGCTGCTGTTGGCTTCTTACTATTGGAAGTGATTTGTTTCTTGTTTGTGACAGAGGAAATGCACTACTTGTCTCTCAGAACTGCATGGTTTCCCTCCTGCTGCTCAGAATGCTTTCCAATTACAGATCCTGCACAAAGAAAAACATATTAGCTGTTCTGAGACCTTCAGTATAGTCTGACTAACCTTTGTGCAGGGCAGGACTTCAAAGGAAGCAAAACAAACCCCAAACCACCTTTGTATTTTTTGGGTCTGTTGACTTGCCAAGCAGCAGCTTGGCATTGCTCCCAACAGTCACAGAGTACTTGAACAGTGTTTAATTCTGGGTGCTATTCTAATGTAAACATTACATACCACACGTTTTTCTAATTATTTTCTAATTATATCACAGAGAAGCTCAATTCATGTGCTGTATTTTGGATTGCAGCTTTTCGTATTAGTAGCACATTTAGTAGTGGTGTTCTAGAAAACAGTTTTGGATCTTAGAGCCAGAACTTCATCCTTCTTGGGTGGTTTTGCTCAGAAGTTTAAAGGAACAATCAAAACTGAGGCTCGGAATTATTACCTGATCAGTTTTTCCCTCTCTCCATTTACAAACCATTTACAAATACGGCAAGAGCTGTACAGGTTCAGGTATGCCTTCTGTTTACGTAGTCTGAACAATGCATCATTTTTCAGGATGGCTGTGTCTGGGTTTGGAGACAGCCAGTGCCATGGTGTCACATGGTGCCCTCAGAACTCTGGGATGAGCTTCCTGTCCCACTGCTGTTGTTGTGGATGTGATGATGCCTACAGTTCCCTACGCTTGCTCGCAGAATTGTTCATCTATGGCAGAGGTGATGCTTGAAAGGAAACTACGTCAATTGTGCAGAGATTGGAGCAAATTAGGAGGACCTATAATCACCTAGCATGTGGGGAACAGTGTCTGTGAAGCACATTTAGAGTGCATGTGTTGGTACTTCTGAGAGCAACACACTTAGCAGGTTTGTGGCAAATACTGGGAATGCAGCGCATTCTTCATCATCTCAGCAAAGGCATAACTTTTAGACAGATAGTCATTTTACAAACAAGGGGAATGGTTAAAATAATTTTCTCTAACCTACAGCTTACTTTTGTCTATCAGTCACTTGAGGTGAGTTTATCCTTTGTGTCTGATGCAGTGAATCAAATTAGGGTGCACTCACACATTCTTTTCTTCTAGATAAGCAGCAAAAGAAAGGGGAAAAAATTAGACTGAGAAGAAATCAGGACAGCAAATTCAGCTTCAGGGAAGCACACTTGAATGTGCCCTTATATACATTATTGAATGAGATTCTCTGTCAAGAGGCTTAACACAGTGTGCAAAGTTAACTGTCCATATGATTTTATGGGTCGGAGACTTTGTTTTGTAGATGTTAAAACTAAAGGCCAATATGCTTCTGCATGGCTCCTTATTACCATATGTGTATCTTAAGAGTGCCACCTCTAAAGATAAAAATGGTACCTCTGACTTTTAATGTTACACAGCTGACTACCACTATATCTCCTTCTGATATTCCACAGAATTTTCCCTTACTTTTCAAAATAGTTAATTAAGATTTCATGGGAAAAGTAGTTAAAACTGAAGAAATATTTCTGTAGCAATTTGTCTCTTATCCAGCGTTTGACATTTTCTATTCAATGTCTGTATTTAAAGCTAAAATTCAACTGATTTTATTTTGACATATTTCTGATGCATTTTATTATTATGTTTTTTGGGTTGTTTGCTGGGTATTTTAAAACATAGGTCAGTGCATTTGTGTTTTTATGTAACATTCCCTATAGGAAATACCTCCTCATGTTCACTTAAGTTATAGTGAAACAGGGAACCTTCATAATGCATTTGCCTAATTTTCAGATATTCTGAATTCAGAAGAAGTGGTAGCCAGGGTGAGACCTTCTCCAGTTTGTTATCCACGATTTTCTGCAAGGACTGCTTGCTTCCAAATTCACCTAAGAGTATCCTAATTTAAAAATTGCCAGTACTAGTTCTGCATGAAGTAGAGCCAAGGCCATGGGATTTTTATAAATAAAATCCAGTGACATTCATAGCCCTGTGATCAATTACTTGGCCACTTGGCCAAAGATCTGTTGTAGTGTAAATGTTTATACACTCAGAGTGCCTCAAGGCCTGCATAATCATTTGGCATACACCATTTGGTCCACAAGTGTAGCGTGGCCTTGCTTACAAAACATGCTTAGGATGGCAATTGGTAGCAGGACACTGCAGCGTTCAAGCACTAATGGAAGCAGTAAATTTAGTCCTGGTATAGCAGAATAAGTGACTAATCCGAGACTCTTTTAGCCAAAATTTTGTTCCTAAGGGAACATATGGATGAATAGATACAAAAATAAATGCAGGCACAAACTCTTCTGCACTAGAAAATAGGTTTTTGTGCATTTTATAAAAAATCTAAAAAGGCTAATTGTATTATCTGAAATCCTGCATGCCCTGTTTTAAAAGATATGTCAGCATACCTGTTCAGAAAACACAATATGAGAAAAAAAGGTTCAGCTATGCTGTTTAGCACCAGAGTGAGAAGAAAGTAAAAAAAAAAAAATAAATTTCAACAGGGAAGATTCTGCGCGTAAGTCAGATTTGTTAGTGCTTCTTCAGCTTGCTTTCTGCCTCCTAATTTACGGTGTTATGCTGCCGTGAGTGCTGTCTTACAACTACTTGCAAAATGAACAAAAGGTTTGCTGTGTTCAAGCTAATTCTCTGTGATGACTTCTCAAAATTTTCTGTCACATAAATGTCAAAAATTGAAAGCAATTGCTTTTTAAAACTCTTGTTTTTATAACTCACATCTTGATATTTTGTTACTTAATTAATAGTTATTGACATGTAGGGTTGCCATTATTGCTCTCAAAAGAAGCAGCCCAAACAAGATATCAGCTAGAAAATGTAAAGAAAATAAATGCATAAAACATACAATTTTCCTTGCCTAATATGGATGTGGAAAGATGAAAATCTAAATTGCTTCTCTGGGGATGAATCAATAAGTTAGCCACAGATAACTTGTTCAGAAGAGCTTACTAGTGTTCACACAGTGAGAAACTATCCTTGCTGAAACCAATTCCAAATCCTTATTAGTGTTTCTGGCTCTGGTTTGACAAAGCAGAACCAGAGCTGGGTCCCTGAGCTCGGTTAGTCCATGGGTACAGTCAGTGCAGCTGTGTCTGTAACATGTTCCTCCTGTGTTAGTCGGTGGGTACAGTCAGTGCAGCTGTGTCTGTAACGTGTTACTCCTGTGTTAGTCCATGGGTACAGTCAGTGCAGCTGTGTCTGTAACGTGTTACTCCTGTGTTAGTCGGTGGGTACAGTCAGTGCAGCTGTGTCTGTAACATGTTACTCCTGTGTTAGTCCGTGGGTACAGTCAGTGCAGCTGTGTCTGTAACGTGTTCCTCCTGTGTTAGTCGGTGGGCACAGTCAGTGCAGCTGTGTCTGTAACGTGTTACTCCTGTGTTAGTCGGTGGGCACAGTCAGTGCAGCTGTGTCTGTAACGTGTTACTCCTGTGTTAGTCCATGGGTACAGTCAGTGCAGCTGTGTCTGTAACATGTTACTCCTGTGTTAGTCCGTGGGTACAGTCAGTGCAGCTGTGTCTGTAACATGTTACTCCTGTGTTAGTCCGTGGGTACAGTCAGTGCAGCTGTGTCTGTAACGTGTTACTCCTGTGTTAGTCCGTGGGTACAGTCAGTGCAGCTGTGTCTGTAACGTGTTCCTCCTGTGTTAGTCGGTGGGTACAGTCAGTGCAGCTGTGTCTGTAACATGTTACTCCTGTGTTAGTCCGTGGGTACAGTCAGTGCAGCTGTGTCTGTAACGTGTTACTCCTGTGTTAGTCGGTGGGTACAGTCAGTGCAGCTGTGTCTGTAACATGTTACTCCTGTGTTACTCCTTGTAGCTGCTGCAGTGTATGCTCAAGGATCGTGGTGCTTAGGGAGGGCTGCTTAGGGCAAGATGTCCATGATCCCTTACATCTGAGAAACTTCCATGCTTTTTAGGTAAGGTCTTGTGCTTTCCATAAATCAGTTTAAGAGAGCAGGTCAACATCCTACTGTGTCAGACTCAGAAGAAAGTAAAGGTCTCAGCACAGTGATTTATACCGATGAGAACTGGAAATTCTAACACATTATTGACTTGTCTGTGTCATCTTGGGAATGCTTTGCCTTCAACTGGGGTTTTTATGCAATACAGCTATTGATCTTTGTAGAAAGCAGACAAGTATTTGCTGACATCCTTTGAAAACAACACCTAGAACCTCTAAAAACCTGTCCTCCAGAATGCCAAAATGGCTTTGGTAAAAGCAGATTCCCGAAATTTGCAGCACATAACACCTTCTGCTTTACCTTTGCTAAAAACATTATTCCTCTATTGGCACTTCTTTTTTGTACTGTGCATAAGCACTAGGATTTGATTGTGAATAATTTTATTGTATGGGGGAAATAAAACTTTGTTGTCATTAGTTGCAGAACTTGAAGAAATCATCTATAACTTAATAATGATTCTGCAAATAATGTAAAACAGCTTAGCTGGTAAAAAATTGTGCAATATATGTCCAAGTTTCATGATAATTCCAATATAAGGAAGTAGAGCATCAAAGCTTGAGGTTGCTGTGGTTCAGTGTATTTTATTCCAGCATTAAATACCTGTCCTCTTGGCAGTAGAATCCTGTTTTTTGACATCAAACTGTGCCCAGACTAGCACGAACAGCAAGCACTGGGAGGAATAACAGCAGTATCTTCTGATTCAACCATAGGAGGCCTGGGCAAATTGCCACAGATTACATTTTAGCAATGCAGGTGATAAAAATAATGTTTTTTTCAGGTCTGCTGTTTCTGAACTTTAGCAGTTATTGTCCTGCTCTTCACAGTGAAATGGAAAAAGCTTGTTATTCTAACACTTTCATTTTAGATGCCTTTCTTTTCATTGCCATGGAAATTATAGCTATGAGCAGTGCCATTGGGGGAAAAAAAAGGTAATGCATATTTCTGAGTTTCAATTGGCTCTTAAATTATACTAATTCAAGGAATTTCTCTCTCTCTCTCGTTCAACACACATTTATTTTATATCTGCAAAGAGGGATACTACATTAATGTAAATAATTACCTATGCTTAGTTAACAGTCCCTTACACTTATCCTTACGTTGAATCATTGTCCATATGGCTGTCTTAAAATGTTTTGTAATCCTAAGTACATTTAATATCACCTCAGACATTTAGGACACATTTTATAGAAGCTCAGCTGAAGTGACTTGTTCTAGTCATTAAAATCTTTACTTCATGGCAATTGTATTTCACAAGTCAGTATATATGTGAAAACTTGAAATTCTAAGTTTTCCAAATAAATTAACGAAACTGTACTTAACAGCTGTGGTGTTTGGAGGGATGAATGCACAGACACTGAATTGCTGAAGTTTTCCCCCTCATTACTAATGTTCTCATGGGAAAGGCTTGCCTCATGAATATTCAGATGCGCCTCAGAGAATCATAGAATCATTAGGGTTGTTAAATACCTTTCAGATCCTCAAGTCCAACCATAAACCTAACCCTTCTAAGTCCACCACCTAACTATGTCTCTAAGTGCTGCATCTACACATCTTTTAAATACCTCTGGGGAGGGTGACCACCATTTCCCTGGGAAGCCTGTTCCAGTTCTTGACAACCCTTTCAGAATACCTAATCCAAGTCTGCCCAGCACAATGTGAGGCTGGTTTCTCTTTTTCTGTCATTGTTACATGGAAGAAGAGACCAATTCCCACCTCAGTGCACCATCCTTTTAGGCAATTCTCTCAATCCCCTCATCCAGATCATAGATATAGATATTAAACAGGACTGGCACTGATACTGAGCCTTGGGGAACACGAGTGGTGGCCAGCTACAAGCTGGATGTAACTCCATTTCCCCACTCTCTGGGCCCAGCCACACAGGCAGGTTTTTTTATCCAGAGAATAGAGCACCTGTCCAAGCAATGAGTAAGCAGCCAGTTTTTCCAGGAGAAAACTGGGAGAAGGTGTGAAAAGCCTTACTTAGGTTCAGGTAGACAACATCCACAGCTTTTTGCTCATCCACAAAGTGAATTGTTTTGTCACAGAAGGAGATCAGGTTGATCAAGTGGGACCTGTCTTTTTGAACTCATGTTGTCAGGGCCTGATTCCCATTTGCTGTGTACATGCCATGTGATGGGAATCAGGATGATCTGCTCCCAAATCCTGTATGTTCATTCAATCCAAATCAAATTCAATTTAAATCAATTCAATACATTTTCTCTTCCTTCTGCACCATGCTAGTTTAATACATAACTGTGTACAGTAACAACTTTTAAAATTGTCCCTGGCAAATTTGGATTATAAACAAAAGTAAAAGCTGGGGGGATATCCTGTATATTGGGTCAACCTTTCACTTTCTAGGTGGAGCATCTCTCCTCAAGGTAATGGAACCTGGTCCCATGAGAATCTTTTGCTCCCTGCTGGAAAAAGAATTTTAAGTGTTGTCTTTTACTATGTGCTACATGTGTTTAACAAGATGAAATGTAAGAAAGAGGGAATCCCACAAAAAATCCTGTTGGATTAATTTTGTTTCATTAACTGTTGAAGTGAATGAGATGGGAGATGAAGCTTTCAGATTTGGGGAAAGATGTTAATGTAGTGAAAGAGTTGGGATAGATTTCAGGAAATTTGCCATCTGTTTCTGCTTCCTGTTGCTGTAAACTTGGGCAAGTAACTTCATCTTTATGCCTCTACTGCTCATGTGTGAAATGGAGAGAACCACTTCTTTTCTCTGTCTTGCCTGTTTTATGTCTAAACTTTCTAGGGAAGAGACACTTAGGTTACACATTTTTTAAGGAGAGATTTCAGTAGGATCCTAGTCCTATACAGGCTCTCTGAGTGTCTCTGATTGTGGGAAAAATAAGAAAAAAAAATCTCAAAATTTCTACAGGACTACGCACTCTGTTTCATAGCTGACTGTGGTGTACTGTTAGCTGCGCACAAACAAGAGTGTAGTTACATTTGGAGGATGTATAAGAATCTTGACACTTTAGGTGCCTAATTTTTTTGCCTTGTGGGATTGGAGACTTTCCACTGTTTATGAAAACTGGATTGAAATGGAGAACTACATCCTATGTGCCTGCACACAACATCATTTTTTTGCTTCCCAGACAGATTTTCCCCAGGTTAGGTACTTTTACGGATCTCCCTGCTTCTCCTTGTGATAAGGTGCATTAACATTAATGAGAGCTGCATGTGCACTCGAAGACAGAATCCAAGCCTCTGGGCATATTTAATTGCTATCAGACCAAGACTACTTCTGCATAACATGGGGTATGCATGGAACATGGTAATGAAACTGAGAGCAAAGGGCTCACTTAGGAGGGCGTGTACAGCGCTCTGTGGGGAAGCTCTGCAGAACCTGGGAAACTCTGCCAACATGGAGAGAAACATGGATGGCATGCAGGAGAAAATGTCATATTTGGGGAGAACATAGGCTGTAGCGTGGCTGTAACTGATAGTTTGGATTACCTTTATAGTGTACAATCAAGACATGCTGCTGGGAACGATTAACTGTGGAAGCAAGATGCTAAATTTTTTCTTTAAATCTCTCTTCTTTCCTGCATGAGACTTGGACTTGCTGTGTTGTCTTTGACTTTCTAGTGACCTTGCTTTAGGTTGCAGTGAAGAGGAATAAACTGAGTGTAGGCAAGATTAAAAGGCGTATCATTATATTTGAGGGAGTGGAAATTGAGTGCTAAGAAAGTGCAGAAGGGTCTAGTGCCTGTGCTCCAGTCCTATCTCTGAATTCCTCTGTAAGTTGTTTGATTCATATTAGATTCTACTATTCAGAATAAAGAAAGAATTTATGTTCTTTTTTATCCCAGAAAATACTGAGTAACTGTCCCCAGATAATGGCTGAATGTAAAATACAAATAGCAGCAAGAATTCAAGCAGCTCGTTGAGTTCAAGTACTGAGGGAGGTGGTTTCTCTGGGAATATTCATTTGTCTAAAATATTTTTCTTTATAAATTCCAGGGCGTTGTACTAAAGAGTTAGGGATGGCTGCATTATGGGACCTGTATTCTAAGAATGTGTGTACCCTGAGGGGGTAGTGCCATAGCATGTTTCTCCTAAAGCCATCTGAAGTTAAGCACTTCTCTAGATCAAAGGATTGAATGTTATACAGTAAAGTTGAATACAGCAAAATTGTTTTTATTTGATCTAAAGCACATTAAAGCCTTCTCACTCTCATGAGAAACATTGAGCCACCTCTTATGTTGCAGGTACAAAACTACTCTAACAGTAGCATACCTGCCTGTAAAGACAGGGACCTTTCAGCTGTACTGGGTGTTTCAGTCCCAGGATACTGCCTCGAAGTCTCTGTATAAGCAGGAAGAGGACGACACAACTGTGGTCTCCCCACACAGTCTCAACTTGCAGCGACTCTGAAAGCTGTAAGGCCAATGGCCATTGATACAACTTAGAGAAGCCTTTTGGAAGGCGTAATTTATACCATTTATGTTCAGTGCACAGTTAATCTATGAAGTGAAGGAAAACGAAGGCAATTTAGATTTATCCATCCATAAAATAGGTCACCAAAGAGCTGGTTTAATATGGCACTAGTAAAACCATAGTCATGAGGAGGTAATGCTGGACTGGGATCAAATGAATGGATATAGTTTCATGTAAACAATGGAAGTGGCTTTTAGTGGAATTTCATAAAGAATGACATTGGATCAACGGGCCATTTTCTACAGCATTTAATGAAGACTCTATTTAATATCGGGAATAGAAGTCTGCATACCCCTGTAGCTGATTTCTAATTAAAGAATAGGAGGTTCTGCTGAAGAGCAGTACTAAGAAACGTGCATTCAAAGAATTAGGAGTAGCCTATCCATTTAGTGATGCATTATTGCACTTCTTTCTCTTGGATATGTCTTTAGTTCTCTGAAGTTAAATATGATACATATGGGAAATAGATTGAAGTACATTAATTGCCTTATTCATCATGTCATTAAAATTATAGGTCTTGCTGCAGACTAGCTGCAATGTCTTATTGTGTTTCTGGTACACATCATTAATAGAAGCACTCCTGCTAGTGGTATGCAAAATGTACTTTCTAAATAACTGTACAGTGATTTGGGGCTCACTTACGCAACATATTGCTACAAACTATTGTAATACCCTTGGCACTTGCTTAAACTCATTGGGCTAGTGATGGAATTAATGAGGCTGGTGCTGCTGCAGTATGCTGAGCACGCTCAGCTCCTTCGATGCTCTTTGTCTGCAGCGAGGCTCTTGTCTTTCAGAGCTGGCTGCCACTCTGTCTCCAGGGCTGAGCCTGGGATCAGATAATGAACAGCGTATCAGTGCAGCGGAGGGGGTAGGGGGTGATGGGAGAAGACTTATTATTCCTTCACTCTCAAACAAAACAAAATCATTGAACTGTCAGGGTCATTAAGGACCCTGGGGTTGTCATGGAAACGACCTTTGGGGGTTTATGGCTGTTAATGCATGAGTGACTGTCTGTATTATATGTGTGCGGAAGGGGTCACCGTTTTCTTGGTGGCTTCTAAAAAAAGCTGTATTGGATGGCTAATGTTCAGAAAGGAATCTCTGTGCTCTGTGGTGTGACTAACTATTTTGAATGTAGCAGACTTTGAAGGGGAGGCGGAATAAAAGGCTTTACTGACAAATATTTAGACAGAAACATAATTACTCTTGAATTTTGTTTCAGTAGCAATGCAACTTTATATCCAACTGTCATAAAATAAAGTCAGATTCCATAATCTTTTTAGAATACTTCAAATAACTCTGAAAGCAAATAATTTTGCTTCAGATGGATTCAGGCTAGCAGTACAGGGCACTACCTAGGGAAATGACAATAAATTTTAGAGCTGTCATAGCCAGAGAGAAAAAATGTTAATGTACACAGCTAATAAAATCTTCCTCATCCTCATACACACTTTCCATATGACCATGGGCACATCATTTAACTGTTGTCCTGTTCAAGTCAATGTAAACCATCAATTGACTTCAAATTTGTAATAATGCCTGCTGAAAAGGAAGGACATTTGATTTTAAGAATGTGGGTTTAGGACTTTGAGGATTCAGAAAGAAAAGTTATGGGAAGTGTACACCAAAGATCAATTTTGCTTATTTTTTTACACTCTCAAGTGGAAGTCATCATGGCATTTTGCTTTATCAGCCACTCCCTACTGGCTGATTTACAATTAGATGGTTATACTTCAGTTTTCAGTAGAGACTACAGCGCTTGTCTCCATATAAAGAGAGAAGGGGGGGGGGGGGGGGGGGAGGGGGAGACAAAGAGGCAGCAAGGCAGGGATAATATTAATGATTCCCTTTATAGACAGTCAGGAAATACCACCAGAAGCCAGAAATACTAAAGGTGGTGGTGGAGGAGGCATAGTGGTAGCATTTATTTTAATATTGTATGAAACTTAGTATATATTCAGTTTGATTATTCAGCTCTTTATCTCAGCAAAAAGTTCTGTGTTTACAGTATATTGAGAAAGGAGCTGGATTCTTCCCCCTGCCCCACCTTCCCCCCAAAGATAAATGAATGTGATTGTCAGGTTAAAACTGGAGGCAGAATTTTACTTAGCTCCTGTTGTAGAGGAGGAAGCCTGAGTTTGACCATGCTGAATTAAGTATCCATGCTTTCATATATTTCCTTTTTTTTTTTTAAGCTGTCTCAGGAAAATCACATCATGTTTCTTTGTGCTCACCTTTGTTCTGAAAAGGAGGAATAGTCCCACTTTTGTGGGACATACATTCCTTGCAATAAAGATCATAATACACTCAGGTAATCCATCAGAAGGGCTGCATAAACATCCCTGACAGCAGGGTCAATAGCAGGATGTTAAACACAGGCACTTCATGGTTTGTAGCCCTTTTTCACTCCTACTTCTGTAGCTTTAGAAGTTTCTTAGAGTGATCAGGGGCAGTAAACACAACAGCAAAATTGCTGAAAATCAGTCTTATCAGTTGTATTGGTGTGCTTGATTTATTTAAAAAATTCTTTCTTGTATTTGCTCTGGTTATAGCATATCTTTGTTAAATAGATTAGGAAGATAAAGATGTCATTGTACCACTGAATCTGAGCTACAGTAAGGATGGAGTAGTTTAAAAAAGGAATTATATTTATATATGTTGATGGCAATATTATTTGATTAATCTAAGAGAAAAACATGTTTGGAGACATTCTTAATAGATTTTCATTCACCGGACTCTTTAGGCATCTCTGTATATGAGTTTTTCTGGCCAAAACTCTTTTTAGTATTGTCTTGCAATTTTTTTGTTTCCTGGTATTGAAGAAAAATAAACCATGAAAGCTCAGGGCTGAGTTTAGCTAAGCTCAGTGTCAAATTTGTTTAAATGCAAAGCTTTTCATTAGCCCAAATTCCCTTGAACTGGAGAAAATTCAGACTGAAAATCTGTAGGCATTAATAATTGTTGATTTGGTGTGCAATCCACCTGCACTACTAGTCACAGTACCTTCTTGTTATTTTGTCTCCTGTCCTTACTTTTTGTCTTCCCCCTATTCCTGCTTTTTCAGCTCCTCCAAGCATTTCTTGTCGCTGCTTCACTAGGGTCCCCTCAACCCTGGCAACACACCCCACCCCTGTCTGAAGATTTAGAGAGGCAGATTTGCTTCCCTCTAAATTGAAAATTGCACATTATCTAAGAAATGCATATGGAATTCAACCTTTAACACCTTATCTTACTTAGTTTGTTTTCTCTCATCTTGTATTTAGTGAAAATTCTCACCAATCACCTTAATATCAGTGCTATCAGTATGTTGAGTTTTTATGTTTGGCCAATACAGTAAACATCTGTATTTTTGCTGATCAGATATATTCCCAGCCTAAGAACAGTTTCAGAAATATTTTTTTTCTGTGCTAGGTACATTAACAATTTTTGATGCACATAAATCTTACTGTATTTTTTTACATTTGTTGACAGTCTGTTAGTTTCCAAGAGCATTAGAAATTGCTTAGAATCCAGACTCCCTCCTACCATATTTTATTTATTCTCTTATAAGCCTGATTCCAGAAACAAGCATAAGAATTTAGAGAAATATTCACAGAACTACAGAGACTGAAGGAGAAAGTCAGGACTACCATGGGTCATTTGGCCCAACTTCACTGCTCAGGGTGGGTCAACTTAAAACACATTGCACAGGATTTCATCCAGCCAGTTTGACTTCACACCCTCCCTATACCATCAGTTCCAGTGCACAGTCACTCACACAGTAAAGTTTTTCTCATATTCTGGTGGAACTTCCTATGCATCAGTTTTTCCCATTGCCACTTGTTCTTACTCCTTTGTCCACTGTTCTACAAGTTGCCATGTATTTAAATACACTAATTCACTGCCCTTCTTCCTCTTATTTTAAATAAATGTTGAATCTTTCAACGGTTGAATAATTCTGAGCATAGTACATCACAAAACTTGTTTTGCTTTTTTTTTTTCAGTAATATTTTCCACTCAAACTCTAGTTCAGTGAAAGTCTCAGTGAAGAACTCACTAAGGATAAAATTTTGTGGAGAAATTGGATCCACAGGTATCACTGTTGTAAACTCGGCTGGATCCCTTAATTTCTCCTGACCTGTACTCATTTACCCCAATTTAGGATCTTCTTTGTAATTGCACTGTGGTGGGCTAACCTTGGCTGGATGCCAGGTGTACACCAAGCCTTTCTATCACTCCCCTCCTCAGCAGAAGCAAAGGAAAACAAAAGATTTATTCTCTATTTCCCATCAGCAGACAATGTACAACCCCTTTCCAGGAAGCAGAGCTTCAGGACACATAGTGGTTGCTCTGGAAGACAGATGATGTAAAAACCAATGCCCCTCACCTCCTTCGCACTGAGCTTTTATTGCATTTTGTCATTTTGGTTCAGCTCTCCTGGCTTTGTCTCCTCCCCATCTCCTGCCCCCCCCCAGCCTGCTGGTAAGAGGTAACTCTTGGAGAGACAGCTCTGATGCTGTGCCAGCCCTGCTCAGCAGGGGCCAAAACTCTGTGTGTTAGAAACACCTTTCTAGCCACCAGTGGAGCACAGCTCTGCGAGGGCTGCAGTGGGGAAAATGAATTCCATCTCAGCCAGACCCAATCCCTGCACTTTCGTGGCAGCCCAAGGGGAACTTAGCACAGGAGTACCATACAAACCAACCAGGATGAAAAAAGATGGTACTAATTTTCTTTCTCAGTCTAAAGGGATTACTTTTGTAATTACACCAAGTTCTGAAATGCCCTTAGATTTGTTCACTGCCAGGGAATCTGAATTTACATCAAATGCTGCATAATTCATATGGCACGGACAGCAATTATGAGTTAATTGAGGGGGTAATGTTTAAAAAAAGGCCCATTATGAAGAACATCAGGAATGTCGAAGTGAAAAAAGGCTCTTCAGCCCACTGAGACTTTTTTTTAAATGTTATTTTATTTAAAATGATAGTGGTTGTCTTTTGAAGGATGCAGGAGAACTCTATATTCCCTGCCTCTGCACCATTTTTTATATAGGCAGCATCTGATACATTATTTTTTCTGGAATAAGTAATTCCAGTGTCAGGTATGAAATTATTCCTTTCCATTTTACACACTGTTCTGAAATGTGTGCTTGATTATCCCTCAGCAGCAGCCATAACCTTAAAATCAGATATACTTCAGTTAATACAGTCCTCTTGATCCTTTCTCACCTTTCAGATTAGAGAGATTAAACACTATAAACTATCTATACTGTCGCTGCTTTTGTTCCTTCAGTCAACAGAGTTGTCACTTTTCTCTGTACCTTCTCACATGTTATAATACCTACTTTTGTACAGCTAGCTTAAATGGTTCACTGGTAATCTGAGCAGTTTCTGGCCTGTTTCCATACCTTTGAATAATGAGGACATTTAGCACTGTTAAGAAAATGTTTGTGTTTTGCATTTCAAGTGCTACTGTGCCAACACGAACTATAGAGGAAATCCACCTCACCTACACAAAGCCAGTGTCACCAGGCTTTCAAAGAAACTCTTAGTGGAGGCAGGGAAATGAAATTCAAATATCCCTGTCTATAGGCACGCCACAACAGGACTATAACAAAGGATCTTGACATCTGTTATTTTATACTTGAGGCCAGGAAAAAAGGTTGGGGCCACTCTGTGTTACTGGGCTGGTCTTTAGGATTCCTTCCTTGAGTTACCTTCCTGCTGCCCCTGCCATGCCAATTTGCTCAGGTCTTAAATGAAGTGCCCACTTGTAGCATGTAGGATACATGAATTCACATCATTTGCAGATCATAATATCCTGTGCTGCTCTTTTGTCTGCACAGGCTGATAGGAAAGGCTTTATTTTAATATTAATCCTCTGAACCTGTTATTTAAAAAGAAAAATGCTCTTAGCAGCTAAAAACAAGCATACATTTCTTTTTAAACTTGAGTATGTGGCCAAGTCAGTTTTTGTGTGGATTTGAAGTGGACTGAGTCCAATCATAAAATTGCCTGTTACTTTTCAAGGAGAATGTGGATTTTAAATTTAAATTCTGTAGTTAAATTGACTGAAATCTACAGAAACAAAAGTGTCAATTCAAATATTTTTTGGTTGCTTTTGGTTTTTGTCTTTTCTTCAAAATTCCATTTTAAAGCCTGGGTTGTAGTAATTGATGTCATACTTGATGAAGAACTTACCCATTCACCAATGGCATATACAAGTGTAAGAATTTGCCTTGATAATTTAAATGACTTTTAATCTAAAACATATGAGATCAAGAAGTCCACACTGAAAAACAAGGCTAATTTCTCCAATACTTGCTCAAATAAATCAGTGGCATGGCAAAAAAATGTGTCTAGGATGCATGTATGAATTATCTGGGATGCAAACCATGGTCTCCACTGTAGCTGATGCTGTATGTGTGCATGTCACAGTCTGTGAGG
This sequence comes from Cinclus cinclus, assembly GCF_963662255.1. Taxonomy (NCBI): domain Eukaryota; kingdom Metazoa; phylum Chordata; class Aves; order Passeriformes; family Cinclidae; genus Cinclus; species Cinclus cinclus. The sequence goes on from NC_085052.1 coordinate 23,575,206, forward strand.
CTGTGCTTCTATCAGAAGATTTGTTGAATATACTTGGAAGACTCAGGAGCTGAGGAGCAAAGGAGAGAAGAGGCACCTCAATTAGCTTAATTTAGTAATATAACTATGCCACACACATGGATAATTACTTCATCGCTGTTAGTGATCCAGCATCAAAAAAAGTGCATGCTGCTGCCTGAGACACAAGTGACTCAACTCTCATTTGTCATCAGACTCTGCAGCACAATTACCCAAGATTCTTCATGGGGATTTTCTCTCTCAGCTTATTTCTCTACACCTCAGAATCCTCTTCACTTATCCTGGAAAAAAAAAAAAAAAAAGTAACATAGGAGCCAACATTCTTACTGTGCTCTTTCTTTTCAAAGTCATTCCAAGAAATTCTAAATGGCACCTATTTTGTTCAAAGTCCAAAGGCATCCTGATGTCTACATTTTTTCTCCCTGACATTACTGTTTCCTTTCCTGATATTCCCATTGGTGCAGGGCTTATTTCTTACTGGGATTTTTATCTAAATTCAAACCTTATTTCCCAGATTTGTCTAATAGCTTGTTTGAAGACAAGGGAAATGTGGTAGTTCAAATCCTTCTGGCCTTCAGTACAGCATTTGGTGCCACCTGGGAAATTATTGGTGAAGGCAGGTGAGACAGGGATTAGAGCAAGGACTGTGAAGTGGACAAGGCACTAGCTAAAAAGAAGAGAGAGAGTTATGCTGAAAGAGGAAGAAAGGCAACAGTTAAGCCCCAAGGGCCACTCTTAGGACTAATTTTTTTTTTTTTAATGACCCCGAAACAGGAAACAGACACAAGCTAATGACACTTGATGAGAAGTGGATAAGGGATTCCTAAAAGCAAGAGGTTAAGAATGTCGCAAGAGAAATGGATTATGGTCTGTAGAGGTGGGAGTAATTGTTCAAATTGTGAGGTAGCAGTTCATAATATAATCTAGAAGCAGTACAAATTGAAACAATGGGGAAGGAAAAAATCTGGGCCTTTTAGTTGATCACAGTAGAGTTATGAATCACCAGTGAACACAGCTGTGGAAAAGGTTTGGTGTGAGGCAGTGTCTGGAAAAAAAATTCATATAGGCAACACTGATAATGTTGAAGATTTCTTTTAGAATGATGAGCACATTGGTCTCTCCGGAAAGAAAGATGATTCCACGGTGTAACAGAAAAGGTTTACTGGAATGAACGGGGAAACTTATATACTGTTCCCCAAAAGAAGGAAAAAACACCTTGATTTATCAGCCTAATATAATGTTCTTTCTGCTAGAAGGAAAGACTGTAAAAAGAAAAAAAATATTTGCTTTTAGAGAGAATACTGTTACAAATGGAGCTGATCATATGTTTTAGGAATTAAAAGGACTCTCCTGAAGCAGTTGTCCTAGTATTGTAAAGGATTTGGAAAGCTTTGGTGGCTTTTAACTGAGACTGGATGCCTTGATTGCTTTATGGTTACTTATCTCTGAAAAAATATCCCTTCCTGCTTAAATTTGGTGACATAAGATCATCCTACTAGCATGGAGACTAATTGATGAGGTCATCAGGGGCATTAGCAAACTAAAACTTGGAGTTTCTGTGTGTAGCTATAGTTTCCTTCACTAGATAGGACATGAGCGTGAAGGGAGTAAGAATCATAATCTGCATCTATAGTGAAGGCATGGTTCACATCAATGTTCTCACTTACATACCCTGTTATAGTGATAAAAAAGCAGAGGGGTATGAGAGAAAGAGGAAGGTTAGACTTGGAAAAATAATTTAGAATAAATATTTTAATTATTGTAATAAATTTATACTGTTTATTGAGGCATTTTTGTTACTGCTGCAGTTATTGCATGACACAATGCCAGTCATGCATGTGTACAGAACAAAAAGACAAAAAACCAAAAACCAAAACAAAACAAACCACCCCCCCCGAAAAAAAAAAAAACAAACCAAATAACCAAAACCCCCGTGGAAAAATACTCAGTATGTGAAAGTGTTTTCTTGTAATAAATATAATAGAGAAGTAATCAAGATTTTTAAATTGTATCTGTTTTTTTCTAAATAGGGTTTTATTTCTTAAAGTTCATCTTCCAGCTCTTGTCAGATCCTCTCTGAGCCCGTTTTCTCTGGAGCTGATATGTTGATGCTTTCAGTCTTGTCTATTACTGGAGGCTGGGTGAGCCTGAATAGCCTGATTTGTTTCATAACCGTATGTGTACAGCACCAGTCTGTGGTTCTTGCACTGTAGATAGTTTCATTTTGTAGTTAATTTCAGTGAGGCAATTTGAACACATCTCATTAATTTTCCATTTATAGACTGTAATAAAAACTAGAAATGGTGTTGAGTTGTTAAGACAAACATTGATTAGTGACAATAAGTTGCTAATCGTCTCTCCTAAGTTAGTAACTACAATAATGATTTGGGAGATCTTGAAGAGTGCCAGGAATGGGCAAATGTCTTGAAAGTCTTCAGCAAGCAAGGACAGATGCAGGAAGCAGCAATTTCAATGGATGCCGATTTGGAGCTGTAAAAGCAGCAGTTTTTAAGAGTTTTGTGTTTTGTTTCCTCTTATGCTAAGCCAGTTTATATATCTTCCTGACTCTTGCTTTCCCTCTAGAATTGTAGCATCTTTCAACTTTGGCTTCACAAAGCTGTTGACTAAATATGTGGGGGAATGCTAATAAAATATATTTATATTGGTATCATTATCTAGAAATCTGCTTGCCTCTCTGAGTACTTCTGTATTCTGTTGTAAAGGACTCAAAAGGGATTGTCCATGAGAATAGGATGAGTTCCATGATTAAACGTTTCCTGCTCCCCATGAGGATAACAGATTGTTTCCTTTAGACTCACTTTGTTTGAAGCCAGCAGCAGGGTTATCTCTCTGCCCAGTTAGCAGCAGCAGGTCAGCTGCAAAGGGGGAAAGGGGGCACATTCCCTGACTTCACACAGCCAGCCCTGCTTGTTCAGCCAAGGCAGGAGCAGCCTTGCTGCACATGGCCAAGCTCAGAACTCCCCACAGCCCAGCCCCAGGAGGAGAACAGGAACGAGATCACGCTCTGTACCACTGTCTTGGCTAAGCACAAGCAGTACAAGAGGCTGAAAAGGCAGAAAATGTGTGAAAGGAAGAGACTAGAGAAACAAGCTCTCCATCAGGAAGATCAATGTAGAATCTCATCAGCATTCCTGAGCTCGCTGCTCTCCCTCAGGCCTATGTGAGGCTGCTCACAAGAGAGGAAGTGGATCAAATAACCTATTTAATCCCTTCCTCTGGGTAGTGCAGAGAAAACTGCCTGGCCTAGGTGAGAAATAATAGCAGTTTTGGAAGGGTGCTCTAGTCCCGGTGCCTGATCAGACCAATCACCGAATGCTGAGTGCAACTGAGCAAATAAGAATGGTAGTAATTTGATCAGAGTAACTTGCCATTAAAATAATTTTAGCTGATATATTAGCTTAGGAAAAGGTAGACCAGGGCTCTGTGTATTACTGGACCAGTATGCTAATATGGCCGTATTCTTTCTGGTACCCAGGCTTATTCACAGCCAGCTCAGTTTATTTGGTAGAATACTGCAACATAATATACTGTAGCATCTTAAGGATCAGACCAGCCTTGGACTATATAAACAGTGACCTTAGTGTTCATAAAATTCAGTAATAAATTCCTATTCATATAACTTTATTAGTTGAATCATGTGAAAGACATGCCTTTGAGCCAGGGCAGGTGTCTGTTTTAGTTCTGCAGCACCATGCCCTCAATATAAAACACAGCACAGTAAATTCAAAACTTCCCTGAGGATCATATCCAGCACCAGTGATTCATTAACTCAGACCTCATACTGGATGGGAACAGATTAATACAGTAAGAACAAAGGTACCAGATGTGTAGTTTCTTGGCCATGTTTTAAATTCTATGTGTCAAAGACCAGAATTAAAGGAAAAGTTTGACCTTTATTCCTTAAGTCCCAGAAAAAAAAATACTTCTGGCTAGTTTCCTTTACATATGGTAATGTTAAAAAAAAAAAAAAAGCTTATACAATTAAAAGCTTTTTACATTTGGAAAAAAAAACATTATTTAATAAGGACTGAATGTTGCTCTCTTGTGGCAGATAAAATAGGTTTCAAGGCTTGCAGAGACTAGGCACATGCTTACCTTTCCATATGTGAGCAGGTACCAGGAACATACAGAAACAGCAAACTTCTCTGGTGAATTACACCTCTTCAGGACAGAAGCCAAGACTTGGTCATACTCAATGAAAGAATAAAGTTCCTCTACTCGGATCAAAGGCCAAACTTTCAATTAGGTGTTGATCCATGGCTTGTGGCCTTGCCTTATTAATGGAACTTCTGAAGATAACTGGGAATCAGTGGCAAGTATGTATGCAGAGTAAATTATTATGCTCTCTCTGCCTAGCTATAGAGTTCAGCTCTGTCATCAAGACTCCTCACTGAGACCAGTATTTCCTTTTCTCAGTGTAGCTCAAAATAATGAAAGATTCAAACAACTAGGAAATATAGCTTATAAACAGAAATAAAGCAAATGGCTTGACACAAGTTGATAAATTGCTTTAATTCAAAATACAGTAAATGAGTAGCAAAACTAAGGTGTTAATTTTTTTTTTTTTTTTGTTTCCAGATGTATTTTAAAAGAAACTGGCTTCTCTGTACCTGCACAGGCTGGTTGTATGAAATGTTTTTATATAGGTCTGGTGTTTTCATATAGGTCACTTTTAGTAGAGCTATAGCAAATGAGCAGTTCTGTGTGTACAAGACAACTACAGGCTGTCAAGTCAGAGGTACATGGGTGTTGAAAGGTACATTCCTTCATGCTTCTGCAGTGCTCCTGAGCTCAGGTGTGGCTTGAAACTGAGCAACACTGCCCTAACTTTATGGGGTCACAAGACTCACATGAAGGTTAAAATAATCCAGTAGCAGACAGACTGCTAAAGACCATGGGGCCAGCAAACAGGCAACAGGTTCATCTTTGATTTACATAAAGTATAAATTGAATAACCCTGAGAGCGCTGTGGGGGATTACTGTGCTGACCAGTAATTTTTCATGCTGATATGTAGGCTCTTCCTTTCTTTGGGTCACTCCCAACTGCCTTGAGCATTATTCTTTTGATGTTCTCCCTACAACCTAAAGACTTGTCAGTGCACTCTTGATTTTGCACTGCTAATGACCGCTATGGTCCAGGCTGACTGTGGGCTTGCTCCTTGAGAGGGCAGCTGGGCATGGAAACCAGTGGTGCTGTTTCCAAGAGCCAAAGAGCTGTGGCCTGGCCACAGATCCTCCCGCCACGGGCTCTCCTACTCTGTGTGCAAGGATTTGTAGGGGAGGTGGGAAGTAGGTCTGGTTTGGTTCTCATGACAGGTAGTGGACTACTCTGAAGATGCTATGAAAATACAACAGCCTGTTCACATGAGCAGTATGATGACTTCAATGGATCTATGCTACTTCATTGCACCAACTTGCTCTGGTACCTGTCTCTTTCCTCTCTTTCAAATTACAAGTTGAAATTTAGGTCTTGCCCACAAAATTCAAATATAGAAACATTGTAAGTGGATTGTTTTTCGAGTTCCTCAGAATGAAGTTTACTGAAAGGTTTACCACTTAGTATTTCTCATTTCATAGTTTGATTTAAAATGTCTTATATGACAAAATGAAAAAAACATTTGAAAAAATGAAGTATTATAATAGAAATAAAGAGTGATTATTTTTCTTTGGATAATATTTCCTTTAATTTCCAAGGGTATGCTGGATTGTGTGTTTATGTAACCAGATATTCAATATATTCCAGATCTCGTTATTATAACTCTAATGACTTGTCCCAATAATTTGCTGCCAGTATGTAATAGTGCTTCTATGTAGGGGTGGGTTGGAGCTAATTGCCACACAGTCTTTTTTATTAGGGCTACAAAGATTAGTAGCCCACCCAAGTTTATGAAAAATATACACATTTACAAGCATGTTGATCTGATTAAGGCTGAGAACTAGTCCTTCGGAACATAAATACACGTAAATCTGCAAATAAATAAATGTTTTTTTTAAAAAGGTGACTTTTAAAGGAATGTCTTTCTTTGGTTTCTTGTGTGAAAAGGAAGATGTTTTCCAGTTGATAGTGTTATAGAATTGCATTTTAATTTTTTTATTTAGATTTTCATTTCCTGAAGAAAAAACATTACTCTCCTTGTAACATTGCACAGCATATCTCCAGTTTTGGTTCTTAAATTATTATACCCTTCTGAACCTCAATTTACTTTTTAAAACATGTTTTGGATGCTTGGATACAGACTAAAAACCATTTCTTGGCTGAAGAATTGAAAAATCAGCCCTTCATTAATTTTCTACTATTTGGAGCCTTCATTGATTTCTGTGGGTTGATTTCTGATCTGGGCTATATATTATATCTGCCGTAGAAGCTGCAAGCTACTGACAAGGTACTAAAGTCACTTTTGTAAAAGCATGTTAACTGCCACAACACGTGCAAAGTCTGGCTGGACATTGAGCAGCAGTAACTTCCAGAAGGTCTCCTGTGTCAGCTGTGGGAAGGAGCATCTATTAAATCTGCCTCAGGGTGCCCAGTGCAATTTCTTCTTCTTAAGGATTTAGTCAGCTTTGGGGGCCTGAAAGTTTCTTGTCTAGCTTCAGAAGCTACAGCAATTGACTCTCCTGAGACTGTCTGAAAATTCAGACAAATACTGCCCCATGATGATCTCACATTGACAGGCTGTTTTTCTCACTGAGTCCCAGAGTGACAGCAGCCTGTGAAAGTAGCTGAGATTCCCATAGCCTCAAGTGGACCAGAGATTGGATTGTCCAGCCCTTAGTTGTTGATTTAAACAAGATTATGACTATAAGAATATATCTAAGGAAACATGAGGCCAAAAAATCCTGCTGAGACTCAGTGGAGCAGGAGATACAATAAGCCAGGAGAGAAGAGATGGTTCTAGTAAAAGGGTGAATTGTGTTTCTTACATTGCAGCTTGTAAGCATTCCTGCAGGCAGGAGCAACTGAGTATATGCACCTGAGGCAATGCATTGATACATGTAGTTTCAGGTGTTTTAAATATCTAGATTCAGTTGTATAATTACTTGATTTATCTGCACAGGTTCTCACCAGAGAAAGTGCCTAGAAAATTGTTGATGTTAGTAATATTATTCTTATTTGGCTAAATCCTCAGGAACCCTGAACAACCGTATCTTCCTTGGGGAAACACCTGAGTCTGCAGGTGTTCAGCATAGGAGGCTTCTGGACAACTTAGACTGCATCCTAGACTTCATGCTTTTATATTGTCAGGATTCGAATACACAGCTCTCCCCCACATCCCATCTTGCACTTTGAGAAAATATGGCATACACTGGCACTTAAGTTCTCAGGAAAATATGCTGCACATAGTAAAACCACTTACTGGTTACAGAATCATCAGGTATCTTTCATCTCTCTCATCTCTCTGTGTCACCAGGTAAGAACTGGATCCTGACACTTCACATCCAGCCATGGGTTTTTGTTTTGTTTTGTTTTGTTTTTTTTCCCAGGAGGACATTTAAGATGGGCAGGAGAGTTTTATCTGAGGAAGAAGTAAAATGACATTGAACAGAATTTCTCGATTAGTCATATTAGGTATTTAAATAAAGGCAGCCTGTGTTTTTTATTGCTGTTTTGAGAAGCTGCACTGTGAGGTAGAAGCCAGTAATTGAGCATATGTGCAAACAAAACATATATACAACTTGACTTATTTGTATGGCAGCAGTAGAAAAATTATCATCATAACATCCTTCACAGAATATTTCATATCGGGCAGCCTTCCACAGCTGTAGTTCTCAATCTTTATTAGATCTATTATGCAAACACAGAAGGCTTCTCGAGTCAGCAAAAAGTCAGCAAGCTGATGTGTGTTGCTCATGCTGCCTTGCAAATCACTTGCCCTAATCACCTAAGAGTTGATTAAAGTGGAGGTTGATTGGTTAATTTGCTCTCAACCTTGGAGAACCCATGAAATTGATTATTACAGTAGTTATTTAAAATATGTGGTGTGTCATTCTTTCTTAGGGTTTAGCTCTATTCTAAAGACAAACATGAATTTATGGATCATTATTTTAAAAAAAGCAGAAAAAAGAAAAGAAAAAGAGAACAAGAACTTCCCTGCTAGGCATTTGTCCATGTTGCTTTTAAGAAAAAGACATTTTTATTACTTGTACATTCCATAACAGGTTCCTCTGACTGATTCACGGACATCATGGAAAATGTGAGCATGAAGAGACTAAAGAACAAAAATACTATTCTCTCTCTTTCATGTGCCTTAGTTTATCTTTCTAGCATTTTCCCTCTGTCAAGAGTTAAAAGCATCAGACTATTGGGAAAATCTCCCTCACAGTAATAGCAAGGGTAATCTAGAAAATACCTGATGTTTCAAGGGAAATGATGGGAAAGCTATTATTTGGGTGGAGTACTGCTGGCCTGGTTCCAACGTTCTAGAACAATTTTACGGTTCCCAGCCCTGCCCTGGTGATGAGAAAGGGAGCTGAGTATTTTCCCTGCACTACACTGGAAACATATAGATGTTTCTCCTAGCCAAAGGTGGGAGTAGCTGTAATGAAAAGAGGTTAATAATGCTTGAAAGATCGAGAATTTGCTAAAGTAAAAGTATTTATGGTCTTGCATGTTGTTTTATTATATTGCTGTACATACTTTGGATGAATCAATAAATACTGCTTTAGAAGGCAGCTTAAAAAAAAAATACTGATGTATTGCAAGTTTCCCGATGAGAAAAGCTTTACAGTTAGGAGCCCAGGTGATCTTGTGAGCCAGAGATACAGCCCAAAGATCTGCTCTGAGAGATTCTGGAGCACCATTCAGGAAAAGGGTCAAGCTAGAGCTGACATGGATAGGGAAGGTGTTGAAAGCACAGATTGCCCTGTCACATCTGTTTCTTTCTCTTCTTCTTTGCAGAAAAGGAAATGTTTTATACAGGTATTTAGTCTCCACGTGGAAAATTACTCTGTCTATTCTTGGCCGAGATGTCTTAGCAGAGCTTAGCAGAATTTGCACTCTACTTTCACAGGCAGATTTCAGTTTTTCTATGGAGTAGGCCTAGTACATGGTATGGATGGCTGGTTTTCTCCTCTGTTTTTCATCCCTTCCTCATCAGCTTCCACATGACTGGGGCCAGAAGGTTGTGGCCTGCCCTCAGCTCCCCACAGCACTACCTCACATCTTAATGAAAGTAATTGACTTCATCTTCACTCTTTCTTCCTTTCTTCCTCACCCGCATGACTGTGGTCTAACCACAGCTGCTAGGTTTGGCACTGATTTTTGTTTTAGCTTTCTTTTTGCTTTATCAGCTATATAAATGCAAACCCTCATTTCTGACCACTGGGCATTCTCTGTTGGCTGCTGCAGTGTCTCCTGCACAGCTTCACTTACCTTCACTGGTTTCCTGGGTGCATTTATTGAGGAAACCTTTGTTATCAGGTTGCATTCATTGGAGTTCCTAAAAGCCACAAAATGTAAGAATTTAATGTGTGTGCCTTCTTTTTACAGTTGCTGTCTGTATCTTTCTTTCTGCATACAGTTGATTAATTCTTCTGTACAATGCCTTGAGGAATTACTGTGTCAAGTATCACATCTGATAGATCTGCTAAATGCATTTATGAAGACGTCTTCAGGCAACAGTATTGTCATACACTACATTTATAGAGGGTATGTCTTGGGTCCTGTCCTTACTGGTAAACAATCATGTCTGTGTGTTTCCTGGTGACTAATTTCTGCCTGGGAAGAGATGTTTGTGGGAGACTGCCAACAACTGTTGTGCTGAAATTATACACAAAAAAAATGTTTGCATGCTTTACATCTTCTGCTCTTTTCTTTGTCAGACAAACAGGGTGTTATACAGAGGTGTTTATTTTTTATTCAAAAGAATAATATGGGGGTGGGGGAACAGGATGGTTGCATGCAAATCTTTGGTGATTTTAATCATCTTCTTGTAAACACTGCCACCTTCCAAGAGCTGCAAATTCTCAGAACCCTGGTTTTCCCAAGATCAAATCCAAACTGACTAACATGGAAGGAGTGGTGGTTTGCTGCCCATAGCTTTAAGCAAATAGAGCAATACATTTTCATTCTGAGCAGGTACCATGTTCACTACTGTATACAGCATTCTTCAGCTGGGGTCCACACTGCCAGCTGATTAGAGGCTTTTCATGCTGCTGAAGGACAGTGAATTGCTGTAGATCAAATGCTACCAATAAAGGTGAATGACCTCCTCTACTTAGTGGGAGGAATCTGGAAGAGGAAAATAATATATATTCCATAAACTGCCACATTCAACTGTCAGCGAAAAAATACAGATGTGTAATCACATTTCAAATTGATATTTCTAAGCAGGTATTTTTAATCACCTAATTTTTTGCTGATGTATTTTTTCATGCACTAGAACATATTAGCACAATCTAGATTTTTTTTTTTTTATTTATACCCTGTTACCTGAATCTCAATTAATACAGCTAACAGAGTGGCAGGAGGACAGACAGGACTTTGAAACACCTATCTCTTGGCACAGGTGGGGTCTTGTGATTTCTGTATGTGAATTTATTTGCTGTTATCCCTGACCAAATATGGAAACAAGCGCCAATATTTCAGTTTTCTGATGATATCCAGTTTGGAGGAATTTCTCAACAGAGGGATGACTTTTTGTGCTGACGATTGAAGCCCAATGAAATGCATATTTTCTTTGCATACCTTCATCAGATTCCCTGAAATAATGTAAAGTCCACAGGTTGAAACTGCTTGAGTGCCCAGTTTTTCCCACATTTGGGCTCTGGAAGCAGGGCTTCTATAAAACCCCTTAGCCTTTTTGATCCTGTGCAGAGGCTGCAGGATAAGGACTCACTCTAGAGGGTGGATTTTGAGTGAATTTTCTACATCAACTTTTAAAGCCTTCATTCTGTCAAAGCAATATTTTCATAACTGAGAAGCAGACCCATGGTGCATTCATAGTAAAGAACAGTAAAAAGCTAATACCAAAGGGGTAGCCCTTTGCTGTGTTTCATCACTTCACACACAGCAGCAGCTTTGCCTTCCAAAAATTGTACTGGAGCTACAGCTTGATTGAAAGATTTTCACAGTTGCTGATAGAGAATGGGACCTGATTGTGCTAAGCACTGCATGGAGAGAAGCAGAGACACAGCTCTCACTTGTAAATTGATAACAATATGCAAAAGAAAGTACATAGCCAGCAAACAGTGCACAAGTTAGGGCAGTCAAATCTCAGGTGAAATCTGTGACCTAGGGCTCAGTTTGGTGTTTGAGAAAGAATAAGACAAATGGAAAGGAAAGTGGATAGAGTGTTTAAAGGGGGAGAAGGTGATTCTAGGTTTTCAGCCGCTGAGAGTGGAAACAGAAATACATGGAAAGCAATTCAGTTATGTTTCATTCTGTGCTGTGTGTTCTGGGTTACTGCTTCAGCTTCAGAGCATGTGCACAGTTGCCATCTGCTCAAGTGCAGGGCCCAGCAACTACAGATGATGCTAACTAACTCTCTGCCAATCATATATACACATTAATTAACATATATCATTCTAATCATTATTTTCAAATTGAGTAGGTTAAATTATCAGAGTAGTCATCACAAAAAAAAAAAAGGAAGTAATCCTGCTTTATTTTTATTCATGTATGAAATGGAAGGTTGCTTATATAGTTGTTCAAAGTTTTTAAATCAGTGATGTTTGTGCCATGCTTTGAGGACAAGATGAACGAATTCTGCTTACAAATTTTTGAGTACTCTGTTGTTACTGAGAACACTAAAGAATGATTAACAGAGTTTCATCTTAAAACCCCAGATCAGAATTACCTTAACACCAAGTCAGAAATTCTTACCTTGGAACTTGCTGCTGTTGAAATGGAATAGCATCCAGAGATCATTTAGTTGCTACCACCTTTCTGCTTCATATGGAGAGGACTTGAAAGTCTTGGAGTAACATCCAGGCCCTGTTAGGGCATTTGTTAATTTTAAACTATAAGTAATCAGAATAAAATTACCTATCTTCAACCTGTTTTAAGAAAATTAAATGCAGAGTAAGAGCAAGGGGAAAAAAGTTCAATTTTTCATCAATTCCATGCATTTTTATTATAATTTTATTCACATTATCTAGTAACACCTTGAGATATTTGTGTGTTCTGAGATTTTTTTAACTTTGTTCCAAAAAAAAAGTTTCTTGAATAGAGGCTGCAGTGAAGAACTTTTTCAGTGACATTTTTCCATTTTTCAAACACTGATAATTTGTAGCCTATTATCACATTATTTAACCACTGGCCAGCTTGTACTGTCTCTAAACTCTCTAATCTGTTTATGTGAAATGCAGACTTATCTCAGTTGGAAATACTATTCTCCACATTTTACAGAGCCAGTCCCTTTTAGTTACAAACCTTTGAGGTTTTTCTTAACATACAATATTTTCTCAAATCAATATCCAGAATGAAATTATCCATGATATCACACAGAGAGTAGCTGGTCAAAAATTTTCTGATGTAGTGCATTTTTATAAAAGAAAATGTCAACTCATTTAAACATTTTGCTGAAGCACATCAATTTTGGTGCTATTTCTTTAAAAGCTGGTAAACATAGCAATAAAAATATTTCATTTAGTGAAATTTTATTCATTTCATTAACATTTCTTTTAAAAATGCATTTCACTTTGAAATGAGTGTTTCAATCTTTTATGTTTAGACTAAGACACATAATTTTATCAAGTAAAAACAAGAGTGAAGTTTATCGAGTTTTTCAACACAAGTACTCGTTTTGTATTTCTAAAGTCCATATATGACAACATTTCCCAGGAAATGAAGCACTAATAAATGATTGTAGGAACTCTAAGCAGAAGTTCTAATGAAAGAGAAAATACAGATTTCACAGAGTTCTGCTAGAGAATTATGTAGACCTCACTGTGTGAGGCTGTGTGGTTAGACAGCCATCATCAGCTTCACAGACATGCACCAGAGAACAGCTGCTTGTGGGGCAATTTTGTACGAAAAGATGCCTTCTAATAGAGCTTAAGTGAGTAAGAATCAGTATTATGTCCATTTCCTCTACTGGAAAAATGCAGATCTTGTATTGGAAAGTATAAGAGAAGCATCTTCCCTGAAATACATGAAATAAGCTTTGCCTTTCACACTGTGCCAATAAAGTCTGGCACCACACCTCTGGGAACGGGTGGAGTACTTAGAGCAGCTCCGGATGAAAACCAGGAGAAAAGTCTTTGAAAGGGCGAAGGATTAGGCTGTGAAGTCTGTAGAAGACTGAGTGAAGACAGTGTTCTGGTATGTAAATGTTATTTTAAAAGAGAAAGGGAGTTTGTTACTCAGAGAGTAATTTGTTTTACTATCTAGAATGAGAAGTAATGGCCCTAAATTAAAGCAACTGAGTTTTAGGCTGTAACTATGTTTGCAGGTAATTAGGCACAATAGGAGTTTGGCAGTAGATCTGAACAGTTGGTACTAAAGTCTTTATGACTACCCTAACTCACTGTGGTGTTTTCCTCTGGACTAAATTTATTCTGGTCCCCTGGAGTGAACACCCCAGCTACCCATGAAGTCTGAAACTGTAGGAAGGGTAAAATGCTTCAAACCCATACATTTCCAAAGGTGTTGGTGCACATTTGATGTGCACCTGTGACATCTTTCAGATTAGCTTTCTCCAACTGGATTCTAATTTACGAACACCAAAACATTCTGAGAACAGAAGTAATGTGATATTGACTTGAAAACAGTGCTGCTGCTCTGGACCAAACCACTGATGTAAGCAGCTCACACAATGCTGTAAATAAACACAACACAAACTTCCTGCTCGTGCTACAGCCTTTGAATCAGTGAAGGACATTGATGCCTTATAATTTAGATGTGATTGTCAGGCATTACATAAGCATAGCTCCTTTTCCACCACAGTTTTCTTTGGTCATGTTTTCTACCCAAAAAGGGGAAACTGGGATGGATAAACACTACAATTGAAATGTGGGAAGGGTCACTGTCCTGAGAGAAAAATGAGATATATCTCTTGGAGATATGAATAAATTAAACCTTCTGTGGTTTTTACAGAATTGGTGTGCTGTTCATATTTCTAAGCCAGTTTCATGACTTTTTCTGTTCAGAAGCTGTCATTTTAAAAGTTTGCGGGTTTTTTACCTTTTTTTTTTTTTTTATAACACCAAGGTGGATTTCTTTGTTAAAAAAAACAAACAAACAAAACCTAACCCAAAAATTACAAAAATTTCAGCCTACAGCAAGTATTTCTAGCTTTGTAAAACTATAAAAATGGTCTGTTGGTTTCTAAACTAATAATTTAATTGAGTGACATGAACTTTAATTAATTAAATGGTTGCTTCTATTTTTGGCTGAATTAGGATATGAAATCTATGTTTCTTTTTTCAAGAAAATTAAACCAATTGGGGTACTATAAAACACTAAAATCAATATATTATTATACTTATAATGCTTTTGGTTTTTGGAAAGTTTCCAGTTATTATTAAATTCTCAAGAAGTAGATTGATTCAGTCTGATAACAGGTGCACTACAACATGTGAGGCATAACTTGAGGAATATCCTGTGCTTATCCTTGCTGCTCCCAAAATTATATCATTCTCACCTGTAGGCTAAGAACATTCTCTTGGATTTACATTATGCTTTGTTTTTGAAACATTAAATCCCACAACTTTTAGTAGCATTTATTTCTCAGGCTTTACCATCTTCTTTCAATACATTTCTCTGCTTTAATTTCCCCACTCCTACATACATAGAGCAAGTTGCTTTTCAAATGAAGGTGCCATGCTGAAAAAATTGTTCATAGACTTTAATAAATTAACTGTGATTAATTTAACTCTATTAACCATTACTTAATCTCCTTTAATGATATTAAGACTATATAATCATTTTGTATTAAAATTTTCTTAGCTGAGTGTATTTGCACTCAAATTAGTTGAGGCCTTCCCAGTGGTGCCAGGACATCTTTTTGAAATTGAGGAAATTACTGGTAGTGACTGTGAGACGTGTAGTCCAAAGAAGGAAAATGCTATTAAGTTTAGTGGGTTGTTTTACTTGCCTTTCCATGTTTTTCCTGAAGCAGAATGGTAGACTTTTTGTGTCTCCAGTTGGTGATGCTTTTTTTTTTTTTTTTTTTTTTTTTTTTTTTGGTTTCTGACTTTTGCTGGTGACACCTCCTGGATGGGAGTTGCAGCTCTGTGTACCAGTTCTCTGCATGCTCCTTTCCAGCTGTACAAAGCACAGACTCATTTTAATCTCCAGTGGGTTACAGCCATCTGATTCCAAGCTAATGTCTACTTACAATACAAATGTCAGTAATATATGCATCTATGCTGACCTAACATGACCTCACTAGAGTCAGAACAGTTTTTAATGGCCAATGGGACCTTCCAGGTTATGTTTCTGGCTGCACTGGTATGTAAAAGAAAGTCCTATCATGATTTTTCATTGCTGTGCAGCTGGTTAAATTTTTCTGCAATAAGTGCCATTTGGGGTAAGTATTATCAATTATATGCCCTGAGGCATATGAAAAAGACTTATTTCTCAGTTAGCTGTAGATTTTGTTAAAAAAAATTATTTTTGTAGTGGTCTCTAGAAGTATGAAAGAAGTATTACTGACCACATTTCTAGACACTGGAATAATGATCAAATGTGGTTTAATTAACACATTACAAGACATCAGCTGTGGAAATGTCAGTTTGTGTTAAATACTGGGTCCTCTTTTTCCTGCCGTGGGAATGAAACTCAAGTGAGCTAGCTTTGTTTTTCAGTGCAGCTCTCAATGGAGAGAGCTATGCGTCAAACTGGTACAGAGCTGGGCTGTATGTCCTCTTACTCATTTTCCACAATTCTCCCCAAAATCTTCACAAATTACCTTAAACCTGTTGTCATCACAGCTTTTTAGTAATGGCTAGATTTATTGATGCAGCTTTTGAAATTTATTTATTACTTAGAGTTTCTCCCCAAGATAAAGGAAACCAAACTTTGTTCATTACAAGGCATTAAAACTTTTTCTCTGAGTGAAGTACTTATATGCAAACTTGGATATCAAAAGAAAATTTCACCTCTAAATTATCTAAGTATAATTCTAAGGTTGAGGTAATTCTTTAAATACTGATGCTGAATTGGAAAAGCTACATAAGACTCATGTAATAAACGAGGGTAAAAACAATACAAATAAAGATTATCTTTTTAAAGAAATGTTCCTAAACTGCTAGGTTGCTCTTTCCAACCAGAGCATGATTTGCTCCAGAAACATACAACCTGTATCCCAGATGACTGACAAGCAGCGGCTATGGAAGGAACATAAAGAACAGCAGCTAAGCTAGATTTTTTTTATAGTAGTATATGAAACTAGACTGTCAATACAATTAATGATCTGGAGCCAGAGATAAAAATAAATTTGGATTTACTTTTCTCACACTGGAAAAACTGTGTCCCCTCTATTGAAGGAAATGTTGAAAAAGAATTAGGTATTCCTTTGATCCAGCACTTAAGGCTTACAGTGTTTCTAATCATCTATTTCCAGCCTCTGTACACCTGGTAAGCAACCAGCTCCCCATCACTTTCTGTCATGTCCTATAACACTCATCTCTTTTCAGCTGCCATGGGCAACTTCTGAGGCTCTTTTTGTTGCTGCTTCTTGTCAGAAGTGTAATGGTTTATGCCCAGAGACTGCTTTTCTCCCAGGACATAATGCCTGAAAGTATTAGCACCCAAAGTAGTTCTTGAAGGTTTTGAGGAGACATATTTATTTTGCTGGGAGTCCTGAGCTTATTTTTGGATTCTTGGTTCAGGTAAAGATATGCTTGCATATACTACTCAATAGAGATTCACCACTTCCAGAGAAACAGCAATAACTCAAATGCATTTGCTCCATGCACCCACACTTTTTATAATTTATAATCATAAAGGGGAAAAAAATATTCCAACAAACTATTGTTTTGTCTATTATATTAGAAAAAAAAAAAACTACAGTAAAAAAGGAAAAACAAAATCCGTTTAGGTGCAAATCTGACCCCAAATTCTAGCTGTCAGTAAAGATCTCTGTTACAAATCACAACAATCCAGGGTAACAGAAGGAATGAGGTGCTCCTCATTTCCAGGATGCTGCCTCTCACAGTACACTTTGTCTTGCCTCTCTATTTATATGAAGAGAGCTTTCACTAACAGATAGTGGATGTGATTTTAAAAGTACATCATAACAACCCTCCATTTCCTTCCTAATTTGCAGGGTCCTATGATACAGCAAATTTAATTGTCTCTTTTGAGACCATGAAAAACGAATGGAATTGCTGCTAAGCTTGTATAAGAAGAAAATACTACTTCTGAAATATAATGTGTTTTTTTTTTTCTTTTTAATCACTCATGTTTGCTTTTTGATCAGGAAATCAGAGCAGAGTATCTCTGCTCTTCTACTAAAACACTCCTGGGACTCATGTTTTGCAAATCATGTGACAAAATTGTTTTTGTAAAGAGCACATATTACCCATTAATAAAGCAGATGTTGGGACTGAGGCACAGGTGCAGCTCTCCTCCTACACACAAACACACAGGCACAAGCTCACACACACACACACACCCTTACTGCACGCTTGCAGTGTTACCATGTCGCTGCACATTATCCCTGACTTTGGTTGCTCAGTCTGCTGAATTCATTTCTACTTCAGCTGCTTCACAAGAATGCACCAGACTATGTTAGGAAGGCTATAATTTATTCTCCCCTCAAAACAGCGTGTAGTCCTTTCCAGTGCTCCCCAGATATTGGATTAATTGTGAGTATCAGCAGCAGTAAGAAGACTTAGCAAGGCTCTCTTCCACCTGGGGTCAGAAATGTACTTACTGATATCTCTTATGGACTTTCACTTGTTCCCTCGCTTTCCACTGAAGAGATTGTAGTTCTTCAGAGACATCAGGAAGATTCCCAGCACTCAGCACTTCTCAGGGGGTATAACTTGTAACAGCTTTACCATTCTCTCAGTTTAAAGATGGAAAGGGATTCAGCTGCCACCCATGAAAGCTGGATTTGGCATTGGGCAAAGGTCAATGCAGAAAACAGCGTTTCATGTCACATTTTCCACATCCTGAGCTGCAAACTGCCCTTTTGGCATTGCAGTCAAACACGTGCTTATATCCTATCGACTCTCTAGCACTTAAACTTAACAACTTGGCTGAATTGGGGTAGACTTAAGCAAATGATTAAGTGCTTTTCTGTATCAGTTGTCAATAGAAGGAGAAATACTTGTCTTCGCTGCTTTTAATCTCCAGTCTTGCTATTGAGGAGTTTATACAGCCAGTTCTGGGCCAGGCAGGGTCTCTCTGAAATACACTATCCTCTTACAGGTGTGTGTGTGTGTATGTTTTTGTCTGCTTAACCAGCATGGGGTATAGTGCACAAGATGGACCGCTTCTTGTTTTCTTCCTTCTAGCACATTTCTCAGGTCACTTCCATTGAGTTACTTTTTTATATATTGATTCTGGGGGAAAAAAGTATTGACTGCTTGTTTCAATACTGCCCAGCATAGCTAGATATAGCAATTTAGCTCTGTTAAGGCAGAAATGAGCAAACTCCCACTGAGACAGCCATCCATTGATTAACATCAAATACTCACAGCCTTTAATGTCATTCTGTACCTAGACTCCTAAATTATTAGGCAGTGTCTGCTTCAGAAAACACAGGGATATAAATCCAATCCCATTTTTGCCCCCTCCCAAGAGGAGATTCAGAGGTAAAACACAATGCACCTGAAGCATAAATCTGCTACTTAAGGTTAGATGCACAATATCAGATCACAGTTTTCCAGTGTAAGCTGTTGAATTGCTTTCCACAGACCTCTCATTTCTCCTTCGTCATGCAAATGGATGACTATTGGGTAATATAAATCTGAAGAAAAGCTTCATATTCTCTGCTCTGTCTCGTGGTGAGTACTGCAATCACAAGAGTGTTTCTTTTCATGACCCTACCACCAGCCTAACTGGAGGGCCTTTAGGAAAGGGTTAACCTTTGATACTTCTTAGAACAGTAAAAGACAGTTTGGCTATTCTGGTTTGCTTTGAACTAATTTACCAGTCTTAATCAACAGAAAAAGCCACTAATGAGCTAGTGTCAGATTTCCTAGCTCTAAAGCAGATATTGCACAGCAGGATTTCTGCTATCTGTTAGTGAAATACCCCTGCATGTTTCTAAATAACACAGATTTTCATTGTGGTTGAGAGTTGATTTATTTTTTTCTTTCCTGAATATTTGATTAATTGGCCATTTCCCGAACAGTGTCTCACTGCTGCCTTTACCAGTGAAAGATGAAGTTTTCCAGAAAAGGTCTATGTAAGTTTGATTATTTTTAGCAAGAGTGTCTTGGTAACTTCAAATTTCACATGACTTTGACACAGATAAGTAGCTACTGTTGGCAGCCCATGAGGCTGGGTCGTACTTAAAAACTGTGGGAACTCTTCTCGTGTGTGTATTTTATTCAACACAATGAATAAAAATATAGACTTGAACAATTTTTAGAAAGGCTTTGGTTTAGTCCATTCTTTCCCATTGAGTGTAAGAAGATTACATTATATAATTACTTCATAGGAATAAACTTCATGGAGATGAAAGAGTTAAATTAAGCTTGCTGTGAATTAAAATAGTTTGGAAAATTCCTGAGCCTTTTACTACCTAAGGAAGAGGTCTTGGAATAGCCTTGCAGATGGGATGAACCTGATTAGATGTTTAATAAACCTTACCAGAAGCTGATGCCTTTATGAAAAGGGACATATAAATGGGTGCTAGTACTCCAGAGAAACAGGATTTGATGGCCTGTTAAGCCTGTTTCATGAACTTCATGCACAGCATACGTGGTATTGAAATGATACTCAGGAAGAGCAGCTTGCAGTCATTGTTGGCTATAGAGACAGTTAAAATATCAGTAATTTAATTAATAGGTGCAGAGTTGACATACACTTTGTAGATATACTTATTTCCTGTATTTTAATTATACATGAAATAAATATATCTACAAAATACCCATTGCATGCTTATACCTTCATCTGCCAGTCTCATACATCACTGCATACAGGCACAGGAGTTTTGTCTGCATGCAGTAAATGGCAATATCTCAATCTACAGCTTTTTTGCTTATAACTGAGAGTAGTTTTTGTAACTGTGCCAGTGGGAGGAGTGGGCCCAGTGGCCCAGTATGATTCCTGCAGCATGGCTAATGTATGTCATGGGTTGTGGCACCATTTCTGTGTGCCTGTAGCTTCTTTTCCAGCCTCCTAATGGCCTGGAGAGCTAAGGGGATGAACACAGAAATTCCCCTAGACCAGCACTGTGGGAAGTATTTACAGTATGCAGCGCATGGGCACATGCCAGGCTGGGCACACAGGAGGTGTGAGGAGGGAGAGGCACTCCTCCTGAAGCACTTGTGCCATGACCAAATGAGTAAATGAGACAGCTCTCCTCCACACACCTCAGCTCAGCTGCTGCCTCCACAATCCAATCTTGTTTTTCATAACATTAAATAGGCTAGACTGCTTAATTGACATGTAACCCCACACAGTTAGAAAGTTTAATGGAGCAATGGATCTAGGCAAATTTAGCCCCTAGGTTGCTAATTTGATTCAATATCACTTTGTCATTAACTCCTCTGAGTTTTATGGATTTAAATAGTTTCTTCTACAAATGTGAGTAGTGCAGAGACTTTAGTATTACATATTTGACTAATTTATTAATCAGCATGGTTGGATTTCAGTTAAATATCATCTGAGTGCAAAATAATATAAACTAATCTCTCAGAAAATGTTAATTTTGTAGGAGAAAAAATGTGAGACACTTTTTTTGAGGAAGACTTCCAGTGACACAGATTGAAGAAATATTTCTTTAACAGGGTATTTATAGGCAACTTCAGCATTTCATTACATGCACAGCTCAGTCCTTCTTTACAAGCAGATACTGTGCATGGATTTTGCTGGAGCAGGTCTTGGAAAGAGTTAACATTCCCCCTGACTGGGAAGAAGTCCACAGCTGCATCCCCTAAGCACAGGGATTTCCAGTCTCTGGGCTGACACAGCTGTCAAGAATTAAGTAATTTCTCAGCACTCTGTAAAAGGGAGGTGCTCAGAGGGGTTAATTTGGCTCCTATTAGGGGTTAGATGTTTTGTGAGGGACAGCAGGGGAAAACAAGCGTTAAAAATACATTCCTTTTCTTGTTTTTTTTCTCCCATTATTAGATTCAAGCTTTGCAGAAAGTGCTTTCATATTTTCCTTTTGAGCTGCTACACATGGGCAGATAGGGTGTATGTTTGAGTTAGCCTGTTAGCACTACTAAGGCAAAGAGCCTCTTTCTCAAGTCTTGCTCCTATTAGGGAGTAAAGGGTTCCCAGGCAGTTGTCCTCTTAAAAGCTGGGGAAGTTAGTCACAAGTTTCCCTTTGATGACCATGATTTGTCATGAATCATTGAGCTAGGTTGTTATAAAATTGAACGCTCTTTCCATCACATAAAGTTGTTGTTGTTCTTATTTAGGTCTGAAAGGTGTTGGGTATAATTTTCAAAAACTTGATTAGGGTGAAAGCTGCTCTGTATGCAATGCTCCATTAGAGACTGCAAGTTATCTAAGAAACTACAGGAAAGACTGAGGAGGGGGAAAACTTGGTATTCATTTGAAAGATTAAATCTGATGAATTAAAAGCAGCTCTCAGACTACAAAGAGAGGTTGTATAGTCTGCAATGAACTGTAGTAGCAGAGAAGCTTTATCATGATTTGATGAAGGGTATTCTGAAGAACAGCATTAGAAAGTAGTCTTGTTAGCTCCTGTTGTGCTCTGGCATTGTTTGGCTGTGGTGTTGGTACGTTACCTGAACAAATAGATTCAGCTGGCTGAGTCTGGATCAGATGAGCAATCTCATAACTCAGTCTTACAAAACTAAGAGTTTATTGAGGGCAACTCTGTGAGTGTAATGAAATAGGGGGCCACCATATGCTAGCAATAGGAAGGAAGCCCTCAAGCAACTCTGTTTACACAACACTTGTATCAGGTCTTTTTTCACCACAGTAAGAATTGCTTGTCAAGTGCTTGTTTTGAGACAAGGCTTCTACTTTATGGCAAAAAATCTCTCCTGCTCCTCTTCTTACTGCTTGATGTGTATATTCACATTGCTATTATGGTAGTTTCTAGATGATTATGGAAAGTTTTTCTTGGATACAATCTATTTTCTCCTTTATCCTATGCAGCACAGACAACATAATCCCAGAGCTTTATCTTCACTTCCTTTTACTGGGTAAATGCTTGACTCCAGAAGCCCACTTTGACTAAACAGCAGGCTCAGGAGCAAAACAGCATCTAACAGAATACTTTTGGCAAACAACATGAATAAGCAGACAAAAGGGTTAAGGGGAGCCATGCAAACAACAGAAGTTGCTAAACCACTGATGTACAGAAAGTGGCTCCTCCTTGCACAGTCCAGGTGCAAGTTATTGATTCCCTAAGAATGCTTGCAGTTGCCTGCAACTTGCTAGTTGGTCCCTGTTCATATCAACATCCCCTTACTGAACTTTGTAAAACAGTATGGAATGGTAATATTTCCAGAGGACAGAATCTATTCCTGAAAGCCAGGAAGCACTTTGAGAGCATTTTGTCTCCCTTACTTACGGTGACTCTATTTTCATTCCTGCGCTATAAAGATTTATCCTTCCATGCTTTAAGGATACAATAAAACAGGTATTTTTTATTATTTTATTTTAAAGTTTTCTTTCTAAAGTGTAAAGGGGCCTTTTATTGAAAGGAACCATAGAGAACTCCAGAAAGCCACTGGATCTAGCTTTAGAAGGCCAGACTAGGATTAATCTCATGTGTTACTGGGACATAACAGACACTGATGTCTCAGAACCATCTGACGTAGAAGGGCCAGTAGACTTTACTGGACCAGTCTTTTTAAATGTCAGGTTTACTAGAGCTGTTAATTACCAGCTTAACTGCCACCTTTTGTGGTTTTAATTAGTAAGGAATGACAATTTCTTTCTTCACCACAGGACAATGAAATGTATTTTATAAGGCAAACAGCAGCTGCAGGGTGTGCGCATGGTTATTACAAAATAATCATGCCCACAGGGGTCAGGGAGGCATTTGGTTCTGCCTCGTGCCTCTTAAGAACCGTAGGGTACAATTGCTGCGTGATGGTAGCCGCCTTGTCATTTTATATTATTTAACAAATTCCACTATATTGTCTTCAAGCTCTGCCTTGAGGTTATTGTGAAGAAACTGAAATATCTGCCATGCTGACTGCGTCAGCAGTTCGCCTCCTATTTGAGTTTAGTGCAGCCATCAAACAGGCATGGGTCTGTTTGTGATGTGGGGTGGGGAAGAAACATTACAGGGTTATGCAACTAAATGCCCAGATCTGGTCAGAAGGACAGTCCTACGTTTCAAGAGGCACATAAATTGGACAGGTCATAGACTGATTTATTACGACCTTAATCTGTCAGTTATCTGATCGTCATAATACCAGTTTTGCACAATAAGTGATTACAGTGCTCCCTGTAATACTAGTATTACTATTACTCCCTGTAAATAATAGTATTACTTTGGAATCTCACCTTTTGTAGTTCACAGACCATTGTGCTTTATATGTTTCAGCATAGTCAGTTAATTAATTTTCTTTTTTTTTTTAAATTGCAGTTAAGTAATTTTATTTTAACTTGTACTTGTTCAAGAAAGACTTGTTCCTATCTTCATTTGAACCTGCCAAGTGAGTCTTTTTTTTTGCTATAATAGTTCCAGAGGTAAATCTTTACCCGTGGTCAGGTTTTTTTGACATTTAGCCAACTAAATATTTGAACCTCCATATTCTACCTTACTCTGTAATGCTTTTTCTTTGATTTTAGAAAGCCTTTGCAATGAGTCCACTCTTCAGTCATATTTTGAAAATTCTAATTAGATTAAGCCCACTGCGTTCCCTGCTCCCCCACCTTGAATCACTTTGTTGTTCTTTTCATGTCTTTGTCCTTAGACCTATTATTCTCATTACAAGTTAATTATTTCATTTTGATTTTGTAGCATCTGTCAAACACTCTAGGCATTTTCCATAAATTAAATCTGCAAGCTTCAACTGAAAGCTTAACATAAACAATGTGGAACAATTCTATCAAGTAATAATCACTCTCAAAACCACGTATCACTGTTTATTGCCTCAGTATATCAGCTAGCGTAATGGAACTTATGTTAATAACTCTCTATTTATGGTAAAAAATATCAAAAAAGGAAAAATAGCATTAATAAAAGCTCTTCCTTGTACTATTCTGCATCTTATGGAGTTTTGGAGTCTTCCTATTGACTTCAGCCATTTTTATACTAGACAAATTCTTACAAACCTATTTGAGAGTAAAATTCCAACTCTTAGTGACATTGAGGGTTGTGTGGAATAATGAGTATTCTAGAAGCTATATCTCATGTACATCTGCCCAAGGTGATCAAGTACTGACAAAGCAAATTCCATATCACGTTACAAATTTTTCTTAATCCTATTAAACAGCAATATACTGCCATAATGAATTTAGCAAATATCTGTGTATTGGTAGCTAATTCAGAATTAGAAAATCTGTCTGAATTAAATGAAGTGCCTAATAAATATTTTAACCACTTTCCTGTGTTGTTGAGTTACTGCAAACCTGTTTATGATTTAATGAGGCAGGATATGATTATAGTAGCCAACACTGGAGTGTCTGAACACTTCTTGAATGGTGATTGTTTTACTCAGAGGAACCAGCAGAACCTTAACCTCGTTTCAGGACTTGAGGTAATTTTACAGAGAAATTACAGGATTGGCAGGAACAGAACTTCTGGATCATCAAATCTGCTCTGCTGCTGAAACAGCAGCAGCATAAACCCCCATCAAACTTCATCTTTAAACCAGTTTTGTTTTCTGCATTAAAAATCTTCATTTCTCTAGTGACTGAAACATCTTTCTGTCCAAACTTTTCTGTCTAGTTTACTGCTGTTTCTTCTTTTACCAGCTATGAACCAGAGCATTGAAAGCTCAGCTCTTGCTCAAGTTGATGTCTTTGATAGACCATAAACATAAGGATGTTAATTTTCAAATAAATAAACAATCTCAGATCTCTTCAACTTCCTGGGAAAGCTATTTTCATGTTACTTCCTAGTCATGCTAAAACCTTTCTACATACTTTTTGCATGTGAAGTAATCTTTCTTGAACATGGGTGGTGAAGCAAAGCAGAGTAATTTCTACCTATGCTTTATACTTTGGACAATGCAATTTATACCTCCCCAGTTCTTTTGGAGAAACTAAAACTAACATATCCCAGACATATCTGCCTTTTTCATAAAAAGTGTAGCACCAAGTAATTCCCAGGTACTGTAAGACCTATTTAAAATATGCATTATCTACTTTTCTTGTTCTGGTCCGGAAAATTCCAGCTTCTAATGGTAATTAATACTAATCTTTAAATATGTGAGCTTGTGACTTGTTTATTTTCACATGTGAATGGTATGACACAGCTTGGAATATGACTTTGAACTCTCTAACTTGCATTTTGTACTATGGTCACAGGACTCACCCTCCACTTACCACAACCTATAAATGAGATATTTTGCCCATGGTCAAGAAAATTTTACATCTGAAATGATAGCCAACTAGAAGTACTCCATTTCTTAAATAGTAAAAGTCACTCTGCATTATCATTTTCTGATTGCAAATATGCATTATGTAAACTTATTAGGAAATGGATTTTGCCCCAAAAGAAATGTTCACTGCACAGAAATTACAATGAGCTAAAATAAACCCCAAAGCTAAGTAAGAAAATAGGTTTTAATTTTCAAAGGATTTATTTTTATGCTGTTTACACTAATATCTAGTCCAGTTTGACTTGATTTGTTATTTTGTAGTCGCTTTCTGTCACATTTTAATCCATGTTTTACACATTAAAGTAATGAACTTTCAGTGGTACATAATAATAGATCATAGCTATGATCAGAGACTCATTTGTGGTACAGAGACTGCCATTAAAATGCAGATTTAAGCATAGAGCTTTTATTTACTTCCTCCAAGCTAAAGCAGTCCTTTAAAAAAGAAAAAAATACATTTAAGAAGATATTCTTTGTAAAAAATACATTGCTATTATGTGTCCTCTTTCAAAAAATTTTAAAAGAGAGAAAAAAAAAGAGGCTACAAGGAGAAAACCGCATTCCAGACTTGACCTCAGGTCTACAATACAGATCTACTGACTACCTATTTCTAACATCTGTGCTTGTGGCTTCTTGTTGAGATATTTCATGTCCTACTTCTTTCACTGCTGATTTCCATTAGTTTCTTGCCTTGAACAACCTTTAACTCTCAAAATCTGTTTAACTGTCTTTATGGGAGACCCTGTGCAGAGATCATCCTAAGAGGGAGTTGATCTGTACTGGATGGTCCACCATCTGCTAGTAAATAAAAAAATATGTTGTGAGAAAGGAAAGGAAACTTTGGCTTCTGAAGGAAAGTAAAGATACTGAAATATTAGGTGAGAAGAGACTTGAGAATAAAACTGATGCAAAAGGGTCTGCAGAAATCATGCACTGGTTTTCTTCTAAAGACAACAATAGATTTAAATAATTGTTTCCATCTCCAAGGATTGTGTGTTACTGCCGACATTTCCAGGGAACTCACCTGTCTCTGAAGTGCTGCCATCTGTTTAAGATTGTGCTGTAGCATGAAATGGAAAGAAAACCAAATAAAACACCAACTGCATCTGGAACAGGGAGAAAATATGAATTTGCAGAATTAACTAAGGATTGGGAATTCTAGCCTGTTTACCATGGTATAAAGTTTAACTTATCAAAAATAGAGAAGTTAAACTCTGAAGAAAGATCTCACCTCTCATGCTACATCACAGAGTCATATGGTCCAATTACTGCCCTGTTGCAAATATCCTCTAGAGATTCCCATAGTTCTACTTCATTTTACTCCCTTAATGGTCTTGGTAGCTCCTCTTAGCACAGCATCCTGGGTCATGAAGGAACTGACTACAAACCCTCTTCTCCTCTGCTTTCTTCCCTGCCACATTTTCAGCCTACATTGTAAGAAACTCTGTGGGGCTTCTTACCTCAAACACAACAGCAAACCAGGTAAATCTCCTATTTCACCACAAAGGGAAACTGAGATCTTGTAATTAGGACATTGAATGAGACTTGGGAGACTGGGCTCAATTGGTGTATGGCCTTGGCAAGCCCTTTATTCTCTCCATGCCTTGGTTTCTAAACTGTAGGATCTAGTATTGCCTATCCACTCACTGAGGATTTTGAAGCATAGTGGCAGGGCATGGCTACCTCTGAAGAGTAAAACACCATGGTCCAAAGTGTTTGACTGATGGTTTAACATGTACCACTGCACCCTGAACACTGAAGATGATAAAAATTAAAGCTTGCACTCTGAAAATTTTGCTCTCATTTTAGGCAAGTTATTTGCTTGCTTGCAGTAATTCAATTCTTTCTCTGCTCAATATTTTCCAAGGTAGAACTTCCATTTCCTTGGGCTGGTCTGCAGTAAAAAGAATTGCTATTAGTCTGGCAGTTTGTTTACAACTGCTGCAAGCATGTAATTAAAAGCATCTTCCTAAACCCCACATCCGTTTTCTTGACATCTGTCATACAGCCTAGATCATCATTTTTCTGTCCTATGAGAAGGAGTCATATTGTAAATATTCTTTCATTACTTTTAGTTTCATGTCAAAAAGAATCATATAATTATTTTTGACATGTCCAGCTTTACCTACCAATGGTAACCACAGATCTACAAACACACACCCTGATAATCCTTTCTTTGCATCACTTTTCTGGTTACTGACAAGCTTCAGAAAGTCAGACATAGGCTTTGCATGAAATAAGCCATACATATTGCTAACAGATTGCTGGACAATCCAATAAGGAAACCAGTTAGCTCTTATCACTCTCCTTCTGTTCTTTGTTCCCACTGATAGATGGGAATGTTCCCTTGAAATGCTCATAGCTAGGCTCTTCCAGCTGCTGCTATTTGTTCTTTATCCTTTTTCTCTTCTGGTCTTTTTCTTGCAAACTCTCCATTTAAGTAATTAATTGCACTATTCTCTTTTGGTTGCCCTCACATCTGAGGCTGTTTCTATATTGTAAATAGCTGTGCCCATCTTCCACTTTTACATGTGCATTTTCATGTTATCAACTAAAATCTGGCATCACACTTGACTGTAATTCAGATGTCAGTTTGGATTGAAGCCATACCTGGGAGGACGTGCATTGAAGTGGCAGGGAGTAAGTGACTGATAATGAAAATAAGCATTTATTTTGTCAGAACCTCAGCAGATCATTTATTGGAGAGCATATTCTAATGAGTGCCACCCACACCACATGTGTCATTGGGGGTTAGATCAGATCCTTAATAAGTGTGTTGCTTGATATCCAAGGAAACTTGAGGGAAGGAAAGGAGATTGAAGAATTTTGATCTCGAAGATAGTGGGTCAAGATCTGTAGAATCCATATTAAAACTTTTGACTGTCTTTATATACAGAATGTAATTGGTAGAATGAGAGACATAGGTTATATCTCTTAAAAACCTTGGCCCCCAGGATTCCTACTGACTTTTAATTTCCATATTCCTTAGCAGCATAAACATAGTTTTCCTAAAGCTCTAAATGTGAAGACAGCCTTGTCTTCAGTCTGTATTTGTGTCTGGGATTTGCACAGGTGTTCTGTCAAAATTATGTTAATATACATAGGCAGACACTATAAAATAAAGTGGTGTTATTCTTTTTCTTGCATCAGTTTGCTCATTGGCTATTATTATTATGATTATTACTATTACAAATGTTAGACAATTTTTGGGAATTCAAGACTTCCTGCTCTCTACTTACTCACTTCCAGGACCCTGAATTTCTTCCTGCTGCCATATTTCATGTTCTCTTCTCCTTACTTCAATAATGACAACATCTTTTATAAGTGTCAATCTTCCCCATCCAGAGACCAGCTGAACACCATTTTCTTCCTAGTGTTTTCCAGCTATGGAAAGGATCTGGATCTTAGATGGATGTTTTTTTTTCTGTCATATATGATATTATCATAATTCTCTACTCTTAGCTTTCTCTTTCTAACTTTCAGAAACAAAGCCTGACTTGGAAGTAAAATACTAAGAAAAATATGTTCTGAATGAATTTGGGATTCAAAAATAAACAGTGCGAGTGCATTGTTGCCAAGTGGAATCCGGAATCATTGCATAAAATATTTACTGTTAAACATGAATCAGAAATAGCAATAGACCTTCTCTTTGACTATAATAAAAATGTAGAAATAACAACTCTTTATGGCTTAATAAAAGGTTTTTTGTTTGTTTTTTTTATCATTAGTCTATTTTTTACTGAGAATTGGGAATTTCAGGTAACTAATGATAAGAAGCTCAGGATTTTCATTATATCCTATATGGAATAATACAGGAACTTAACTCTACATGATTTTGAGTCAATAGACAGTCTTGCAAACAGTTGTCCAAAAGCTCAGTTGGGTTTTTAAACTTTCATGTCTTTCATAAAAAGCAGTAAATTTTCCACTGAAATCAGTGAGGAATTCAAGCCAGGACTGAAACTTTGGACATCTGTTGCAGTTTTTCTTATTTTGTATTTCCGTAACAGAAAGCTGTAAGATGCAAATTAGATTAGATGTTCACATCTCTCTGTACACTGGCACTGTCAAACATCCTCTGGAATCTAGTCAGAATTCCTGGTTGTGGGATTCTTCAGCTTGCCATTCATGGCAACTAAAGAATCCTATTCCCTGGTTTTACTCAAATGTACAGCATGCTACAGCAAGCAGATGTGTCATGACTTTTCCAGTAATAAGAAAATGAAAGCTAAAACTAAATAAAATGTCAGCCTTGATTGTGAGGGGTTAAAGTCTTTAGGAATCAAACGTGAGAATTTTGAGAACTGAATTTTAGAAATTAGAGCATTGCCAGATATCCCCTAATGAAAAGTGTCAGCCACACCAGACTGATCATCTTGTTTTTACATTGGATCCACCCTCCAAATTCTTAATCAAATTTGTGTGTTTAGGTTGGAAGCATTTTGAGACTGACTCCAGTCTCTTTCCTAGCCAGTAAGGCACCTAAGGCACTTCAGGCTCCCAGAAAAAACAATAAAAATGAGATTCAATGGCATTGTCTTTATATTTCCAGAAACAGTCAAGCCAGAATTAGAAACCTGAGCCTATCAAAATTTATAGGCTGGATTTTGGATCAGGATTTTTGAACACTTTGCAAATAATTCCATTAAAAACCACATTATTCTGACGAAATTTCCTTCAGTTAATATATCATCATTATTAACACCGGTAAAAAACCCAAAAGATTGTCCCTTAGTTGTGTTTGGGTTTCCATATTTTCATGAAGAGTATACGGATATTTTAATTTATGCATTTAGTTTAATTATTTCCAGGTACTGACACTTTTACCTCTATCCTTTGCGAAATGTTGTACATCCATAATATGTTCCATGTTTTACTTAAGATCTTAAAAAAGAGAAATAGAGGAAGAAAACCAGAAATATTCTTTTGCTGAAGGTAAAAATGGGTGAACTGTTTTCATTTACAGTTTCTCTGTTTTTGAAAAGGTTCTAGGAGATTTAGAGATGTGGAGGTGTGTGAAAGGACCCATCAAAGGTTTGGAAGAACTTTGAAAAAAGAAAGATTAAATAGAGTTCTTCAGTTTGGAAAATAAGAGGGGGAATATGACAGCAGTCTCTTAAATCCCAACCAGCAAAAAGGAGTGATTGAAAAATTATTCTTCATTGTAACTTCTAAGAGAAGGACTAATTGGCCTTGAATAATGGCAGGGTGAAAACAGCAGGAGACAATACATGGCAGAGAGGCTTCACCATAGGATAATTTGGACATGAAAAGTTTACACCATTTTAAAAAGTTGTGCAGAGATATTACTGGAAATAAACTCTGTTTTGTGTTATTCAAACACAGAAATATTTTCTCTAGCTGGGAAACTCAGCAAAAATTGCTGAGTGTCAGAAGATTGTATCACAGAGAGCTATACTGTGTGTTTACTCTGCAAAGGCATGCATGGCATTTTGGGTGCTGTGGCAGGCAGGACAGTGGGCTCAGTGGATGGCAGGGTACATCTCAGAGATTGGATGGAGTGACAGACAGGGCTGGAATCCTGCCCCTCTCGCTGGAACTGCTGCGATGGAACAGAGTCGGTGAAACCACAAAGAGGTTAATTCTGCATGAGGGAAGCAGAGCCTCATAACAGATTGACTCTGAAAACCAACATGGAAGTCAATGATCATTGTTAGAGGCAACACAAAAAGTATAGTAGGGAAGGGCTCTGTTTATGACTGGTATTGGGTTTTTTACATAAGAAAAATGTGTGTGCCAGTTTATTCAGTCTAAATATCTTTATTCTGTCTAAATCTAAGTAAAACTCCTCATTGACCAATAGTTTTATTTTCTGCAGTGATCCTCTTCACCAATGCCTACTTAAAAAAAATTGGATTAGATGATCTTTGCTTGACAATAATTTTTCTGTCCATTTTATGGTTGTAAAATCAGTCAAGGGTAGCATCACCAGGGACTGTGTAATATTTTGAGGAAGTGGAGAGAAGAGCAGAAAACATATTAGGGTTTGGACTGGAGCTCCTGCAGAGAGCAATGACTAAGATCCCATAAATATTTCCTGTTGGTCCAGCAGCTGCAGAAATTAGTAAGGTTTTCCCCACCCATTTATTTTAAGCCTTCACAGTGTCATCCCTTCTCCATGAACTGTATTTAAAATGTAAATAAAAGGAAGGCTTTTAGGAGATTTAACTATTTCCCTTGAGATTTAAATTATTCAATTATAACTAAAGCAATTAAAATACAGTTAATTAAAATGGTTAGATTGTTTTTCTTTGCACTGATCACAGCATTGCCCTACTTCTCCCTCTAGCTGTTTAATTCCTATTAAAAATTATAATGCTTTGCTTTATTCATTAATGCAGTAACCTTACGTACATTCTTCAAGTGATCTCTTTGGTACAAACTGTGCTGGATTTCTTCTTTTCTAGCAGTCAAGCAGAAATTTTCCTGTAGTCTTTGGAGGTTTAATCAGCAGTAAGTGGACTTAGAATTTAAACATTAGCACAACCAAGTCATAAGAAATAGCACAGCTCCCAGTAAAAAAGCTTTGGCTTAATTTTGATGCAGCATAGTGTCATTAGGGATGATAGGAGAGCCCTGGAGGTTAATAAAAGGTAGAAGCTAAATAAAGGTATAGTAACTGACAATACAAAATTGCCAATTCTACACTTTTAAGTATCTTATCTGAATAGTTTCACAACACTCTGTTGGGA
The DNA here is from genome assembly GCF_963662255.1 of Cinclus cinclus. Classification (NCBI taxonomy): domain Eukaryota; kingdom Metazoa; phylum Chordata; class Aves; order Passeriformes; family Cinclidae; genus Cinclus; species Cinclus cinclus. Next base: position 23,607,560 of record NC_085052.1, read on the forward strand.
ATAGTAATCCAGATGAAGGCTGAGGAGTAAGTGCCTTAAAATATTTAAGAGATGCAAAGGCAAGTTCATCTCATTCAATCTTTATCTTTTCAGATAAGGAAGCAAATCTACCCCTCGGGTTTTTTGCATTCTTCCTTTCTCCCTCAAGATCATAGAGACCTTACTTATGAGGAACTTGTTTCCTTTGGGAGGAAATGTTGTAGTGAAATGAGGAAATCTTGATAGCCTCACTTTGGTCACTGAATAACAGGGTTTTCTAAGGCAAAGTCCAAAAGAAGCTTCTTCCAGCTGTTTGCTTGGCCTTGCATGGTTCCCTGTAGTACAAGACCAATGTCTGTGAAGGCACAAAGAATGTCATGCAGCTCCTGTAACAGTAATGGCATCAAGCTGAGGTCCACGAGGATCAGACTTTGATGTATTTTTGATCACCAAAGCACTGAGGAATTAAACACATAAGGCCACATCCACAACACTGATTTCTTCCCTCCCTTGTTGGGGAAGGCTCACAGGCAAGGATGTGCATGTGTTTGGTAGAGAAGGAAAAGCCCTGAATGATTCCGTGTCATTTCATTTCCACCATGAGCATCTGCACAGAGGGAGACCATACAGCCTGGGAACATTACAGTTTATGAGATTTACATTCTCAGGCTCTTGTTGAAATCCAGCTCCACTGAAGCAGATAGCAGAACTCCTTTGGATTTCAAATAGCCCACTTATGATTATTTTCATGTAATATCAGTTTCACAAGATAGTCTGTCTTCCATGTTTCTCAAGGGCATTTAAGGCTTTAGTTACAGCCCACGAGCCTAATAAACATTGTTTGCCAAATACAGGATTGCCCAAAATAAGGCTGCTGTTGGGGACCTATGCAACAATTCAGTCTGTCTCCTGCTGTGTGACAGAGAACATGTAAGCATGGGGTAGTGGTAATGAGAGAGCTGCAGGCTGCTCAGTGTCTATGTGAATGGGACGGGAGGGCTAAAAGTCTAATTTCAATCTTTCAGATGTAGCACATGGGGATGGAAAAGGTGCAAATAATATAAGTTTAGATTCAGCTCTGAACAAACTTGGGACCAGATCTGTTTATAGTTATAGTTGTTGAAAGAGTGATGAACATTTAGGTGTTCTTGCTGATTATTTTAGACCTGTTATCTGCAGTAGGTATTGCTGATGATGAGACATAACCACTGACTGTGACAAGAGTGTAAGTGGACAAATGTGTTCTGGCTGCAGTAACCCAGAGAACTGCAAACACAAGGCCTGGCCAGAATTTGAAAACCTCTGGCATTTCAGTCCATGTTAAACCTGTAACTTTTAGCCTAAGAAAGACATGTTTGTTTCCTATAATCCTACCTGTCTGTGTGTTGTATGGCTTTCATTGTAACCACTGAGACCTCAGTGCAATATAGCCTGAATGGGAGCATTCACTTAGCATAACTCTGTATCTCTTTTTCCGTAAAATTTGTATTTTCACACAGTGAAATCCATATGCCCCGTGCATGAAGATATTTTACTTATTGTTTTCAGGGTTTGCATGGGTCTGAATCTTTGTGAGTCTTAAAAACCGACTATCAGTGGGACAACTTTCAGGGCTTATTCCAAGTTTCCAAGACTTGGAAATCTGGGGTTTCTACCATCTCAAATAAAAGACATTGTTCACAGCTTTAAAGGATTGTTTTTTTCTTGGTTGAAAATTGATTTTTTTCAGAGAAAGATAGTTAATGCTTTTGTGCTCTGTAATGTTACATTATACTTAAATAGTTTAATAGGTATCTCAAGTTCTGTTTGCATTTTGTTCTCCTTGTAATTGAAGTTCTCAGCCAAGGACTTTAAATTACTCTAAGAGATCAGTGAATACTATCAAACAAACAAGTGATTTAGAGATGTAAAACAGACTGTGGAAGTTCACTTGTCCATTCAGTGGAGGCTCCAGCAAAGACACCTGCTTCCTAACTTGTGATGAGGTTGTGTGGATGGAATGGTAGATGCTGCTTCTAAGGCGCTTTCTTTTTCTTCACACAATGCTTTCCTGAGAGATTTTATAAGGGATTTCCTCTGCTTCCTTTCTGGGCCATCAAAGTTGCAGTTGTTATCAACACTCCAAGTTTTCTGCTCCCTGATGTGGTCAGCAGGGCTGATTCAGCTGGGACTGTGCTGGTGGAAGCTTAGCCCTTTCTTGTATTGCATATTACATGTCACATCTCCTTTGCCAAAAGGAAAAACAGAAGCAATTTAAATCTTTTATTTCCAGAGAAGAAATTATAATTGGTATGCTGAGGGTATATCACGAAACTTTGTTTATGGTCTTATTATATGATTGCAATTTCGTTTACCAAGTAGGTGGCTGAGTTGATGCCGTCCTTGAGAAATCAGTTTTGCACTAGCATAAATCCACATATTTAAAGTAGAAAATTCCTGCTTTGTACAAGGATTGGTCTCTTTACAGTTCTCCATTTGTTCTTACTATTATATGTCTATTACAAGATGTGGGGAAGAGCCTACATGGAAAACAAATATGGAAATTTTAGTTAACACTTTATATTGTGAGCTGTGTAAACGGCCTAAGCAAATCAAGTTTACTTTTCCTGCAAAGTTAAAAATTTCACAATTCTCTTGTGAAACACAACATTAAATTTAAAAACTCTGATATGACATGAAGTACTAGACTAAGAAAACTCTTCAACTTCATATGCACCGCTTCTCTTGTTTTTTAAGCACTACTACAAGCAGCCAGTACTCTGCTGCTGTATTGTCACTGTCTGTTCTTATTTGTTCCTATTGTGAATGACAAAAGTTTTCCCCAACAAGAAATCTGAGTGGTAATGCAGGTTAAATCGCTGGCCAGTCAAAAGACAAGCCATTTAATTTTGAAGTTCTTGATCAGTTTGATATTTACAGGGGGTAAAAGCAAGAGAGAGCTTCAAACTCTACCTTGAAACTGAGTCTACATTAATCCCAATCTCATCCACAAATTTTATATTTGGAGTGCATTTAGAAAATAAGGTAATTTTGCACAAATTATAAAACAATCCTAAATTTTAAAGGATTTTCAAGCATTTCTCATAATAAATAACATAATTCTGGGATTTTATCTATATAATTACTTTTCTCCGGTGCCAGATTTATAATTTTTTGGGGGGTTTTTTAGAATGCAAGGTGGGAAACCTTGCAGGTGCAGAATAACTGCTTCCTGGAGATGGCAATATTTTATTGCAGGTGACTGATTCCCTGATACATTGGTGCTCTGTGGCAAAAACAATCAAAGCAAATCAATTTAAAAAAAAAAAATCTTAAAATCTGGAAAACCTTTCAGCTGGTTTTCCCTCAGTTGAAAGTACATACAGTAAGAGCACTGGTGCTGAATTTCTTGAAAGGAGACGATCTGTCCAAGTGTGTGCTGCAATGACAGAGCACACCCTGGAACTCGTCTCATTTAATCCCAGGAAGCATAAGGACTGCACATCAGTTTTAAGTGCAGCTTATCCTGACTCTTAGGGTGCATTCATCCCGTGTATGCTCTGTGACATCTGTCATATGGTTATGTAAAAGTTTCCAATGACACGCCTGACTGCTAATCTTGGATCAGGGTCAATTCCAGTCATCGTTCCAAGCAGCAAGGAGAGGGTTGCTGTTACCTTTGTGCCTCACCAAGCCCAGTGTTTTTCATGTACGCAGCACATCATTCTCTTCTGGAATACTGCTCTGTAATGTCTCTCCTTTTTTTGTCTTGAGGGATATACATATTGATTTATATCCTTCTTTTATCACGTAGCTCTGTGACCTTATTATTTGTAGTAAAAATCAAATAAAGGCTGTGATAAAATATCCAAAGTGAATTAAAAATAAAAACTCTTAAAAGCTATCAGTAATCCTCCCAAATTTTCTGAAATTCAGCATGTCATAGAAAAATTTGTAAACGCTATTTAGTGTTTGTCACATATCATTATTCCAACATCTTGTTCCTAAATCTTGTTTCGCATAGGAAAACCCACTCAGAGTCTGTCACTATTTGTATGCAACAAAAATTAGAATTCTGAACTCTAGATGTTTATAAAGACAGGAGTGGTATGAACACAGTGTGGTAGGAATACTTCATTGTTTTACTTGGCTGCTTGTTCATTGCAGTATTCGAAACAAAATTTTAAGGATTTCCCTGTATTCACTTCCTGGAACAAAGTGCCTTTATTGTTTCCACAGTTTTGAAAGAAGTATCACAGAAGACAAAGGGTGAATTCCTAATTCACAATCATATTTATTCTGAGTAGCTGATGCTTACTGGCATGGTTATTTAACCAAGGATGCTTGTGACCCATATGTCAAGTCAAATTGAACAGTGACCAAGCTACCAGGAATTGTTCACAGAAACTATGTAATGCTTAATTAACACAGTCTAGAATATGGAAATCTGTACAAAAGCAATTTGGTGATAGAAGTAGAGAGGCAAAAAGCCTGATCCACACATCATACCACATTTTTAGAAAGCCTTAATGGTGCCATATTAAGAAAAGCCAGTAAGTTCACCAGCTGTTCACTCTCATTCCAAAATCCAAGTTAGAACCAGGTGTCACTTTCCTCCTCCCTTGCTACAAGTGCAGACCTAACCCCTGGCATTTGACATGAATTCACACCAGGAACCTGCAAAGTTAAAAATATGGACATGCATGAACTGGGCTGAAACAGCCAGCACACTTTGCAAGGAGTGGCACAAAACCCACATTCGATGGATGCCACTCCTGTATGTCAGTGACTGTGCCATTAAATTACTGTGGCATTCTTCAGTAATGGAAGTGTAAAGCTAACCAAAATATCAGCATTTAATTCCACAAGGAATAGCACCATTTTCAAGTTTCAATTTGGATAACAAAATACAAATTTTCAGGAAAATATAATTTGACATAAATATTTTAATGTTAATTTTTACTTTGTAATAAAAGTTACACTGGTTATTAAGGAGATGCTGAAATAATTAGAGAAATCAAGCCAACAACCCCTTGAATCTGGAAAAAATGTAACTATTTCAGTATAAAATACCAATTTTCCAAATCTTCCTTCATTATAGCAGCAGTAATAAAGCATTTTGTGACATGACTACATTGTGAAATAACATTAAAATAATAACAAAATATATGGAAGATAAAAAAATGTGTGACCTATTTGCTTTGTCCACAGGAATTAAAAATGAATGTCATCTCATCATATTTTTATGAAAGTAGGGTTCAAAAAGATTCTTAGTGTTGAAGTGAGGAGCAGCTGAGAATGGTTCATGGTAGGCATTTGGCTACAATGCTGATGCCACCAAATATTTTGGTGTCTTCCCAGTGTCTCTTTGGTGTCGGTGCATCTGACCATCTTGTGATAGGGCAGGGGGAATTTCAACACAAAATAAATGTATGAGAAAGTATTTATTTCTCCCACTTGAGCCTGACATATGCACGGCTGTAGCTGTCCTACGTAGGTATGTTTAAAGAGGATAGCGAGGCACAGGATGAGCCCCTTGTAGGCATGCACTGACAACGTTAATATCCCAATGAGCTGATCCAGGCTGGAGAGAACTGCCATGGTAGAGTCCCAGAAAAGCCTGCAGAGAGAGGGCACACGTGTCCTTGTATCTGACAGGCTGCAGTGTCAAGCAGTGACACATTACAAGTATATCCCCCAGGGCTGGAGCCTGCTAAACAGGCTGTTCCAGGAGTCCGGGCGTGTTTTCCTAGAGCCCACATGGCCACCGGTGGCTATCCTACTGCAGTGTTAGCCTCTCCTTTTCCTCTTTAGTGTTATTAAATCTCCATAAGGTTGTCCCCATGCAACTTTTAGATTTTGCATTATCTTTCCTCTCCAACACTGTGCAATAAAATCTTGCCTTTGGCTTCTGGCTACGCTGGGTTTCCTTCTGTCTGTGAGCTCTTTTCCAGTCTCTCTCACTTCCTCTGGGGCCGGAATGCAAATCCAGGTTGTGTAAGTGCTCCCTCACTCGTTCTCCCACTTGTAAAATCTCCCTTTGTGTGGGCCTTGCTGGCTCTCAGTTCCCTGTCTCTGCTGTGCTGCAACATTCTTCTGCCTCTCTCAGGGTAGCCCTTGTGTTCACAGGCATGATTTGTCTTGGTGAACAAGGGACACATTTCATCAGAACAGCCATTGCCATTGCCAAAGCCTCGCGTGCAGACAAAATGCAAGGTAGTGTCTGTGATTGCATCCTGTTTTCGTCCATCTGATCTTCCAGCCTTGGTGGCTAAACCAGACCTCTTAATATTTACATTTCTTTTCTTAAGCAATGTTTACTTGTCAAAACTGTGAAATGACAAACACAAAGAAAACACTTGTTATGTTGATTTCACTGTGGAATGCATCAGTCAAGCATGAGGCTGAGGGAATACACTCCTTTTATACCAGCTACTAACATTTTTTATGTTTGTTTATTGAAATAATTCTTTTTTTATTTCAGTAGAGTACATGCATAGTCTGTTTATTAGAAACTCACTAATTACACAGTAATCATATCACTTGTGATAGGTTAGTGCTTGCCCTTTGCTTCTTGATTATCATTACAAGTGAAATAAAAACACAAGAGACCTTGCTTATTTGCTATGCAGACAGTGAGTCCTTGAGGAAAGGTGTAGAAATCAAATGGACATTACAGCCACAGTATGTTTGAATGCTGCTGCCTGCAACTGCTTTGGGTATGCAACAACCATTCTTTTTGGAAAATACTAGTTGTGACAGATTTCCTTTTTAATGGAAACTTTGAAAAAGAAACCCTAGATTAACAGTGGGGTAATTAGGAAAAAGGTGCTCTGTATTACTTCTCCTTGTCATTATTCAGGAAGAGGGCATATTAGCAAGTGGTAGAGAAATAAAAAGGGAAAAGACTTCTATATTTGCCTTCATGAATTCAGCCGTGGAATCCTTTGAGCCTGTGTCCTCTGTGGACTTTCTAAAAGACAGGTTTAATAAACAGCTGTATCATGCCAGTATCCAAAATCACCTTTAGTAAAGCAGTAAATTTTATTTGTGACAAATAGAACAAATTCTGAGTGAAAGCAGACATTAGGGGCCTTTCAATTAAGAAACAGAGACTATGTCCAGTTCTGAATCTCATACAGAATCTGTGAAGATTTTGAAAACAATATTTAGATTAAGTATCCACTGAATGATCTTAAATAATAATACCTGAAAATTATGCTTTACCCAGAGAGATTAGATAGAAACAGAGGTATCATCTTCAGTTTAGAGAAATCTGTTCACGCTCCTTGAAAAAAAGCATCAGCTGCATTTGGCCCAGCTGGGGGGATGGTAGAAAGTATACCTGTCAATCATTAATGGAATTTCTGATATCCAAGCTGTTCCAGGGCCACTTGGCACCCCAAAGTACCCTAAATGAGCATCAGAACTGCTCTAGCTCATATCTTGCAGTTAGACTTCCTTCCATTCCCTAGGGGTCTTTGTAACTTGTCTGACACACTACTATTTCCAAGCCATGTATGCAAACCACAGACTTCCAGTATACTGGAACACTATTCCAAAGACCAAACCCACCTATCAAAAACACACTAAGCAACTTGAAAATGATCAAGGAATTTGCATTCCAAAGGGAAAAAAAACAAAGTTTTTTTGAGTAACAAGGCAATCAGTTCCAGAAAAGACCTTTTGTAAAGCACTCACATCCTTGAACCAAGGCAAAAAACTAGTGAAGAACAGAGTTTTGAGATCAATATATAGAAAATAACTTTCATGATAAGTAAAACATGAAAATCAACTACAAACAATTAAAATACATTCAAAGCTATGATTCAAGTGAATCAGGACTAAGCAGTGTAATTGCTGGGTACCAATGATGGAAAATGAGACAGTACAAATTGACTGAAAAAGAAATAGTCCTGCAAAATTAGATTTTTAGAAGATTTTATGATAACAATAACGACATTTCAAAACGAAATTTGGGTGTTCACTATTTATCATGTTATTTGAAGGAAATCAGGAAGTAATAAAATATATTGTTGATGACTGACTAATTAAATAAAATTTTTAGAGTAGAAGAAATTTTGGGCATGGTAAATTTTTCAGCAATGAGAGGTGGAGGTTTGGTCTGAGGATGTAAAACTGGGACAAAGAACTAAGAAGATGATAATTTTAAAGGTATATAAGAATTTTAATCATATAATTTAATCTGTGGGAAATATTGGTGATTAGAGTATATGCAGTATGGGACTTCAGCATTTATAAGGGCAAATAATGTTTTAGCAGACCTATTTAATCTGTTTTCCAGGCATCTGTGTCTGGCCAAGAGAATTAATTGTGAAGTGTTCCTCCTGCATTAGGCTGAACTCAGCCGACTGTGATTAAAGTTTCACTTTTTCTGTGAGGTTGAAAACTGTCTCTGAAACCTAATGATACAGAGTAACATGTTCATACAAGTTACTAATGACATTTTTATGCTCATTGAATACGTAAATAAGCAGCACTGTTAACAAGGGGCTGGTTTAAATTATTAATATGTGTTTATTTCTGTTATAACAGTACATTACTTTAAAATTTTGGCCTCAATGAATTTTGCCTTAATTAGGGGATTATACTGAAGAAAAAATTTCCGTTTCTTCATTCCTCTGATATTAATGAAAACTAAAAGCACTATTGCCACTGCACTTCTCTCTAATGCTATTCTGGCACATTGCATTTTATTAATATTTTTTTCTTTGGAATTAATGAAAATATGGGATTTGGTCAGTGAAAGTTATAACAGATATGTTGGTTCTTAGCCCTGTTTGCTTTTATCCTTTCAGGTCCTAAAGATTAGCTGTGGGGATAGACATAATAAGTACCTGCATGGTGAGAAGTACTGACTTTTAAAGGTGATAGACATTAATGCCATGTGAAGATCTTCCCTAAAGTTGGATTTTGCCATTGTTTTCATTACCAACATAGCAGCAAGATAAAAATCACTAACTGACAGCAGTGAGACCAAAATTAGCAGCAGGTAAGTCTGAAAACCAGTTGCAAGAGGGTAGAGGGTAATAACATTGAAAAACCAGAGTGAATTGGCAGCCACCATCTCAGCAGGATTGTTTCTCCCACGTCTCTAGAATGTGGAAGAACTTTACAAATTCTTAATTTTCCTTTTGTTGTATTATGTGGTTAAAAGCTTTACTCCTTGCTCCTCTCAGGGATTAAAGAGTCATCAAAGAGTGTGGTAGGCTTTGTAAATGATGGATGAGATTTCTTGAAACAGCCGCTTGAAGTTACACACATATGGGTGAAAATGAAATAATTTTGAAATGTAAATATCTAGCTCTTATCTCTCTAAAAATAAGTTCACATACCTTTTTGGATGATCTTGTGTCCATAAATATAATATAAATTTTAACTATATTAGGATGACTGACTATAAGTGGGTTATAATTTTCCATCTGCATTTAAAAAACTTACAAGTGGTTTTGAGAAACATCATTTTGTGAATGCTGAGGCACTAAAATCCATTTGACACCTCTTAAAATATGAGCTGCTCTGAATAGCTGACTATGCAGTTATAGTTATTAATATGTCCATGGCTTACACAGTTACAGCCACTGTACCACAAACCTCTCCAGAATAGAAGACTGTTCTCATAACACCAAAAAGAAACGGATATAAGGTTTTGAATCTGTTTCACATTTGTCATTTGAATGACTTATGATTAAGGTGTTTTAGTTCAATTCTTTTCCTCCCTATTGAGACCCTAGAATGAATCATTATAACAGTCTATGAGATTTAGTTATTAAGATGCTTGAAATCAGCATTATTACCACCATCCTTTATGTGATCATCAATTGAAAACTCCAGTGCCAGCACTGATAATTTTCTTACCACAGGCATATATTCTAACAAGAGCTAGGGTATCATATTCTGAGTCTGAAGTTCAGCAAAAAAAAAAAGATATTAGTTTCATCAGCATTTCTCCAGTTTTGCCTGTTATAATTATCCTATTTTGACACAACACCTCAAAGGCTAAACTGTCACTGAATTTTTGAGTTAGATCTGTTTTCTACTTATAATATGAATGTTCTCTCTCAAATTTACTACAAATTAGCCTTCAGGGAGCTATAGCAGATTACATTTGAGTCTATCTAAACTTGAATAATTGGTTAGGCATGTGCTTAAGTTCGTCCATCTTTGTCAAAGTGCTTCAGCCCATGCTTAGGGCTTGCTGAGGACAGTGGGATGTTGGCTGTGTGCTGTCAGCTACATTGGAAAATGATGTTTGTGCTGGAGTACCTTGTCAGAGGCACTTTGTTTATTTTTATTCTTTAAGACAATGTCTTTTCTTTTCCCCTACTGATCAAGCTCCTCTTCTTCTTATGGAAGAATGTCTTATCTCTATTACAGTGGAGTTGTACAAGAATGAGTTTGCATTAAAAATAGTAGTTTTGCTATTCTGAAACACACAGGAAAACACTGGCTATTGTATATGCCCTTGTAAATAGGTTAATTGTAATGAGTGACCTGCTAAACTCTCCACAGAGCAGAACAGAATTTTATATAATGTGAAACAAAAAAAAAAAAATGCAATCCTCAAATTTGGTTACACATGGAGACAGAAAAATTTATTCTTCTCTAGTCTGTGACTGAATGTTACTGAATAACAATAACTTTCATGGATAATTTTACTGATTCAAGACAAGGAAAATGGAATTTTCAAAATACTTCTTCCATCAGCATGCCTCATTTTGGGCACAGAACAGACAGTAGTTCAAGTTCTGTCCCTGATGCTTCTTACAGACCTCGTGCCCATACCATTCTTTCTCATTGCGTTACTGTATTTCTTTTTCATTAGCTTAGTTTAAAAGAAAACAGCTAATAATTCTACCCATTCCAGAAGACACTAGTGTAATGTAATGACAGTCTACTTGGTAATACAATTTTTGAAGTGTATTACACAGTGTAAAACTGCACTGGCAGTAAGACATTATCAGGCCAGCCCAGCCCAGCATAGCTCACCCAAAACTTCAGGAGTGGGAGCCCAGAAGAGTTGAAAACTACCAGTATTATACCCCAAGAATGAGATATATTAACATTATGTTCATTTCTTTGCTCTGAGATAGTGTCAAGGCTTAGAAAGGCCTTATGAAAACTGTGTCAGTAATTTATGTTAATGTTGTTTTGAAGCCAAACTTATTAGTAGCAAAATGTCATGCAGCTCCTTTTCCTTTGGAGATTTTTTATCTATAGGAACAGACATTATGGCCCACAATGTTCTTGAAACATCCTAAAATAGCTGTTCATGAATAACTCAAAGCCAGTTACCGAATCCCAAAATCCAGGATTACTTTCCTTGCCCTGGAGACCGAAAACTCATTTTTGTCCTAATCAGAGCATGTGTAACTCAAAACTTGACTTAGATTCAGAGATCGCCTTTGTTTAGAACCTCCTGCACCTCTAACATCTGTTCTGATTTTCCATTTGGATTCTGAGCAGCTCAGCCATTCCGCTGTCTCTGGACCTTCTCCAGAGGAAAGGTGCCAGCAGCACAGTGCCCACCTCTCCACACCTGTCCCCCTGCTGCAGCCCAAAGTGGGCAGAGGCCAAGGCAGCGCCTGCTGCAGCGGAGCGTGCCATGGGCCCCAGGCCAGGCTGCCCTGCACTAGCAGGAATTTGCCAGGAGGGACGTGGGTCTCTGAAGTCATCACTGCTAACAGACCCAGCTGGTGATAAATCCCAGCACAAGCTGTGGTCCAGTTTCTCTTCTGATCCATATTATGATGTTGATAACCCCTATACGTTAAAGTACACTATCGTGATTGTTTTGGCAGTGCTATCTACACAGCCTATTTGGAAAACAGGGGTTGAAACAAGATAAGATAAAGCCATCTTGGAGGGAAAATACACTTGCTTCAGAGAGTGTAATTAGAAACCTCAGAAACAGCAGCTGAGAGCAGGTAGTTTTTAAAAATATTGTGAATAAAATCTGGTTACTGCTGTCAGTTGGACCGGTAACCTAAGAGTTTGCAAAACATGACTCAATTGTCCCTGTACTAGTAACCTTGCACTATCATCTTCCCTGAATTATTCACTTGCATGATGCTGGTGTTCAAAAGCCCAGCGTGTGAGCATACCTCTGCCATGCTGACTACTGTCCAAACACAGTGTAGGGAGAAAAATAGGGGTTTGGAGTGAGCGCTAACATCAGCATTTAAAATATACAGATTATGGTTAATGTTCTAGAACTGTTTTAGTAATTGAATCTGTGCAAATTCTTTAAGAATTGAGTAATAAGTAAATTTGCAGCAACAATTTGATGTTAATTCTTTAGCTTTCGAGTTCCTAATCCCTTTTTTGCCTTGTGCCCTTTAAATTCTCTTTGTAGCAGCCCATCTCTCATTTTAAAATTCTCCCTTAGGAGCTCATGTTAAATATGTTCATCAAAAGATCTATATAATGCTCTTAATGATTACTTTTATATCATGCTTTTTATTCACTTGTCAAATGCCCAGAATCATAGCCTGGATAAGAATATAAACCATGCAATGTGTTGTATGCATTTTCTGACTTCATTTTTGCTATGCTGTTGAGCTCTCAGAAATGAGTGCTGGTGCCATTGTGTGTTAGAAATACACATAACTTCTCTAGGTCTAGATAAGTTTGCTTCATGTAGATGCACCTTTTCTTTGTAACTAAAAAGCTATGCTATTGCATCTGAAGTAAAACAAAGCAAAAAAAATTATAAAGCAAAGGAGGACATACAGGCCAGAGTCTGTATGATCTTTATGAACATGGGAGACTGTAAAGTAGACATGACAGGTTTCAATCTGAATCTAATATCATATACCTTGGTTTAAAGGATTCAAAAAAAACCTATGGCAAAATTGGGTTGTTTCTACTCTGTTTATTTAGAAACTTGTTTGAGAATAAAACAGGATGATTTGTGAGGTTTTAGGGGTTAAGAAGGAGAAATTCTAGATTTTACTCTAAGTCCTTGAGTGTTGGGTAATTCAAAGATCAATTAATTTATGTGGTAAAAAACATTTTCTGCTTTTAATTATGCCACTGTTCAGACTCTTGGCAGAAATCTTTTGGAGCAGGCAAAAATGTTCTTGATAGAGGGACTTCATTATATGAGGTGTGTTTATCCCTGTTTCCATGTCTTCTCTTTTTAAACAGTATATGGCAGAATAGTCTGGAAAATGAGTATTACTACTAGCCTACAGTAGCCTCTAGTGGCCTGAGGCAACTGGTTGTATGCAAAATAGAAATGCTGCTGGCACCCATGGCTTTCCATTTTTAGCTGCAAATGAGTTAAATGTATATTTACATCTGATTTTTGTGATAGTGCTTGATGTGGGACCAGTGTAATGCAAGAGAAAATAAAGTTTATGTTCATTTTCTGCAGAGCAGGCAAAGAAGTCAGAATTTGATCTCCAGTTTATCACGCTGTATCAGCTACAGGGCCAGTTGTGAAGATGTAGTCAGCACATAGGAATGGATGTGAATTCTGTGTGAGTCTATGCTTGCTCAGGGCTTTCAGGTCAACCTGCTTATAACTAGATAGAGTCTGAAAGATTCCTGAAACATATCGCTGATGGAAAGAAACACAGACTCCCTTTTATGCAATATATGAAAAGTATTTTTAAAATTAACACTTAGAAAATACTGTCACATGTGCTAGGCTACTGTTCATAATAGTACAATTAACATTTTCTAAAATAATGCAAATCAGACCGAAGAAATCAACAAGCTGGTCTTAATACTAGTTTAGAACTAAATATTGGATATATTTATGAGATTATTTCAAGAATACTTAAACCTTTGTCGTACATCTTGCTTGTGTAAATGTTACAGGATCATAGAGATTCATGTACATACAATACACTTTCACACTCTACAATCAAAGGATAAAAGCCTTTTCCATCTCTCAGCTAATAAAAAGAAACAAGGGAAAAAAAATGTAAAAAGAGCTTTCATGACTGTAACCTCAAGATTCCTGATGATCTAGAACAATATTAAGAAGCCAGAAAATGCTGATACAGTTCTCTTAGTGGTCTCCTTTTGATAAAGAGACGTGGGTTGAAGACTAGGAAAGAATCCTTATTGATAAAATGATTACTTTGTTCAAAGGTGATTTGGTCTTGGATTTCTGGAAATTCCATTTTCTTTTCTAGAGCTTGAGAAACTGAAAAGCAAAGCTTCTCCTCCTTATCCTTAATTCTTATGATTTACGATTTTCACTCTCTCTGTCTTATTGCATTTCCACCCAGTCTCTTCAGACAAATCAAGTGTGAAACCTGGGACTATATAACTCACTCCAATAAGGTCTAAGATAAATCATTCATTCTTTGAGAAAGTCAACCTTTATTTTTTCCCCCCTTTAAGTCAAGTCTTTCTCTGTAGAGTCACAAGAGAAAACGAGAGATTTCTCTGGTCATTTGCAGTACCCTCATTAAGCTCTGACTTGAACTCCAGAGAAGCTGCTGTCCCTCTAGTGAATGTATAGGATCCAGAAAGTAATTTCTTACTTCCTTACCTCAGTCAGGAGCCTAAAGTCAAGTGCTATGGATGATCCCTGTCTGACACAATTGTACAGGCATGGCACCTCAAGCTGAATTTAGCTGACAGACTATGAAGCCCTGACAGCAGCCAGTCACTCAGTAAGTGTCCCCTGCTAAATTAAAGTATTGGCATTATGTAACCCAGCTGTCATCATTCATCTTGCAAACAACATTAAATGGCCTATATTTTGGACCTAATGTAGAAATCAAACTTTGCTTTTTTAAAAAAATTTATCTTGATAGCAAAAAATAGTTTTTATCAATGGGGAAAAGAAAAAAGAAAAAGTCACCTGAATACTATGTTCCTATATAAATAGTTTGTTTTAGAATTTTTATGTTTTATAATTTTTATAATGTTTTATTTTATAATTTTAAAAGAAAGACATATCTTAAAGAAAGAAAGAAAGAGAAATTATGCCAGGGTGCACTTTCATTATTACTTTCAACTCATGCAAATTCACAACCATAGTAAATGGGATATCCCCACTTCTATTGCACTTGCAATATCTTTTATTCTGCCAACATGCATCTTAGAGAGCTTTGTGCACAGGAAGATCAGGTATTGATCCTGAAATTATGAAAACTTTCCCTTTTCATTCTTGGATTAATTTTCTTCTTTCTTTTGGATCCCTGAGAAATAATAAAACCACAAATGTTTACAAGAGAAAAACAGTAGGCATATGCTACTGAAGGATATGAGGAGACCATCCCTTTTAACAGAAGAATGGACCCAGATTAATTTTAGTTGAGAGTGAAACTGTACCCTTGGATAAAAGAAGCACAAATAGGATTAATCATCTGAAGAGAATCCATTAGTGTCCATGTTTACATGAGGAAACATACCAGTTTATCTACTGGAGAATAACTGTTCTGGAAGAGTTAACTGTGCAGCCTTCCTATTCCAAAGTCAAAATCACTGTCATCTTTGAAGAGTTACTCCAGAATATTATAAATATTTAATATAGCATCTCCATGCAAAATTATTCCAAACAATTGTGTTAAATATGTTCCTCTATAGACAAAAGATAAAAATATTGTTTGGCTCGTAAGGTATCAAAAATGTACTCAGCATTGATCTCCTTGGATGGCTTGCAAAAATCAGGTTGTTTACATGGTGTAGGCAGAGTATACAGGCATTTTCTTGCTTAACAGCTGATGACTCCCCTTTGCTTTTTTCTGTTCTGCTGCACTGTAGATGCTTGGTCTAATTGTTTGAGAAGGGAATCAAATGCAGTCTGATACTTAAGAATGGCAGGAACAAGTCTAGTGATTTAGTATTACATATAAAACAATTAATGCAGCTCCACACCTCAGTAGAGCTGTAGTTCCCAATCCGTAATCCTTCTTAAAACTGGGATAGACTAACCCAAACAATAGCACACCTCACTGCTCAGATTTTCAGGTTACTCTGTTACTCATTAGCATTGTGTGAAGGAAAGGGCAAAGCAGTCTGGGTTGTATAAAACACACACTTCACCACTGGAACTTTGCCCAGTCTTTCAATCAAAACCAGTTAATTTGAGTTTAAAATAGTTCAGCTTATTTTCCTTTTTTATATTCTTACTGTTCCTTCTTAGAACCAAAAATAAAAGTGATGAAAATGCTAGGATGGGTCTTGATGGTATACAGGAATTTGTAGAAATGACATGAGCTTTCTTTGACTCAAGAAAATCTGGAGTGTGTGGTCAATGGATTTCCTTGAAGTTGTGCATAATTCAAATTTACCTGCTAGACAGAAGTGTGGTTTAATTGGGAGGGAAACTGCATGTTCAGAAATGGAAAAAATACAGTATTTCCATCTCCTTTTGTTTTCTAGCAAGTCTTGAGGCTGCTGTTTTCTTCAGAAGGAATTTAGCTTCCAATTAAAAACTTGTAAAGCAAGGTTCTCACTCCCATACTTGGAAGATATGATTGGAAATCTTGGAAAATAAGATTATTCATTGATAAAAATGAATAGGTTTTTTAAGGTAGTTCAAAAAGAAAAAATGGAAGTAAAAATAAATATAAAAAAGGGGCCTGGCTTACATTTGTATTATTTTGAGTAGGGATTGTCAGACCGAAAAAGATCCCATGCAAAGAGGATGGGATTATATATATCCCAGTTGTCCTCAGCCCTGAATGTTTGATGACTTTATCTAAATATATGTCTGATATTCACAAGTAGTGACAGGATGATCCTGTTGTAAAAGCACAACTATATCCCATAGCACTGGGAAACTGAAACACTGTACTTTACTCTGCATTCCTTATCTTAAAAATGAACCCAGGCATTTTCCTCGGAATATACAAAGTATAGTGTGCAGATGAAGGCAAAGATCTGCCAGGGAAATGTAGTCTTTTATCTTTGAATGACTCAGTTCCATATACATAAAGGAGATATAATTTTTCTTAGTTCTGGATTGGTACTGGATATTTTATATCAAATAAGTCAGTGAACCTTTAAGCAGGATTTTGGATTTATTTCACAGAAACTAAATATCATGGAACTCTTCTGACACAAATGAATGCGTAGAATTGTTGTAGGAAGGAGTCATGATAATGACCAAACTGTTAGCTCAAGTTGACTTGTATAACTCATGCCGCAGAACCTTAACTTCAGTTAGTATTTTTATAAGGTCCATAACTTCAAATTTTGTCATCTTTGTTTTGTAACTGTGGAAGTTGAGTGTTCTCAGAAGCAACAGCTAGTCAGCACTGGAACCAAGAAATCAATATATAGTGTGTGAAAAGTTCAGAAAAGATTAGTAGGTGTTTTAATAAATAATTATAGGTTGTTTATGGGAGGGTCAAATGTGACTCATAACCATCTTCATCACTTTCTACTGATGTACATGGAACATCTGCAAGCATGTATAATCACCACAAAAGCTACAAGAGCTTACAATATGTGTTAAAGGATCAATTAACTACATATTAACCGTCTGTAGACCATTTCAAATGGATTTTTAACATTACCAACTTGTGCTTCAAATTCTGATTTTGAGCTCTGGCCTGTGGACTGTCTTCTGTTGATGGTGTATCTTTGAGACCAGTGTCACCCTAGATATAGAGCTGTGACTCTGATTTTGTGCCTTCATGTCATTATTTATGTACTTTCTCTCTTCCCCACTTCCAGCTGTATGTGGAATAATGCTTCAATGAATAATGAACATTTGCAGCAGGAGGCTTCATGGTTTTGTTATAGAGCCTTTGTTATATTTGTAAAATATCAAAACAGTGGTTTACCAACAGTTCCTTAAAAAACACCTGAAATGCACTAAAATGAACAGTTCAACATCATATTTTGTTGCTTACAGCTCATTGTATATAAACATATGCTGGTCAGATATTTTGTATTAAATGCTTGCTAGCTCTTCATTTCTGCTTTTAGAGTGTCTCCCTCTTTGGTATGTTTGCATCCCAGTAAGTGCAGTGGCACTTGTGGCAGTCAAGAGCTCAACACCAGCCAAGTGCCTCAGTGTGAAAAGTCTGTATTTAAACAGTGGGAGCGGTAAGAAATCCCTGGACCAGCACATTTTGTGCCAAATTCACCCTGGGAGGAGAAGCTTGTGAATGAATGATGAGCTCAAATACAGGGATAAGCAACTGTGCTGCCACTCCTTAACAGAGACTTTTGGATCTCAAGCAGTTTGTCTTAGATTGAAACAAGCACACAGAAATATTCAAACTAAGGAATGCAGGGTAGGCTCAGGACTCTGCACTGGTGCTGTTGGTATCACACTGGTGGTCAGGTGTAATTCAGGATAAGTTATGGCTTGTTGGACCACTCTGGTGAATACTCCTGGGCAGACTAGTTTCAAACCAAACCAAACTGTTCCTGCGAGTGCAGCTTTGTGGTACCACTGGTGTAATTAAACAAAACCTCTGTTATCTTAGGGATGGGGGTGTTAGGAGTTGCACCTTCAGAGTTATCTGAGGGAGGCATTCTTTGGGGGAACTGCATTTCCTCAGTGCTGTAGGTCTGCACTGACTTCGCTGAGCTGCAGTGGTTTAGGTGTCAGCCCTGAATTCTCTGGTCTCCTTTGCCCCTGGGGTCACCACTGAAAATTAGATATTAGTGGTTTTCTCAGTGCGATACTTATTTTATCCCACAGCTTGCTCTTTTACTTCACTATCTATAGACTGAAGATACTATTTCAGTTATTTTTAATTCTCTCATTCATAATATATTTCAGTGGAATCTGGAGGAGTAAAAATTGGGTTATTTGAAAATCTCTAGTATAGTAAGGGTTATTATGACTGAATCAGCTTCTGTGTGTTTACATATATGAAATGAGTCGATATGTTGATTAAATTCCTGCTATGCAGATATCAACATTATAAAATTGTCATGGTGACTGACAGCAGCTAATGTGTTTTTGATTGTCAGATGTTAGAATAAAGTGGTTGAGTGGAAAAATGTTATACTTTGCATTTTCTTTTTAGTTCAGAATTGCAGTGTGCAAGAGTAGAGAAGTTTACAAGAGTATTTGTTCTATGCACAGGAGTTTTTCACCAAAACATTCAGGTGTAGATAGATGGCTGATGTTAGAGAGACTGCTTGACCCTAAATTTCTTTTACCAGCATGAGAAGGGGGCCCAGTGTATTAAGATGCTTTTTCCCCCCTGTAGCCTGTAGAACTCTTTCACTGTGGTGAAATCTAACAGCTGTGCTAGTAGCATTGAAGTTTTTATTATACTACTGTCGTGAGTTATTTTTATATTCTGCTTCTACTACACAAATGTCAGTTTTGACTGACTTGTGCACTAATACAGTTGCAGCTTACATTTTCACTGTTGCTGTTTTATAGCTGTTATACCCTCATGCCAAGCTTTAAATTACTAATGGTAGTGGTACAATATATTTCCCCTGATTCTTACATCTGGGTTCAAATTTGAAAAGATTGTGTGAATTTTAGAATATTCTGCAAATTTAGAGCTAAAATTGCTTCCATGTAGAATTATAGTTTACTAGACATGGTTTTAAAACAGAGAATTCTTTCATTGCTGTGCAAAACACCTACCTCAGCCACTTGAAAATAGTGAATGCCCACTCTTACTAAAAAATATGCCTCCTTTTCTGACATGCTGAGCACCTTCCCCTTTCATCATCTTTTGGAAAATGAGTAGAGGCAAGATTCACTGAACATGAGTGGGACTTGAATGACAAGATGGTCTGTGCAGTCTCTCTGCACAGGTGTGAATTTTGACCAAAGTGCTGAGAATTTCCTCAAATCGCTTTGTGGTTAGGACAGACAGCTGTTTGGAATCCACTTAAGGAGAATGAAAATTGTATGCCCAGGTATTAAAGTGAGATAATTTTACTTTTAAAATGATAGTCACAGCTTACATATTTGAGGTAACAGATGCAGTTCTGCCCTGCAGCAAAGCCTTATTCTGCATACCATGTGATTTTTATATTAAGAATATGTCCTGTTTAAAATTAGAAATGCCTTCTGCACCAATTTTAGTAGCAAAGAAGAAAAGACATTATTAATAGTAATGTTGATCATAGAATTTTCAGTCAATTAAGTTTCACTAATCAAATCCACATGACTCGAACCTGCATACCACACCTCCCTAAGCAGAGAGTATTAGCACATTTGAAGAACCAAAAATCATGGTGTGTATTTGTACTGCTTTTGCTCAAGAATGTAATGAAAACTAGATGAAGGAGCAAAGAAAAAGACTGCTTCAAAGGATGCTGGCATTAAAATTCATATGGGACTTCTGAGAAAGGAAAGGTGCTATTCTCACTATCGTGGCAAAACCGCATTTGGGTGAATCATGTCCTATCTGCTTAAATTTCTCTTGAAATGGATCTCAGGAGGGAATGTATGCTTAGTGGTATCACTTTCATGAAAATATAAAAAATGCTAGGAAATGTCCAAACAATTTCAGCAAATAAGTACTTTTCAGTCTGAATAATCTTTGCTGAGATATGAGTGGTATCCTTCAGGGTTCTGTATTGGGACCAGTGTTATTCAATACCTTCAATAATGCATCAAGTGCACCCTCAGCAAATTTTCAGGTGACACCAAGCTGAGTGGTGCTTTTGCCACAGCTGAAAGGCAGGATATCATCCAGAGGGACCTGGAGAAGCTGAAAAATTGGGCCCCTGGGAAACTTGCGTGGTTTAAGAAGACGAAGTGCACGGTCAGGGCAACCCCCAGTGTCAGTCCAGGGGGATGAACAGATCCAGAGCAGCCCTGCTGAGGAGGACTTGGGGGTTCTGCTGGATGAGAGGCTGGACATGAGCCAGAAATGTGCACTCAAAGCCAAACGTGTCCTGGGCTGCATCCAAAGCCCCGTGGGCAGCAGGATGAAGGAGGGGACTCTGCCCCCTCAGCTCCACTCTGCTGAGACCCACCTGGAACACTGCATCCAGCTCTGGGGTCCCAGCACAGGAAGGACATGAACCTGCTGGTGAATTTGGATTATTCAGTCTGGAGAAGAAAAGGCTTCTGGATGATCTAATTGTGGCCTTCCATTACCCAAAGGGAGCCTACAAGAAAGATAGATAAAGAATGTAGTGATAAGAATAGGGGGAATGGTTTTAAACTGAGAGTAGTTCTAGATTAGATTAGATTAGATTAGTTTGTAGGTAGCAACTTCTCCCTGTGAGGGTAGTTAAGCACTGGAATAGGTTTTCCAGCGAGGTTGTAGCTGCCTCATTCCTGGAAATGTCCAAGGCCAGTTTGGATGGCATTCTGAACAACCTGATCTAGTGGAAGGCTCTCTGATCATGGCAGGGACATTGGAACTACGTTATCTTTAAGGTCCCTTCCAATCCGAGCTATTTTATGACTGATCCTGTGACATCTGTTCATTGCAAAGGCAAGCCTAGCACAGGATGAACTGGCATTGAAACAAAAGTTACAGTGTGGTCTGAGGCATACAAGGCACTGTGCTATTTTCAAATAGCCAGTGTTTGCACTACTGATGGCACTACCAGTTGTAGGATTTCAGCACAGTGCCTGCCCTGGTAGTATTGACATGATTTTACATCTCTGAAGCAACATAAAGAGGTGTGATTTTCCTTCCCTTTTCCTTCTTGACTCAAAATCTAATGAAATCTCTTGTCTCACCCAGATCATTTCATTCTCTCACCCCATTTCATTTCACTGCTAGAGCTTGAAAGTCAATAGAAAGCTCTTAAGCAGATTACAGACAGATCCAAGTTTGCTGAATACAGAATTATTTCCAAACTGAAAACAAAACCCAAACTAAACAACAAAATCTGCTTCTTAAAGGGGGGGGGGAAATAGGAAAATGTATTAATTTCCTCTAATTTTTAGACGACCAACTGTTCTACAATATACTTGTGACTTTATGACAGACACTTCCTTGTCTCAGTAAAAGATATTGGTGCTGCTGCTATTGCTAGAGAAAATTGTAAAATATTGGGAATGGATTTTAAATCTAAGAACAGAAAAATATCCACATATCACCTCTATTGCATTTTATTAACTTAGCTTGCTGTTCTGCAAATATTTTAGTGCTATTATTGAGCAGACTGCAAAGGATTTTGGGTGAGGCAAGCTAAAGCTAAGTGGAAGGCCACAGAAACACTTGTAGCAGGTGTGATTGCAATCCGTGTGCAATCTGAGCAACTTTGGTTCTCTGATAGTAACGCAGGATGACAGAGAGGCCAACAGGGAACATGTCCTTTCTAAGATTTCTTAGCAGCACTCATGCTAAACAGGTCACTACACACTAAGCAAAACCAGGTTAAATAGACATAATCATGGACAATGCTTGCTCTTCTTTCCATGTCCTTTGCTAACATAAATTCAATTTATTTTGTCAACTGATACTGTAACATGCTGTCAAAATCTGTGCTGAGCTACTGCAAGTTTCTAATGAAATGATTAAAAAACCTAGGAATTACTGCCACTGTGAGAGCCTTGCTTTCTTTTGCTTCCTTCCTTTTGCCCTGTTACATCCCTTCTCATAGCAAAGCTCTGACTGAACACAATAACTGAAAAGAGGAACGCTGTGGGATTTATTCTCCAGCTTCTGGCCCTTCATTCTTCCTGAAACAGGCAGGTTTTGGCCAGGAGCACTGCTGAAACCCCAGGCCATTGCAGGTGGACAGCAGGCAGTAAAAATGACCAGTGTTAGGATGTAGGAGCAAGAGAAAGGCAGATGGATCAAGTCTGAGTTTGTCGACCCTAAGGCCCGTTCAGTTTCACATCCGATCCAGAACCTACCTGCAACACAGAACTCTTACAATGGGATTTGAGTCAGGTTCAGGACAATAAGTACAACTGAGGGCCAGCAGTTGTTGGGAGAGGATTAATTCAGGGTCTAATTTTCCAGCTCTTTTCTGTTAAGGAGCTAAAAATGCAAGTTGCTCAGCTGAACTGAATTTGCCCATTGAAAATTCCCTGCTTGGGTTTTCAATGGCAAGCGCAAATCTTCTGTACGTAGCAGGAAAGCAAATGGATTTATTTGTTTACAATCTTCACCTCTCTAGCAAACAGCAGCTACAACAAATTTGTCAGTCCTGGTAATTTTTTAAGCAAAAGCCTATTCTTTCTTTCTCCTGCAGTTAAAGTCTGGCATGCAATGTTCATTGCTTAACAAAGGAAAATATCCAACTCTTCTTTTTGCTTTTGTGTGGTCTGTCATATCCTTATACGAAGAAAAGTGAATTGCAACTTGCTGCTCAGCCACAACATGGCCATAATGCACCCCTTGGGAGGGATTATATATACTCAAACCAGAGAGAATCTCCTGCATTGCTTTTTCCCCTCCCATGTGACAACTCTACTTTCTAAATACAAGACACTGTTCGAAGCAGGCTAGCTGTGGAGGCTGCTTTGATGTCCTGCCATCACACTGAGCTGTGGAAAGCCTTCTTGTTGTCTTATGTAGGGAGCAGTTGAGGATATCAAAGGGAAGATGGGATGTTAAATTTTTATTGATGAATGTTTAATAGTCTGGGTTGTAAGCTGTCATGAGTAATGCAGTAAAAGGATTCATTCTGAATCTTGCTGTTTGCCATACACTGCCTGAAAGTGATTAGTCTTTAAAGAGTACAAATCTTTATTTTTTTTTCTCCAGCAATTTATTTTCTGCAGCAGATTAAAAGAAATCTATCATGATACATAGGAGACAGTCAAGTGGGCACATTAGGTTAATTCACCAGGCTCTCATCTTGAGACCTGAGTTTGAATCAGGTTTATGGGGAAAAAAAAACCAATGAATTTAGCACTGTTTTGTGAAAGCCCACTAATGTGACGAGTCTGGCCACATCTCACTGGGCTTATTAGGGCCATGCATCTCATGAGGTGCAAGTTTATGACTCCTAAAACATGAAATATGTTAATTGAGCATTGTGCAGACATATTAGGCACAATCCCCAAGGATACAGCAGAAGAAAACGGAGTGATCTGGTCCCTTTCCCAGACCTCCCTCAAAAAAGAAAAGCCAGGAAAAACAAATAATAAAAAAGGATGCTATTTTGCTACCTCCTGGAACACCAAAGTTTTAAAATAAATATAAGGGAAAATATTTTAAGATCACTGCTCTCTTGTTCCACACTCCTCATTTAAAAAAAAAAATAAAAATTGTTGAATATAACAATTAAAACCCATGGTTTAAAAATAAAGTGACTTTGTGGAATTCTGTGGAACAGGATTCACCTTGTTACAGGTTAGTAGTGTAACTAAATGATTCTAGAGACACAGAGCAAAGCAGACATGTTACTGAAGGAATGGAGAGTTCATGAGGGCTGAGGGAAAAGGAGGAGAGGAGAGATCACTGCAGGAGGTTTCATGGCTGATATGTGTTTCATTACCCCACCAGGTAATGATGAATAGAGAGTGTGGGCCTGGAAAGTCTGAGCGATGACACAGCTTCAGGAAATTCAAAGTTTCCTTCTTTTATACTAAATCTTGTTCAGGAACAGGATTTGGTTAAACGTGAGCTCCCACCAGATATGGACACATATGGACAGATTAAGACACGTTAATTTACAAAGTTTTACTGAAGTACACAAGCTGTGAGAAGGATTCCAGATACAAAAGCCTTAGGTGCAGGCCCATGTTTTGTTGAACTCTACGAACATTTAAAAAAGCCACCATCATCCTTTAAATTCTGCTTTATTCTGTAGAGAGTGGTCTTCAGATGAGCAAAAAGATGAGTATCCTTTATGATTCCTAATCAGCCCTTGATCACAACTAATTTAGTGACTTTTGACAGCCTGAGAAGCATGTGCATATTGTGAACCCATACTTATCCACTAAGAAATGGATTGAGATACTCCATTCATGCTCTCTTCGATTTCTGAACAACTACCTGATATATAATGATTTTTGTTTTCTACTATCTCAGCTGGTGATGAAAAGGTTTCTCAGATTGAGGTCATGTTAGTAGAGGTTAACTTCATAGCTATTGTCATTGTCAATGGCTTTTTAAAAGATCCTTTTTTCCCCCTCAGTCATCCTAAAAAATAACACGAAACAATTATCCATTTTTGTTTGTTTGTTTGTTTGTTTGTTTTATGAGATACCCCAGAATAACTCTGACTTAAACAAAAAAATTCTAATGGCTATACAAACCTGTGGACACAAACTGGTGAGGAAGGACAATTCTGCATGTCTGTCATTTATGAGGGGCATGAGGATAAACTTACACACACAGGGATATGTATGTGCCTGTGTCTTACACACCCACAATCTCTGGTTTACACATCTGTGCAAAAGCATATGCCTGAAAACCTGCACTGTCTCTTTGTTGTCCATGTACTGATTAAAGGCAGATGGAGTTTCCCTTGCTTAGAATAAATAGTTCTGGTTTCTGTTTTTTTTTTTTTAATTTTGAAGACAGATCTTGTTCGCATAAAGAAATCTTCAGCACAGCATGATTTAGCAGTCTACTCTTCAAAAACCAGTGAGCTTTACCTAGGCACCTTGAAAGGCACACTTTTGAAGGTTGATAAATACTTAGGTGGACCCAAAGATTAACTGAATCCTGTTCTCAGTCTCAGTTACAGAAGGCTGTAGTGGGAAGAGATGACAGGATTTTCCAAAAATATTGTTTTGGATTAGAAGACCCGTGGGGATTTTCCCTTGGATGATAGGCTGTTAAAGACTACTTAGAAAGTGTAAAATTTTCATTACTTTCTGAAATGCATGCTTCACTACATTTCTGATTTTTTTCATTCTCTGCAGATTCGTGACAAAGTGTCTCACAGTTCAGTGGTGAATCAAGGGGAAACAAAGAGCTAATTAAATTATCATGAATAATTGTCTGTAAATTATATATGTTGTTTCAGTTCTTTGGTGTAAGCATACAGTCTTATCTCAATATGTTTATCTAAAGTCAATCAACATGAACAAAGGGAATATTTATTCCTAATTTTTAAAAATAATGTTTTCATGGCAATGTTTTTCAACTCCCTCTCTTAATAATGAGGGCAAGCACTGCCAAGTGGCTCTCTGATTTTTGAGAAGACAACTGGAAATTGGAAAAAGGCCTGCTGAACATTATCTCATTGGGATCTTTCTCAGGCAGTGCAAGTAAGCTTCAAACAGAATACTTCTTGGTAGAATAATCAAGATTTTCCAATGTATATCAGATAAAAATGCTAAGAATTTTTTGTTTCAAATATTATTTTGCATTGCAAATTATTTCAGAAATGTTCCAGGGGGAAAAAAAGGTCCTATTTCACAAAAAAAAAAAATCTATTCATCCTTCCAAAAAAACAAAAAAGTATATTTCTAACTTGGTTACCTTATTTTGCTGTTCCCCTCTCTGAGCTGTATTTTCTGACTGAAATATATCAGTCATGAATGCTCAAACCCTGACAAATGGTGATGCAGTCCAGGGGCTGAGCAAGAGTGGAACCCGTCAGTGTTGTGACTGCTGCTGGCGCAGAGGCAAGATTCCACAATGCCTCATTTCTGTGATTTTTATATCTGCTTTGATCTAGTGCTTGTCTTTTAATTTTCTGGTGTAAAGGACTTCAAAAAATGCTTGGAATTTTTAGCATTCCAAATTATTGGGAAATAATATCCACTACATTTTCTGAGGCTGTTGGGTTATCTTTACCATCCAGGCTTTGTCTAAAACAATGGTGTTATGATATGTTAATCAGTGTATTCCAGTATACTCACACCACCTAATATGGAGAAGTCAGAAATATTGTATTATACACTCAGTTGCCTTAGGCCTTTAAAGCAGTTTTAGAACATATTGGCTCATACATGTCAATCCCATTAATTTTCTCAGTCTTTAAGCAATGCTATTCATGGTTATGAAAAGAAAGTGGGTAGGTACAGAAACCATCTCAGAGTCTGGTCCCATATGTTTTTATATGCTGCAGATTGGCTACAACTGTCTTCACAGTTTATATTGAATTTATTACACTTCACTATACTTTATTTTAAAAATAGAAATACACCTTATTTCTCAAGAACTTTTCCGCAACACATTAAAAAGTAAATGGTTGGATCTAGGTCTGTTATTATTTGCTGCTTAGTTTTTTTCTTTGTGATAACTTTCTGATATATTAAACATTATGCAAGATCATATAAAGTAAGCCTTAGCTAACCCTGATGGACAAAAAGGGTGCCCTTGCAAACACATCCCAGAATGATCAGTTGCCTCTGGCACTCCTCTTGATTTAATGATACTGTTTTCCTCACTTGTGAGAACTCTTTGTGTTGATGATGTCAACAATAAAGTGTTCACAAAAGAATTGCTGCTGCTACTTCAAAGTGCAGCTTCTTGGCTCATGCCTTGCTCATGTTCCTTCCTTTCTTCATTTTAACTCTTACCTTGAGTTTAAATTCTTGGTTACAAGAATCCACAGAAAAGCATTGCCCCTTAATGCCTGATTGGCATGTGCCTTATTAGTGAATGTTCTTGATGCCTGCAGATCTCCCTGGCAGTTACTGAAAATACTCAACTTCTTAGACAGTAAACAAGCAGAAGTCAGGCCCCAGATCTCCATCCAGTTCTGTCATGAAATAATATTTCTCTTATTCCAGAGAGATCCTTTCCCATTTCACAGAGCTAGAGTTACAGCGCAACAGCAGAGGAGTGTTTTCTGGGCACAAATGGAAGAGAAAATAATTTTGCCGTTTCCTGATTTTTGTATATTCATTTGAAGACACCAAGGCTCCTCTTCAGGGTGGTCATTTAAATCTCTGCTCATCTTTAAGGAGAGATGTAGACTTAGTGAGCAAAACTCAAAGATTTCTGCTGAACAGGACTGAGTGGTTTATGTCATAGCCTTTGTTGTCCAAACTAACT
Source organism: Cinclus cinclus (assembly GCF_963662255.1). Lineage (NCBI taxonomy): Eukaryota > Metazoa > Chordata > Aves > Passeriformes > Cinclidae > Cinclus > Cinclus cinclus. Next base: position 23,635,318 of record NC_085052.1, read on the forward strand.
CTCACACCTAGGGGCACTACTCCTGTACAGAAATTGGTCACAAAAGTAAGTATTTTTCAGGATTAGCAGCTACATAAATACTCCTCTCAATGGGATGTTTCACCCACTGGGAAAAAATAAAAGGTATAAAAAAATTGTCACCAAAGATAATAATTAAAGGGAAAAGAGTGTTCTTCTATTCATTTGGCTGGTTTGCTAATAAAAAGCTATATTTAAAGACAGCAGTAAGTTACCAGCATCACTGAAAACTTTTTTTTCTCTCTATGAGTGTTGCACACATATACAGCACAGCTTAGATACATAACAAGTGACAGTGTGATCTGGGCCCCCTAACTACCCATAATCACTTAATGCATATATAAAAGTAAAACTTAAGGAAGAGAAATGTCTCTGTTTTGAACTAAGGAATTCTGCTGACACTACAGATTTTGAAAGCACAATGTGCTCAGTGAAAGTACTTGAACCTTGAAATAGAAATGCAGACCTCTTAATTAATCTCTCTGTTATTCTATAAAGTGCAAAGAAAACTAATACAGAGAATTTTCCTGTTAATTACAAATGGAATTTGTGTGTAAGTGTGTGACGGGGAGGAGACTGTTGGACCAGGGCAACACAGTATTACACTTCCTACAAAATATGTAGGAGGAGTAGGTTTATTAGGCTGCAGTAGGCCATTATGTATGTGGATGGAATCTTTATTAGAAAATTGCCTTTTGACATTGCTCTTGTTCAAGTTGCAGCTCAATATTTCATCCAAGTCTGCTCTTTCATGAATGCATACATAAGCTTGAGTTATCTTCCTGAAGGAGAAATCGACCATACAAAAAAAGGAGGTATGCACTTTGTTAAATCTTCACTGCTATGGATTTAGTTGTTCTGGGTCATTTTTCAATTCCTCTAAACATTAAAATTGCTTCCTTTTAAGGTGCTACTGTTAATGTTGGGAAGTACATTTAAGGGCATCTCCTTTGTTTTGTTGGTCAACCTATGAAGCCATTGTTCAGTTTCTTTATTTTCACGTTGCCTACTGAGCCTGGAAGCATAAAAGGGGAATTTTCTTATTAGCCTCAAGCAATCTCTCATCTCCAAGGTAAAAGTGACAGGTCAATGAAAGAGGTCTGCTGGCTATCTCAAGTTTTTGGGTCATCATTTAATGCTAGTGGTTTTGCTGACACTGGCCGGGGTTCTCCACCAGTGGTATTGCCTGAGCTGCACATTGCAAATTCACACCTCATATTTTAGGATAACTACTTACCCAAAATGAATTGCATCTACAAATCACATGGTTAGACAAACCTTCAAACCGTTCAGAGGCTGTTCTTTAAGCTCCCTGAACAACGGATCTGCCCAATACATGCTCTGTGCCATCTAAAAGTCCCTGCCCACTTCTAGTCTTCATTTTCTGCACTGTTTTAGCCTCCCGAAAAGAGCACTCAAACAGATGTTTTTCAGGAACATATGGATGCCCTGTGCTACTGTCACAATCTTTTCTCTCCTTGAATGATAACTTCCATGACCCTGCTGCAGTCAAACCAGACCTTGGCAGTGTCTGAAAAGATGTGATTAACTGAAAAGATGTGACAATATAGTAATCAATTACCATGACAAAGGCTTCATCAAGTGAAAATATTTTGCCCTGTGCCGAGAGTCTGGATAATGGATGATCCTGCAGTTTGGACTCAAATACAGAAGTCTCTTGCCCTACCCACATTCATGTAACAAAGATTTGGTTCAATGAATAATCCCACTTCTAATCTTTCCCTTTTTGTGAGCCGAATAACCCAGAAAATTCACTGACATCCTGCATTCCTCCTAATTTGTCACTAAGGTTTATCCAAGAAGATGGAAGGAGCTTTCCACTAGGGAAATATTACTCAGAGAAGATACACCAAGAGAGTCTTAATCAAGACTTCCATCTTAGAGCAGCCACCTGTCACTCACACTCAAGGAGGGTTGGCATCCTCTGAGATGATCTATTTCCACCCACTGGAGTCATGGTCATTAAATGGAGCAGAGAATCACTGATGAAGGGGCCCATTGGCCAAATACATCTCACTAAATAGCGACTCTCACTGGAGTGAGGTTTGTGATCAGCCTCAGCATGACAGATGTACAACGCGTGGGCCAGGCCATCAGAAACTTGCTTTAGGTTGGTGGCCATTCTTTGGCTGAAGAAGGCCCACAGCCACATCTGTAAGCCGGATTTTTCTTCCCTGCAAATGTTAGGGTGAAAATACAATATCCCTGCCTTCTTCTTTTGGCATCATGTATAAACTCTATAGAAACTTCCCTGATAAGTATCTACAGTGGTTGGTCATTCCTGAGGCAGGAATGTATCCAAATCTAAGTAGGAGTGACTGGTCACAACCTTATTTTCAATTTTACTCTGTTTGTAACTCTGATATAAAACTTTTTTTCATCTAAGACTTTAAACCAAGTTAATCTGTGAATGAAAGTGCTGTTTCAGAAAAGCCTTTCAAAGTATCTTCTTAGGAGTAATGCACAATTGTTGAAGAGAATACCTACATACACTACCTCCCCCTTCCAAACTGTCTCCCATCCCTTGGGCAGGAAGCTGACAGTGGAACTAGATGCTGATGTGAGGATCAGGTGTGTGGAAAGGATGCATGTTTTGTCTGTGCCATGGAGTCATTGAGAAGACACGGTGTGCTTTGGAGTGGCAGGATTTTTGTGAGGCCTGGTGTTGAGGGTTATGCCCTGTGGGACACAAACTGGAAAATTCAGGCAACCTTCACCAGGGACTGTTTTGGATAATGGCTCATCCAAGCCCTGGAGCATTGTTCAAAGGCCCTGTGTTACACTTTCTGAATTTCCAGCCAAGAAACACACAAGAACCCTGAAGAGCAATCCACAGGCTATGTATGGCTGCATTTGGCTTTGAGGATACCCTCACAAGTGCTCTAAGGGGCTGGCTGGGGCACAGCCAGAGCCTGGGTTCTCAGCTCACTTAAAGAGCAGTGCCAGAACCCCCAAGGGACCACCTGAAGGTCACAGAGCTCTTAGGGCTGTGTAACTGCTTCAAGAGTACACGTGCTGGGCAAACCAGCCCCATTTTAGCATCTAGAAATACGTGCCTCTCCCTCAGTGCTTTGTTCCAAATTACATTGCACAGTTTTGCATTGCGTCTGATTTCTTGTCTTATCAGAATGTCTCACAGTCACAAATTCTATGATCTGTGTCTATTCCTCAGAATAACAATATAAAACAATCAAGGAGAGAAAAAAATGGGTAAATGTAATGTGCCTTGTGAATGAAGTATAGGCAGAATGGGATGTGTGAATATTGCTTTTCTTCTGCCCCACAGGGAAGAAACTGGATTAATTCATCATTTTGGTTAAGCAGAGGAAGAGGGCACCATTAAATAAAGCTTAGAGGAGAGAGAATTAAAATGATAGGGTACAATCATTTTAATCACTTGGTCTCAGCTTCATAAAAAGAAGTGAAAATCCTTTTCATTGGTCTTCGGAGTGCCAGGATTTCATGCATGAGTCTTCACTGATTTGTCTGTTGTACATAAGTAAAAAATATGAATTTTTAAATATGCCCTACATAACTCAGTGAATGCTGTACTAAGAAAGATTTGCGGAATTTGAGTACTTTTCTTCTATCATTTGTTCACTGTTACCCTCCAAGAAAGTAACAATTATTGAAATAAACACATAGATGCTAGAGTAAGACAACCTCCTGTGCAACAATACCAGCTGTTCCTGACCTGACAAATAGATCTGCTAGAATCAAGAAACACATTATTAAATAGAAGAGAGTGAGAAGTGAAAGGCACACAGAGTTCTAGTGGAGAGAAAAAAAAACAAGCAGATTGTTTGTTGTTTGTAACAAATGAACAGTAATGGAAGGAGCAGAGACAGATTTCTTTAAACAGGCAATCCCTGTACCCTGTTAGGAGAGGTGCAATAGAGCTCAGCCATTTCTAGTCCTCTGCCCTTCTCTTGAAACAAAGTGACAGCTACTGCTTTGTGACATTGCTTTACCAGGCACTAAACTGGGACATGGAAATAAAAGGATTAGTTATGCAGATGACAGAGTTACACAGAAGCTGGCACAGTGGATGCTCCTCATGTGGGATATAATGTCAGAATGAATATGTGAGCATCAGACTCTGAGTCTGGGTTACTGCTGGCCTTTGTCTTTTGTAATTTGCCATCATGAATCTTTTGGTTCTAGACTGTCCTAAGGAAATCTCTGAAAAGGAATTCTCAGTAAGAGGGCTGAACTGTTCACATTAACCACAACTGGGAAAAGACAGACTATCTTGGTGTCCCTCCAGAAGAGGGGTGGGGAGAAGCAGGCTCTCAAAATCATTATTAGCCTCTCTTGCCTTCGCACAAGTGAAAAATGAGCCAGTAGCTGCTGTATACATAAAGCGTACCTGTATGAAAGCTTTAAGTATTACTAGCAGATAGATAAATTTATGTGAAATCTTGGCATTATTATGTTGTAAAGAAAACAAATGAGCAAACAAAAAACCAAAAACAAAACAACCAACAAAAAAACCCAAGCAAACCCCTCTGGGATTTGAAAGCACAATGAGAAGAGGGCCTGGTTAATCATGAAGGACCAAAAATGTGTCTATGGCTTAGTGAAGCACCCAGCAATAATTAGATGACTCCTTTTGCTACCTTGGCAAGAGTTAACATCTAAGTGCAGAGCCAGAGCCACAGGGACAGGGACAGCCACTGGGAGGAAGATTAAGATTCCTTCTGTCTGAGTTTAGGTGGGTGAGTGAGGTAAAGGAAACCTCGGGTCTGGGTGGACCCCCAAGCAGATTTTGATCAAGTCCTGCACAGTTACTCAAGGTCTTTCCTGTCATTGCACCCTAAAGAACAGAGAGCCAGCACTGAAAAAAATGATGAGAATGTCAGTCAGATACATTTGACAGAAAGGTCTCACGGTTTTAATTTCAGGATAGAGAGATTCACTGTGGGTTTTTCTCTGTCCTGTAACGTGTGTCAAATAAGTAAATGTTTCAATTATTTTAAGGTAAAAAAAGACTTATCTTTCCTTCAACCTTAATCTGATTCATGTCACTGCCAACTCAGCGTGAGGTGAGAAACCAAGGCACTAAGGCCTTGATCCCAAAATCTACCATTGTCAATAGGAGTCTTCTCACTCATATAGAATGATTTATAATCAGGCCCTAAGCTGTTATGCCTCTGTAAACAAACACACTTCAGTATCTGTGTGAATATGTGCTAATGTGTGGATGTGTATAATGCTTTGTGTATGTGTGCATATATGTGTATTTACATACACATTCTCACCAACACAAATATATATTTAAGATTTACAGTTCTGGAAAACCTAGTGAATAATGTAAATGATTAAAGCAGATGCCTCGCAGAAAATATTGTTCAGACCCCCTCATTTAAATTCAGCCTCTTATTCACACTTGGTAATACATTCTGCCATATGAATTATGGATTCCTGTTTTTATCTCTCACACTACACATGAATGTTTGATAAAGATTGTTTCCAATATTATATTTTATCAAAATTCTCATCTAAAATTCAGTCAGAAATTCTTTCCAGTAATTATGCATTAACTTAGCACTATGAAAATATAAAAAAAAAAAAAGAAAAAAGGGGCGGGGGTGGGAAGAAAGGCAAGCCAAATTATATTATCATTGTTTTTCCTGAATATTTGTCCTAAATAAGACTAAGAGACTGACAGGATTTGCAGCCAAAATTCCTTGTTTATACTCCATCCAAATGGAGCCAAGGCAGCTACAGTATGTTTTTCACGCTGCTCTACAAATGCTTCAGAGTCTGTGCTTTGTCTTGTGAGGAAAAAGGCTGCTTTTATGCTAAATTATTCGTAATGACTTTGTGAAGTGGATTAATATCCAGAAGGAGTCTGGATTCTCACTGGAGAAATAACAAATTTACCTCCTTGGGTAATCAGGATAGTCTTATTACAAGGTTCCTAGGAAAACACAAAAAATTGCTACTGTCCACAGTAATTCAGTAATTTTTGCATTTATTTTCTTCCCTGTGTGTAAAATTGCAGCTTCTGATGAAAGGTCAAACTAAAGAAAAACAAAATGTACTTTCCCATTTTGACTGGTAATCTGTGTCATGACTTAAAATGCTACCCAATCTTTGATTGTGCAGGGCTCTCTTCAGTTTTGTCAGGCTGTGCATGAGTCGGGTGTCCAGAAGGGAATTTCTTTAGCTATATCTTTATTCATAAGGAGAGCAGCACAACAGAAGTGTATCTAAAGCTTGAAAGAGTGGCTGCTAAGGACCTGGCATCTACAGGGTGTGTGTTTGGGGATGGAGGGTTACTTGGGTGCTAGTCTAGTTTCATGGACTGACCTCCTACCATGAGCTGGCATACATAGGGATGCTCCTGGAGTGTATTTCCCATTTCATTTTATTTAAACAGAATCCAGTGCTATCCAAAAGCAAACCAAAGACCAGTAAATGGGGAAAAGTGGAGGATTTTTTCTAGAAGGACAAGCCTTGCCTCATCCGAAACACTAACATGAATATGATCATTGAAGTCAGAAGGTCTTGGATGAATCCTCTGATAAGGCAATCAGTTGTCCTTTTCTGTTTGAGAGAATTGAGTTCGGAGAGTTACTGAGGTACCCAGCTGGTACAGTTTCTAGTGTGTACTTTCTGAGGAGGAAGTATAATAATCAAGTGTACAGTGACTGGTCTTGGTTGCAAGTTACTCTTAGTTGGGAGAAGACTTCTGGGAAATGGTCCATACTGGCAGCACAGGCACTTTGATTTTCTCTTTCTATGTGTGGTGCACCAAGTCCAAAACCACTCTGTATCTTCTGAAGAACTAGAGGAACCCTGTACAAAGAAGGCTGTCTTTCCTCTCTAAAAAATTCGGAGTAATAATGGATTCATTTTTGCCTTTCTATCTCCTTTTCCTTCCTGCATGTTTATCTGGGGAATAGCTGGCTCTCCCCAGCATATGGCCCATGAGGAGATAAAAGAAAGTCTTCTTTATAGAAGGACCCACTTCCTTTTCCAAGTGCAATTCCCATTCCTTCATGCCTGTCGACATGCATATTCTCTCAGTGTTATTTTTTTCATTATTGTGTTGAAAGCCCAAAATGCAATGATAAGGAAAAGATTGATCCTTAATGGACCAGTGCAATGTTGACAAATTTCAAACACATTTTATATAATGTATCACATAAAGCATGCCAATATTAATCTTAGATACATATGTTCTCCATATTAGCAAAGATTTTGCTATCTCGCAATCTTTCTTCACAATCAGTTCTCACATCATGCTGCTGCTGTGTTTTTGCCCTACACAGTTGGTGTGAAAATGCCACACAGGGACTGGCTTGTCCAAGCTCCCATATGTAGACCACCCTCAAAATAGTGGAACGGTGGAATGAAGAAATTAGTTACTGAAAATGTTTACAGCCTAATATTACACATGACTTTTTCTGAAGGAGACAGAAGGGCACATGTGCTCTAGCTCTTGACCAGTACTTTGCAGCACGGCCTCGTTCACCTGTCAAACAAACAAATATTTGTGTCAAGCTGGGGATTTTTGTTTCTCTTTCTCATTTTTCTTTTGAATTACTCTGTAGAGTCAGGAAAGCTGTATACATCTGGGAATAGTCTTTTACACTGTGATGAAGTGTGAAGATTTATTCTAAATATAAGAAGAATATGTTTTGTGCCTGATAAGGATTGCTTCCTTAAAAAGAGGGGACAACTAACTGTAGATTTCTCAACCTGGGTATCTCTATCCTGTTCACCAATACTTCCACCACTTCTTTCCAATGCATAGATCTCATTGGAATCCAGCTGCTTAGTCAGACTTTACCTCTTGTTTCTCTTGATTGTACACCTGAGAAACTCCCTGTTTCAAGGCTCCTTTGGGATAAGCAGGGTTGTAAAGGTAGCCCAATCACTCTTCCTTCAGCAGCTGCTGCAGTGGGAAGTTCAGAAATGTCTAAGACAGGAACAAGTGGTTAAATGGTGCGGGAATCCTACTGGCTCTGGATGCCACTATTCTATGCTGAGCCCTTTTCCCATAGCCTTTCATTCAAAGCTCCGTTATGGAAGCCCTTAGCATGTTTCTGTGTAACAATATGATGACAGGATTTCTGCCTGTGGTTTCCAGAGGCACGTCCTTCAGGGAGTGCCACAACTATCATAATGTTAGCAGACCTGTGTGTGAGTGCACACGTGTCTATCTATCTATTTAATAAATGCTACACATCAGTTACTCCAGATAAGGTCATTATTCTGCCCCACACAGACATCAATATGATATATTTCAAGGCAAAATACTGCATTTTTGCAGTGTCAAGTCCTTTTAAAAAGACACATTTTGTACTAGTTTTGTACATCCATGGGTTCAGGCCCAGATGCTCTCAGCATCTCTTAGGAAACAATTAAAGCATGAAAATACTTAATACAACATAAGTTGGTACTTTCACCTTGCACCCAGGAGAAATTATCACCTCTACTTCTTAGGCCAGATGTGCCCTAGTGTTCTTATGGGAAAGCTTCACATCAAATGACTCTTATGTCTGCTGAAGGCATTATTGGCATTAATCAGATGTATGCCAACAAATGCATGTCATACCTAGGATGACAACATCTTAAGGCCAATAAATTCTTTAATGACAACATAGTTGTGTCTGTGTTTGTGTACCGGTGGATGATTTGAATATACTCTGAAGCAGAGTTCACTGGCAGAATAAAAAGGATGGGACATTCTGTCTCTTGCATCTCCTCTTTGTTGCATCATTTTGTTGCATATTTTCCTCTTTTATTTTGGAAATGAGTAAAATATTTTTGGCATCAGGCCAGATTCACAGTGGAACTTTTCCACACCATTACAAAGAGCAGTAAAATGGAATTATGGACTATTACACCAAAAAGAAACTTGCCTTACACATAAGTAATTTATCTGCTATATTTTTTGCATCACTAACCATAAGAAATCATTACTGGTTCCTCTTCTACTGCATATTTGTTCTGTGGTTAAAGATGAGTTACTGCACAGTTTGGGTTAATGGAGGCATTCTCCCCTGAGACAGAAGTACACACTGGCTTTAAGATGGGGATGGGTACTTTATTATGGTCTATGACTGATTTCAATGCTGCTTTATCATCTGCCAGCATGCACACACAAACTAATAAGCTATTCACTGCTTTTTGCCCCTAAGGGCACCTTTCAATAAGGCAAGTCATTGATTTTTACCATCAGACACACAGGCCATCAGCCATTCCCTGTATCATTCTCTCCCCAGTGGTGCATTCTGCAGGGGAAACTGGTCGTTTTAGTCACACACATTCACACATGCACACACAGTAGCCAGCCATAATCTAGCTCAGATGCCCAGACATTTATTTTGCCTCCATTAGAAGAGCTATTTGTATTAACCTCTTCTGCAATTCTGTCAGCATAATTTGTTTTAAAAATACTTCTATGTAATGCTGAGGCCTCATACATTAATCAGAATATGCCTTTTTTTAAAATCCTTGACAGCATGTTTCTGGTATATAAATGAGTAACTGATCATCACTGCCACTCTTGTAAGCCTGAAGACTCAATTGCAGTAACAGATATAAACATGACCAGTGCCTTTTAGGTTACTTGTGTTTCTCCCAAGTCTGAAAGGGTCTCTCCTGTGGAATCCTACAGTGCTGCCTTAAAACTTTTTTCTGTTTTATATATGAAAGGTTCTTAAACTTTATGACTTTGTTCACCCTATCTAAAATACGAGGTACAATGTGTATCACTGTGGTTTTAATCACTGCCACTGTCTTCTGCTCTTGCTCTGATCGTGTCTTTGGATGCACCAATCGAGCTTCCTACAGCTGCCCAGACCAAAGGAACATGGGTGCTCAGCTGGTATCCTCAGAGCAGTTCAGATTTCAGTAGGAGTATTCTGATGTCCTGAAGCTGAGTGTCTGGCCATCCTGTAGGTATTTCCCACTTAATTTGCCCCCCTCTTTAGCCAGCTGTCCTTAGAGAAATAACTGACACTCCAGCCAGTGTCTCCTCCCCAGCTGCAAAGATGTAAGGAAGGGGGCCAGTGCAGCACCTCATTTCCCCTCTCATCCCTTCTACAGCCAGAGCAGCCAAGGCATGGAAGGGCTGGTTCAGTGCCTGGTACCACATGATGCTCCAGACACTGAAAGCATCCTGGCCTAGCTAGGAAAGTGACCTGTAATGGCCTTAAGCTATCTTAACTTCATCTGAAATCCTAGTGACAGTTCCCTCCGGGCCACTTAGGAACAGAATACTGTGCTATCCCAGGGGCTCCACTCGCAGTGAAGTAAAGCAGTTTTTAACAGCTTTAGTAGTACATGGGAAAAAGGCCTTAAAGCTATATCATTTGGATTATACATTTTTATCTGCTCTCTATATCACAGCATCTCTACCCCATGTAAAGTTTAAATAATCAGAAATATCATAGTTTAAAATATTTTAGGCAGTTTTCACAGCAGCAAATAAGAAAAGAAAAAAGTTTTCTATGAGAAAAATTAAATTATATTTCTGATGAAAATATAGAATCTGTATGTTACAATGAGGTAATTCAAAACATCTCATTAAGATCTTTCTGGAATTGTCTTAAAACATTTCTTAACACCCTTTCATATTATACCTTTGTGCTAAAAAGCCCACTACAGAAAATAATTCTGAATGTCAAAATTACTGTAGAAAATAAGCTAGCACTTATTTTTAAGCTATCTCTAAGTATTAATTAAGTAGCTCGATGGAATTACAATTTCATAGTATTCATGGTCTTGTTTAAAATTCAAAATGCAACATGTATTAAAATCTACAGTATTCAGTAGAGATCTATACTTCCAGCTCTCCCTCAATAACACCAAATGCATTCAAACAAAGCAACTCCATGCAGCCTGTGGATATACTGTGAACTCTGATGCCTATTCTTCCACAGGAGGAGGGCTCTGTGTGTTAAAATTAAAGATTCAAAATGGAAAGATCATTACGTAACAAAAATTGTTTTTTTTCCAACCGAGGGAAAGGTGCTTTAAAGTGTATCAGGTTCATAATCTCTTTGGAAATCTAGGCAGAAAATGCCTGTGCAGTTAATTGGCACGTGCAGTAGACCACAAACATCTAAGCAGCCAGCTGTGTGTCCTGATACTATGAGGCTATAAGAAGAGTCTCTGCTCACTGCCATGTAAGTTTGCAGCATATTTTTATTCAGACCTGACTGTGAATGTCTCCTACAGTATTGTATTATCAGAACAAATGGTCATCCTTGACCTCAAGGATTTAATAATTTTGCTGTTTAAGTAATGAAAATTTCAAGTTCTGCTTATCCAAGGTTAGAGAAGGAATACCTGTCTGGATGACAACCAGAAAATGGACATATTTATGATAGAGGTGTTGCAATAGAAAAAGGAAAAATAATCAGAGCTATCCCAGTTCATCAAACATCATCAGAAAGCCGCTTCTCCAAATTTAATATCAAAGGATCACTATTTCTTCTGACAGTGTCTCTGAGCAAAGCAGATAAGCCTCTGATTGCTAATTAAACCATTGCAAAAAGCCCTTAAATGAAGCACCCCCATGCCTGACTAACAACTCAAATCTCAAAGGCTTTCATAATTGAAAGTGGAAGAGATTAAATTAAGAAAATATTAGAGAGTTAATGAATGACAAAAAAATGTTATTTGTTCTGTTTACAATGAAACAAAAATCAAGGGGTGTCTCCCCTAACTGTGGGAGGGCATACATTTAAATACTTGTCAGAACATACTTTGCAAAGGAACAACTGCACAGCCTCGCAGCCATTGCCCAGCCACACAAGTGTCCTGGATCCTGTGAGGACCAGCCTTGCCTTATTTTCTTCTTATTTTGTCTGAAGTTGCAGAAGAGCTGTTTAAATCTATACCAAACTGTCCTTTAAGTTCTGTCTGCAGGGACCTAGGAAAGGAAGCATTTGAAATTCATACATTTGGTCCTTCAGTTAGGACACAGTTAGACACAGCTCCCCACCCTGCCTCTCCCATGTGCAGCAGGGTGAAAATGCCTCCTGTGGCTCTGACTGAGGTGTTCCATCCTTCCATGCAGGTGTGCCATGTGCAGCTCCTGAATGAGAGCTGCTCCAGAGAGCTCAGTGCTGGAGAAAAGTCCAGATTCAGACGCCTCTTCTGAAGAAAATCTTTAACCCACTGCTGCAATGTGAGTGCCATTCACTAGTAATATTTCTAGTTCAGGTGATAAATGAGTAGCCAATGAAAAAGATTTTATTCCACAAGTCCTGCTGTTAGAAAAGTACAATGCAAAGACTGGCAGATGTCAGTCTCCTTTATTCCATAGTCAAGAGGAATCATAGTGATGCAAATGCAATTCACCCAAATACAAAAATATATTGTAATAGTCTAACAATGATCTCATTTTTTCCCTTTGTCTTTCTTAAGTGGCAATTCTGCCTCCTATAACCAAGCGTCATCTGTTGGATCTTGATAATGGAAAACATTTGTGTGGATTTAGGAAGGCCTTTGCTGCTATGACAGCATGCTTCACAATGAACATTTGTCAGCACGCTGCTCTCATTTCCTAAATATTTCCACCTCTCTGGGTGGCTGTGTGTGTGTGTGTTTGGAGCTGTGGGGAATGTGGGAGCTTTGATGAAATGCCATGGGTGAAACATTTGACTGAGCTGCCAAGCACGTGCCTAAGCAGGGAAATAGTGAGTGTTCCAGTCTCGTTTCTCATTTCTCATAGTCCAGATACAGGAAGGGGTTAAGATCTCCGATCCTGCCCTTGCTGATAACATACTACTCCCTCCCATGCTGGAGCAAACCAAGTGACAGAGAAATGAGCCTCCCACTGAGATTTAATCCTCCTCTGGTGCATTTTGTACAAAATTCCTTGGCTAGGGTGCTTTGTGAGAAAATGGTAGCCCCCTCTAGATAAGCTCCTTTGACTGAAATTGCAATCAGTTTCCAAGGTCTACAGAAAAGGCATTTGGATTGAGCTGGAGAAAGATTGGGTTTTATTCCTTTTCTTTCTTCCTTTCCCGTTCAAACAGCACCTGAGTACTCAGTGCAGTGGGTTTAACTTCAGTGAGGATAAAACTGCTGGAGAAAATGGTCTCACCTGAACCGTTTACCATCAGTGAGCTTTTGGATCTCAGAGAAAACCTTTCCCTGCAGGTTGCAAAAGATGAAGGCAAACTCTTTAAGGATTACTCACTTATGAGGCTTCTGATGTCTGAGCCTGGAAAATGTGATCTGTGACCAGTGGAAAAGGGGAAGAAGATTTTTATGGAAGTTCCAGAACTGCCTTTGCTGTAGACTATAATTGCCCTGTAATGAGTATCCTAATATCAGCTCCTTTTGCAGAGCTGTCTATTCTCTTAAAGGGAAAAGAAATGTAGCTCACAGGTAAAATACTTTGAAATGGGAAGCAGCATTTTTTTTCCCTGAAAACTGCTTTGCATTTAAAACAAAGGATGTTTCAACATTTTTTAAAACATTCCTCCTTGTCCAGAAAGTAACAGATTGTGTTCTGCCTTCCACTACTGGCATGGAATTGTCACAGGCATCAGGTCTCTTGCACTGTCACAGAGATATTTTAGCAAGAAATAATCACTTATTCCTATGATGAATTTGAATTTTCTATTACCAATTTGTAAACTTTCATGTCACATTATTGCAGAGTCAAAATCCCTATGAGACTTCAGTGAAGGTGTTTTGTTAAGTAGACATTAAGCCTCACAGAAATTCAATGTCAAGTTGTCAGATGTAAGGTAGGATTGCTCTCCTTATTTCAGAGAAGAGATGCTGATAAGAAGCTGGCCCCAGACCCAGAAAAGAGCTGGTTTGTCCTATCTACCTGCCGGTACAGAACTCTTTCACAAAGTATACACCTCAATGATGTGTCAAATTATTCTTCAATTTTTCTTGTGACAAAACTTCATCTGTTTTCCTGGATTATTATTGCACAGTTGAACAAGACTCACCAGTCCTGGTGACACTGATAACAGCGTCAAAATATTACACGGAAATTTCCCCTTTATCAATTCCATCAGATTATTTCTGGTGATAACTCTTTCAGCTGCTTGAAGAACTCTACACTTGTCTTGCTGAACATCACCCTCCCAGCCCCACAGCCTTTCCCTGGCAGTTTGGCTCAGCTAGCAGGCTTGGCTAGTTCAGGAGGTGTCAGGACAGCACAGTGCCCCTGCACAGCCCGGGTGACAGCACTGTCCCTGTGCCCTGGCATGGCATGGTTATGGCGCTGGGTTTGCCTGGGGTGCTGAATTCTCTTCCTAGTAGCTGGTATGGGCTGTGTTTGGGGTATGTACTTGATGCAGTGCTGGTAATTCAGGGATGTTTTCCTTACTGTTGAGCGGCATTAAACAGAGCCAAGGCCTTTTCTGCTCCTCACCCACCAGGAAGGAGGCTGGGAGTGCACAAGGAGTTGGGAGGGGACCAGATCAGGACAGCTGACCCAAGGGATAGTCCAGACCATATGACATTGTGCTCAACATATGAAGCTGTGGGAAGAAGGAGGAAGGGGGAAGGCTCAGAGTGCTGGCATGTGTCTTCCCAAGTCACTGTTATGTGCGATGGAGCCCTGCTCTCCTGGGGATAGCTGAACACCTGCCTGCCCATGGGAAGGGGAGAATCAAATCCTTGCTCTGCTTTCCCTATTAAACTGTCTTTATTTCAACACACACATTTTCTCACTTTTGCCATTCTGATTCCCTCCCTCCCACCAGGGGGGAGTGAGTGAACTGGAGCTGAGTTGCTGGCTGGGGTTATACCACAACACTGTGTTTGTTGCACTTTCTCTCCATATAATAATGTTTTCTGTGTGGGAAATGTACCTGCAGGTAAACTCTGGAAACAGCCCCATGTAATTAAACAATAGAAAGTGATAAAGACAAATCAATTTAAAGGCACTTCTTGCCTTTGCTTCAAAGACATGACTTCATCTAAATACTCTGAGCTTTCTGCTCAGAGACATGGTGTTAAAAGAGATCAAAAATGCTTGAAAATTAAATGAATCCAGGCTTTTCTGGGCAGCTGATAGAAGTGTGTGCTCCTGACTGAAAACTCAAACATCTACTTTGAGCAAACCAACTTCTGTGTTTCAGATTTAACAATAGCATAAAAAAAAATTTCAGCCTATGAAATGGTGCATTTGGAGAAGGCTGCACATCACATCCAAGCTGTGTTTTTTAGAGCAGTGATATACATTTTTGCTGGAAACTTCATGTCAGTGTGGTAGCATAGCTCAGAACAGCTTGGGTACCTGAGGCACAGTGCATGCCTGCTCTTACTAATGGATCCCAAATATAATATAAAAGAGAGAGATCCACGCATCAGCAACAGGAGTTCATGATATATAGATGCTGAGGTAGGCACTGTGCTCAATTTATATATAGTTTTGTATACTTGTACTGCTCCTCCCCGCTAGCTCACGAAGACAAGCTTTTTATCTCCTCTGGACAATAATTTCCAACTAGTTTTCAAGTGTAACATCAAGCAGACACCTAGGAGCAAAAGCAGATCCCAAATCCTTAACTGGACTTAACTGGGACACTGGAAAGAAACTTGAAGCATTTTCAAGAGAAGGAGAAACTGCACTTCCTAACAACTAACTGTTCTGATTTTTTTTTTTTCCCCCTGGCTTATAATGTCCCCAGTGACTTTGATTTTTTTACTTGGTCCACCCACTGGGCTCTGCTCTTTTTAAAAATGGGACTGTTCCTGAGACAGATTTTCCCAAAAAATTCGCAGCTCTGCTTAGTAATCACTCATCCTCAGATGAATATTTTTAATTAGAGCATCTGGCTAAATCACAGACTTATGCAAAAGGCATATTAGGGCATCTTGTGCAGCTCACTGGCAAATGTTATATTGTTCACTACAGGACATGTTCCAGCACTTCTTCCTATCTTTCCTTAATTAGGAAATCATAATGGATTCCTTTACTTCTCTTAAAGGATTGTTTTATAGGCTAGGAAATCCTGCTATTGGGAATTTTTTTCCCTAATATTTATGAATCCAAACAGTATCTTAAGTAATTTGAAAACATTTAAAATTGTTTTCCTGTTGCATTTCTGTGATGCTGTAAGATGCAGTGCATCCTTCTAGGATAGTGATTTTTGTTGCAGTATCACAATATTAAGGTACTATTTCTAACCCACTTGTACTAAATTTTAACACTTTTCATGTTGTTAGATCATATTAATGGAGATTTTGAAATCCAGTTAGTAATTCTAGAGCCCTCTATGCTGTGGTTCTCCAAAAGCCCTCCCTCAGTCTTGATTTATTTTTCCTTTTTTCCTCCCCACAGATTTCACAGAACATTCTGAGTATTACATTTTCCATTTTAGAAGGCTCAAAAACAATTCTGCTGGAAGTTTTGATTGATATTAGTGAGAAAGGACTTAATGCACATATTGGGCCCTTTTGGAAATAGTCCCTATCCCTTTCCTGATTGTGGACCAGGAGTACTTTTTTCCCCTGTTGCGTGGTACCACTGTCCTCAACAGAATAATTCCTCTGGGCAGGGTACTTCTTGTCATTTAGTTCAAGAGATTCTCTGACTGGTAACATAAGCACTGTACTGGACCACTTTTTTTCTTTGTCTCTAATTAATTTTTTAAAATTCTTGCAAAGGAAAAGCCTTTTGTTTTTTCCTCATTTGCTTGTGATTTCATGTTTATTTTGTTTGTCAACAGAAAGAATGGGAGAGTTCAAAATATTTTACTGGTTTGATAAAAATACTGATAGTTTTGATCAAAACCAAAAGATCAAGCTTTTTGTGAAAAATGCATTTCAGAGCAGCTTTTTAAAGTTAATGACTCTAGTTGCCATTAATTCCAGCTGTTTATGTCATGGACATTACATTTTCAGTGTAACTGTACTGGAGGAAAAAAAAGAAAATAATAAAGGAAGTATGCATTTACAAGGGACTCTGGCTCCTGAAAAGGTGAAGCCTGGCCCAGAAGGAAGGTATGCTCTTTCTCCTGTCCTAATGCCTCAGCCTATTTTTTAACATAATTACTGGATTGGTTTTATTTTTCCTAATGCTTTCTCTGTTTTTAGTCTTTTTTATTTTTTCATCTTTGCATAAAAATCAGCGCACACATTTTAGCTGATCTCCTCAACTGCAAAACCCAAATAAGCTTGGAATGACACACAAAAAAAAATAGTTTTTAATCAAGAGAAGGGAATAAACGATAGGTGCATGTAAATCTGTGTAGCTTCATGAAAGGAAATGAGGCTGTTGTGCATTCTATTTTTTAAAATCTTTATTCGAAATTGAGGCTAGGTAACAACGTTCACTCTGAATTCATCCTTGAATTAAATCCTATGGATTTGTACAAAGAGAAGGTTTCAGTCTTTGTTGTTTTTAGAGTATATTGGTTCATCACTTTAGTCATAAGAAATGTTGCTTCCTTTTCCCCTTCACTTTCTCTGCTCTAATTCTAGGGGAACAATTCACTTGCCATCACAAGGAGTGTTTGGCAGAACAAGATATAGTTGTGCCAAATCGTTGATGATATAGCACTTTGCTAGGTCATACAATGTTTCTACCCATGGCCACATCAGACACTTTCTTTTCCTGGTTCTGTTGGCAGACTTGTCAGCTCTGGTTCATTTTCCATGACCATCATTAGGGCAGGATACATCCTTTCCTTCTCCCTCTTGAAAGTTTCATGCTTGGAATAGTTGCAAAAGTTTTTTAAATTAGAGGTTGCTAAAAAGGAGTTAGTTTTCCAATAGTTTGAAATATGATTGATTTTAGTTTTGAGCTTATCAGAAAACCAGATCAACAATTTTTCAGTCCTCATTTTTTTAACTAATAGCTATACCACAGTTTGAATCAGATCTAGCTGGAAAAGATCTGATTTACACCACTGAACACTGTACCAAAGCCTGACAGTTTTCCCATTATACAAACCTATGTGTATAAATGTCAGTCTTCTAAACAAATGCTCATGCTCTTTCTTCTGAAACTCAGTAGTTTAACTTCTGCAGGTATCACTGGTGAGAGCACAGAAAATATTTTCAATGCATTCATGAAATATAGGCCTTTTTTTTTTAAATCAAAATCGATTTAATTGGAGGAACTGAGTTTCTAAAATGTAGTGAGAATGGGTTGTTGGTAGGCTGATAAGCATTTTATTATTTTCAAAATGTATTCTCTTTTTTGTTTGGTTTGGTTTGGTTTTTTTGGTTGGTTTGGGGGTTTTGTTGTTTTTTTTTTGTTTTGTTTCTTCCTCTTTGGAGCTGAATGATTTCCTCTACATTTTGGCTTACAGAACGTCTATGACTTCTTAACCTGCCTATTTCCTGAAAAGATTTATGCATTTGTTTCATACTGAATTCAGCACTGAAATTAAAGAGTCAATGAATCTCCACAAAATTAAGGAAGTCATTTCACAGAAAGACCAAATAGAATTTTTTAAATGCAAGTAATCTTTTTCTGTATTAATATGGGTAAGAGGCACCATTATTAAAAAGGAGTAGCTTTCACATAATTTAAAAGGATATGAATATTGTGTAGATCAAAACCTTAAATTAGTCTTTCATAGATGAATAACAGGGTATAAATTGTAGTCAATTTCTTTGTGCAATATCTGTAAAAATGGGGTCTGGTATCTCAGGGTTTCCTGGGAATACAATCATGTATGTGTGTACCATTTACAGACATTGGTATAAATGTATTGATATAAATGACTACAAAAGGTGCATGACAATGGGGAATGACATGCTACGTGTCACAAACCATTCCAATCTTCTTGTGCTATTTAAGTAATTTTATTCTTGTTGAGTCCCTTGTGACATGGGGCCACTTCTTCCTCCTGGATTAACTCTGCAGGGACAGTAAGTGAATGCAGAATTTGATATGTGGTGTTTGAAGTGTTTCAATAAAATTTAAAATATTAATAGGTTAATAAGTCTGATTAATTTGAAGGTCTTCTGAATTATGTCAGTCCTGGAACAATTAAAATAGTACACAGAAGGGTAAATGTAATAAGTGCCAAAAAAATTAAGTAACCACCTTGCTGCTCCTCTCAAATGGAAGAAGTATGAAAACAATCTAAATTGCATAACTTCTTGGTAAATTTCTTACAGAATTTTGGCCATTCGAGACTAATCCTGAATACTGCAAAAGCTCATTTACAGGCTGTGACAGCAGTGGACAGCGTTATTCTAGAAATCATGAGAAAGTGTTAATTTAACGTAAATCTAAGCTTTCAAAATAATTTAAGTGTAATCAGGAGTCCATAATGTAGAAATCATTGAGGATCATTTGTCATTATGTTAAAAGGAGACTAGGCAGAGATCAGAAGCACTGGTTGTCCCAGTGCCCTCTCTTTCACCCCAGCATCAAGCTCTTTTGCACATTAAGCTTCTTACAAGTCTTCTGATTTTTCAGCTGTTGCTCTGTTATAAATATATCTCTGCTTTGTAGCGTCACAGGGCTTGCTCTGTGCCCTGAGCCTACAGACCCAAGGAAAAGATCCACTTAATGGCTGTGGGTGAAACATTGACTGAACCCACATTTGTTATAATTATTAGTGCTCTCATTATTCTTATATATAGATATAGATTATATATTTTTATAACGATTTAGGAAATCCCCTGTAAATTGAGTATCTCAGGCACCTTCCTTACCAGTTAAAAAAAATTATTCTGTAATAATAGTAATTAGCTAATAGAATTAAATTTTTGAAGATAGTTAGAGATGAAAAAGGCCCTTTAAATAGCTCAATCATACCTGCCACTCTAAAAATCCATGACGTATCCTTATAGATCGTAAGGTAACAGGGAGAAGTGGAGCAATGGTCATGAACAGTCCAGATTCATATTTCTCTTTGGCCAGGCACTGATATCGAAAACAATATGAAACTTCAGACTCCTGTTTTTATAATCATGTTAAATGTAGTTATTTTTGAAAAAATCACTATTGAATGAAATGCCAGCAGATGGCAATGAAGAATATATATCATCATTCCAGTTTCTTCTAGAAGTAATTAGGCTTTCTGTATCACAGATGTCTTCCTCCATGCATCTCCTAAACATTATATAGAATTCACTAAAGCACCCATTTTACAGGAGCTGGAGACCCACTCTTAGGTGTAAGAAAACTCATAAGGCTCTAAGCTCTTAGCTCTTCATATGCTAAAGTTTTTGTTTATCCTCACCTATGGAGACAAGCTGAGACAGTTGGGGCTGTTCAACCTGGAGAACAGAAGGCTCCAGCAGACCTCCTAACACCTCCCAGTGCCTAAAGGGATCCTACAAGGAACCTGGCCTTTTGATAAAGTGACAGGACGAGAGGTAATGTCTTCAACACGAAAGAGTGTAGATTAGATTAGCTATTAGGAAGACAGTCTTTACTGTGAGGATGGTGAGGCACCGGAGCAGGTTGCCCAGAGAAGTTTTGGTTGCCCTATGCCTGTCACTGCTCATGGCAAAGCTGGATGTGACCCTGAGCAACCTGGTCTAATGGAAAGTGTCCATGCCCATGGTGGTGGGATTGCAGTTAGATGATCTGTAAGGTCATCTAACCATTCTCTGATTCCAGCTCAAACCATTTTGCTGGTTCTGTGATCCTCTGGGCTCAGCCATCAGATGGAAAAATCCTGACTGGATTGCCATCAGGAACTGAGAACCATCACAGTGGCACGGGTCTCGTGTTGTTTGTGTCTGCCATGGTTGTGTGCTGTTGGTGCCACTGCCAGTGAAATAATTAATAGCTTTAATGTCTCTTTAATGGTGATTGCTATAGATTATCCTTTTGCCATTTCTACTTTATGTTTGCAGGGTGAACATGAAGAAAGAAAAGGAAGGGAAAATAAGAATGTATAAGGAAAACAGAAGTTAGTGGGAAAAAAAAAGAAATGGGGAAATAAAAGGTTAAAAGATAAATGGCACTGAGATGAAGAGGATTTAGTCAGACATCTCACTCTGGTAATGAAATGTGGCTGGGTTTTCACTTGGATGGGTCTTAGTAAGACTTAACAAAACCAGATTTGTTTTGACTGCCTTTTGCAGTCATTTGTGAACCAGAGATGATGGGTAGAAGAGACACAAGGAAACAGAAAATACAAAGCATAACAATGCGCTTCAAGAAAATAACGTTGAAGATATTTCCTTTTCATTTGCCTTTTTACTTTTGTCTTTCCCATCCTCCAAATGTGCATTTTTCTGTCTCGATTCTCTGAGTTTCCATTTGAGAAAACCATTTCTTTCTCATGTTATGCATATCTCTCCTTTTTCTTTGAATGTAAATAGATAGGATCTCTATTTTCTCTTAGGTGTGTTTCTACAGGTGAAAGGTTTGTACAGCTCGACTTTGAAAACAATAGTAAGAGCTTCAAATATTCATCTCTCAGTAGGTGGTGAAGGTCTTAACAAGCACTGCAGATGAATCAAAGGCAATTTGGTAACGTTTATTGCTGTAATAAAATTAAAATATCTGCTGGGTATTCATATGGTTTAATACTGTTGGGTGATTTCTTCCTCCTTGAATCTGCCTGGTTTTGAAATGCCAAATCAAACACCCATCCAGCGAATATGCAAAGACGTGTCTGTCGCAGAAGCAGCTGCTTGCAGATTGCTTTACTTAAAATGTTTGAGAGGCGTGGTTGCCCAATGGGGAAACAGGCTACAGACTAATTAAGAAATGTCATGTTTCTTTTTCCTTGCTTTAAAATTCTCCATAGAATTGTTTCATTATTAAGCACCTCATAAGATCCCAAGCTTACTGAACTTTGAAAACCTGCAAAAAGCTTTCTACTACAAGTTTTAATTAGAATATTTCCCATTCCAGCTCATGGCAAAACTAATATGTGACCTCTGATTGGTCTTCATGATCATCTACCTATCTCAAATTAAAGTTGTGTTCATTTTAAATTGGTACAAAGCTCTGATATTTTAAAAAAATTTTGCCAGTTTTCTTTTATGGTATTTTTATAATAAAGTAAAGGAAATTCCATGTAGTTATACATTATTCACCAAGCAAAGGTGCAAAGTATTGGATTTATTGTGGCTTTTCATATCCATGGAAAACCAAGCTGGCATCTTTAATGTATTCACAGATGTCAGACATCTTGTAAAGGGAACCAACATGCTATAGTAGGATTAGTTGGCAACAGAGTACAGCAAAAAGGGGAAAATGGTTTGGCTGTAGGATAGGCAGTAGCTGTGGATGTACCTCCTAGCCAAACAGTCTCACTGAGCTGATTGTGTTGTCACAAATTCATCTTTCTCCCATATGTCCCCCATCCCATCTCACACTGACTCCTCATTTTCAGCACAACCACCCAGTGACCTTTCTGTCCAATCTTGTAGTGCCAGCAGGGGTGAAATAAAATGTTTTTCTTGATTAAGCAGAAGGTTAATTGGAACACCCTTTTTTTTTTTCTTTTTATTTTTTTGGACCACATGTTTCATGGGTGGGAAGAATTTAAGAAAAAATCCATGAAAGCTTGAATAGCATTAGCTGCATTTCTACTTATGGAAATATTAAGAAATAGTAGAGTCTACTCATTTTGAAGTCCCTCAGCAAGAAGAGGAATAGAGAATAATCATCTATAATATTCATCTACCTTTATTCATATAAAAAAAAAATTCTATGCAGACACTTGGTTCTGTGACTTAATTGCTCATCCTTCTAGCCCAAAGCACACTTCTGCACATGGTCAACATTTCTGTCAAATCTCAGAGCCTCTGCTTGTGTTTCATGTGTGACTGGAGCAGCTCAGCAAGCCGTCTGCAGAGCAGAGGGACCAAGACCAGGGGAAGGATGGGCAACAGCACTGAGCTGAGGCTGAAGGCAGGACTGCACCAGGGCCAAAGGTTTCCTCTCAAGTCACAACAAATAGAACCCATCACTGCTGACTCTGGGGGGCCAAATGACTTTGTATGCTGAGACCTCAGACCCGAGAGGAGCCTTGCTGAGAAACAATACTAGGCAGGACTAGATGAGATTTACAGGTGTCTCCCATGATGCCATTAGCATCCACAGAAGTTCATAAGAACAGAACAGACAAATACTGTTTCACAGCCTTCAGCAACTTGCAGTTCAATCTTTCTGAAATTAAATGTATTACTTTTCCATTCAATAGCCCTTTGTGGATTTTTCTTCTGTGAGTTTATTGGTTGTTGAACAAATGTTAATTTTAGCTCCTCTAATGCCTTGTTACTACTTCCACAACTATGCTGCACAGCACAGTAATATCTTTTCTTCTAAAATTTCCACCTGCTAGTTTCATTTGATGCACCGTAGCCCTTGTTTTGGAAAAAAAACAATGAATGCTGATTCTGTATTTACTGTCTTCATTCCATTCATGTTCTAAACATCTCTATCATACACCCACTCAGCTGTCTTTCTTCCAGGTTGAAGAGCTGTAGTCGTTATCTGTATGAAAACCATTCCACCCCTTAAACAAGCTTGCTCTTTTTTTCAGTTCTACTCTGTGTCTGGTTTTAAGATGAGGAGCCCAGAATTTAAAAGGTTAGAAAGAGTGACTTGGTGTCTTATTTTACATGCATGGTCATGCATTACATACAAACCATAAAAACTGTAATACAAAATCAGGCATGAAAGTTGCAGTAGGCATGAGTAAACTGGTGTTATGGCTTCTGGAATAAACTCACAGAGTGTTACATCTTGGACTTTTTAATTTGTTTTTTCATGCTGTGCTATTTATGTAATTTTATGCTGTTTAAACTAAGCCTTTTTCTACCCTCTAATATCTCATATCTTATTTTAATTACTTTTGTGCCTTTTTTTTTCATCATTTCCATGTATATTTTCCACTCATTTTACCCTACAGGCAGAGCTCCAGAGTGTCTCCAGCACTGAGAATTTTGTCTTCTTTTCTTTTCTTTCTAAAGTAGTAAATATCTCATCAGTCCATAAAGACCCCCCACCCCAGAGCATCTCACTCTTTGTCCCTACTCTTACCACCTTCTCTACAAAGAAACCTGTATGATTCAATTGGCTGGAATAAGGCAGTTGCCACTGACAGATTTTTTTCCTTTAGGAAATACTGAGAGATGATTCTGATTTCACAAAAAAATGTACTAGAAGCAACTTTTTCCCCACATATTCTAAAACAAGTCAAAAATATAAAGCAAAAGGGTTTTTCACAGTATCTGGGGAATTTAGGAGCAGAAATCCCTCTAAGACATCAAAGAGGTTTGTCCTTAACTCCCTTGGATGCTTCTGAAACTCCCATCCTCAAAGCTTGTTCTAGAAGGATTATTGGTACATACCAGCAGTAGGAATGCGTTGTTCTGTTTGGCAATTGTTCAGAAGAGAAGAACTGCATCTGAGCTGCATGTGAACACCTCCCTTAAATCACTGCCTGCATCAAAAGATTGGCATCAAGCCTCTTCTTCCTCCTCTCTGTTCTTTCCCAAGCTGGCCACATCACAAGGGGGTATTTCTGGATACTTTGAAGGAGGGCAGACCCAAGAAGGTTTTCACCAGCTGCTTCACGTACATAAACACAACTGGAATTATTTTACATTCTGTAATTAAGCATTGTGACTGTACCTTCCCCACAAAAGGACCAAACCTGGTGACACATAGTCAACAGTCTGAGAGGGCTTTTTGCAGATGGGAAATTCACACAGAGTGTGATTTAAGTGGTTCTCCCAAGGACATAAAAAAGGAACAATGGCTAGGGAATTAGCCTAAGCCTTGCCAATTTAAATCAGTGCCTTGTCAAATGTTTCTGAAAGTCCCTGTCTGCCTTAAATAGGTAATTCTATTTTTTCACAGTAGTATGAGGTAACTGCATAAAAAGTTTAGAAGTGTTCTAAACTGTTGTTCTGGCACACAGCAAAGAGGAGGACAAGAGAAGTCAGACCAGGAAGTTCCTGACTTGTGGATGATTATCATAACAACTTAGTTATCCTTCTTCCCTTCTCTCACTGTAATTATTAGTTGTGACCTATCACATGTGATGTGATTACTGTTTTATTAACACAGAGCTTAAGTTCAGGCACTTTCTTGGTGTGAACTTGATGTTTGAAAAGGTTTTCCTCCATCTTCCCCTTCTTGATAGGAAAATGAGAGTGTAGGGAATGGAAATGCTGAGCTCTCATGCAGTGGGATTTATGTTGTCTCAAAAATGCTGTCTTTATGAGCTGATAAAAATACTTCAATAAAGAAAACCATGCAAAGGATCTAACAGTTCTTGGCTATTTAAAGGAAAGGAAAGCAGGGGAATGTGAAGGAAAAATAATAATAAAGCAATCTTCCATTTTCTAACATGGACAGTTGGCAATACTGTGCTTTTCCAATTAAGATGATAGCATCTGTACTACTGTAATCCTTAAGGTTGTAAACTGTCGTGTTGCCCAGAGTGGATTCATCAGTCAGCTGGCAATAATTTATATGATTAAAAAGAAAGGCACTGCCCATAATTTTACTGTAGGGTTGCTATGTTGTCTTTTGTTTTGTTTTTCCTGTGGAAAATAATTTGTCCAAAGCATTATACTGGAAGAAAAGACCTGCAACAAAATTAACAAAGCATCTTCTTTTGTCTTTTCTTCCCTGCTCAAAAATACCTAATATAAATAACTCAGCTGAGACTTTAATGATTTCAAGATTAATTTTTTTACCCACTAGATTAGATTATTCATTATATGCTGGAGTTTATTCCTACAGCACTGCTTAGGCTAGCTGCAGAGTGGGGAGAGAAGCATGCAGCTTTAGAAGGGAAGCCCAGCATGGAAGGTGGGGCTGTGTGACAGCTGCCACCAAGCCAGGTAGGGCAGGGGATAGCAGAGGGTAAAAAGAATCAGCAGCCAAGGGGCTGGAAAATCCTCAGCAGTGAGGAGTTAGGAAGCTGCAACCTAAACAAAGAGAGTGAGAGGATTTTCAATGAGTTGTTTTCCTTAGTTCTTTCTCTGGCATCCAGCTCAGTGTTTGGATTAGTAATGCTGTTATCCTGTAAATGCACAATAGTGGCTGCAAAGAAAGAACTGCTCTTTTAGGAGGAGATAGTTTGGTGTTTCTTGTTTGAAAAATTAGAACAAATCTGTCAGCAATTCCAACACTTCTGTGAGATTATAAAATTTCATTTCCTCCATGTCGTTTGTATCATGAGTTCGGAGCTAGGGGTCTAGTCTGAACAGCTTGCCGGCTGAGTCAGGTTTTCTCAGGTATATTGGGACTGCTTAAATGCAAATAAAGACTTGCAAGAAATAAATTGAGAGCTCTCCTGGAGCTAACAAACCTTCCCTCACACAAGTTCTTTGTTTGAGCCTTGTGTAAGTATTCACACCTGTGCTGAAATAGGAATGCTGAACACCTGTGCTGAGAAGGTAGAAGTTATATAAGCCGGGAAAAGCATAAGCAAGTGGTTCATGGCTTCAGAAATCAGGTAAGCAGGGGCCTCTGAAAAGTTCTTTCTGAATTTTTTTTTTGTTGGTTTATTTGTAACATGGATTCAAATTCTGAACATTTTTAATCTATTTTCCCAAGCTGTTGGTTTGTACTGGTTCTAGATAGTTCCTTGCTTTCCTGAGTGAGCCCTGGTATCTTTTCTTGGTTAGTGTAGGTTCCTCCTATCATGACTAGAAACAGGAGTAATCACAAAGGAGGAAAATGGTTATTTCATTATATATTGTAAATGTCAGCTGGTGTGTTGGCCAGAGCTGCTCTGGCAGTTTCTGTCTGACCCATTCCTACGCATCCAAGAAAGGCCAGTTTGCACCTAACACCTTTTCTGTAATGTGTTCAGTACCAATGGCAAGCTGATTGTGTGTTATCCTCAACAGATTCCTGTAAGTATGGCTATGTATGTTTGTAAAGAAAGAGGTTTGAATGCACAAGATAAGTTATCATCACAGCTGCTGTTCAAATGCCTGCATTTTTAAGCAAGTAGCTTCTCTGTAACAATAGCATGCAAGGGAGCTGGAATTTGCCAGGAAAGTGGTGAGGGTGTGGGAAGTGAGTTTTTTTTCTTTAATTGTGATAAAGACAATTGTATCTGAACTTTGGCTTAGTTTGCGGAGGTGTATTGAGATCCATGACCTCATATGAGCCCAAAATAACAAATCAAATTTCCTTTAAGCTACTCAGGGTTGAAGTATTCACTTAAACAAATGATTTTGAAAAATGCAGTAAACTTTTAGCTTCACCCTCAGGAGCAGCCTAGAAAAGATAAAATAATTATTTAATATCCTTTGATGCTACAGACATGCTTAATGGAAGGGTGCAGCCAGCCTTCTCTTCAGTAAAGCAATTCCAGATTCCATGAATCAACCCCAGCCTTTAGAAGAAGGTTTTTTGATGGAAATGGTTGATATTCTCCTCATTGTGTTACAGAGGCACAATAAACTTGCCAGGAACTTTGTAGAATAGAGGTGAAGCTTCTTTCAGTTTGATTCCCACCTCGAAGAGCCACCACGAGGGGACCTGTGCAACATCCACCAGGTTTTGTGTTGGTTTTAGATGAGTGAACTGCAAGTGGTTCTGTGCTCTTGGTTTCATCACATCACTTGAAAAGATGTGAGTTGACAGCATCAGTGATTCGCATTGATCTTTGTTACTCACTGGCTACTCCAGCTTCATTGCTAATCTCAGTAGATTCACTATTTGAATTAGTTTATTAGTAGAAGATGAACCAAGACCACTACCAAAGCCCTACTAATCTCTCATCTCCCTGCCACTGAGAGCAACCCATTTACCTTTTTTTAGGTGACTTTTAGCTAACAACCTGAGAAGTTTCCTTTTGGTGTAGCTAGGAAGACATAAATAGATGGGCATTACCTGAAAATGCTGCTAATGAATTAGTATATGTAATGCTTAAAGAAGCTTAGGCACACAGTCAAAAATATCTGTAAAAAAGAAAATCCATAGGTTGCTTAAGAGCAAGGAGCAGTCTGTGCTTACGAAGTCATGCCATGCAGATTTACTGGCAGCAGTAGTTACTTTGCCAGCAGTAACTGCAAATTCCCAGGCAAGCTTCTCTGGCAGGGCAGGTGTGGGGCAGAGTCTGCTGTGGGAAGCATCTCCTGGGCACAAAGAGCACTGAGTCAGTTTGCTGAAGGACTGCATTGCTCCGGAGAACTCAGCCAGTCTTACATAGGAGCATAGCCTTGCAAATGCCTCCTTGACTTTAGAGAAGAGGAACTGATGCTTAAGTAGAAAAAATCACAGAATCACACCAAATGTTCTGAATTGGTAGGGACCTACAAGGATCATTGACTCCAGCTCTTAAGTGAATGGCCTGCACATGGGTCAAGCTCTCAGCCTTGGCACTGTTAGCACCAGGCTCTGACCACTGGGCTAATACAGAGCCTGGTTGTCCCTCTGCTGTGTGATGGGGGAAAGGAGCTCCTTGAGATATTTCACTGGTGTGGGAGGCATTTAAGTACCTTTTTTTCCCAGTGAAATAAATGGCTCCAGCTGTAGTACCTTGTGTTGGATGGTGAGTCTGCTACTTCTGAGCGTGGAAGAGAGGTAGAAGCTCTAGATAAATGGCTGGGTAACCTCTGCTTTTGAAGGCAGGGCTAAAACCTGCAGGAGTATGATGTATTAATATTAAAGTATTAGACAGGAGTATAAAATCTTACACTGAAACATGGTTCTTATTATTAATCAGTAATTAAATTACAGTTTAGCCACATAAATTCCTCCCACTCTCAAAGCACAAAAGAGCATTTACTCCAGCCAAGAATTTGATATAATAATTTTGGTAGGATTCCTGTTTCTTTCATGTTCACAAGAGTTCTGTGTTATGTAAGAGACTGTGGCATGCATGAATGTTACCTGGCCCAATTTCTGTGTGTAATTAATTGACTTAGCTTTTTCTCTGTGTGCAATTCCACACACAAAAGGATGTTTTAAATCACAACCAGTTGCTGAGAACACTTTCAAAGAATCTTTTATTTTAGAAAAAAGTTCTTAAATATTCTGTTTTCTTTTATTCCCACATTCTACTCTTGTAAAGCTTTTAAGCAAGCAATATGGTATTTTTCTACTGAGCCTTCTAGTCCCAAGCTTTCTGTTTATTCCAGAAATATCAGACATTCTATACCATTTGTTCTATAAGAATCGAACCCTCTTTGCTTTACTGAAACATTTTCTTGGGATACTTTTGTCCAACGAATGCAGCCCAAAGGCATCTATGTAGAGATAGCCCATTAAAGAAAAAAAAACAAAAAAAACCCAAAAAAAAAAAAACCAAAAAAAAACAAACCTTAGGGATCAAAGGAACTTTATAGAGTACATAAATATTGTGTGTAGGTCTCCAATTGGTGCTTGGCTGAGCCTTTGATAGACTACCTAGGATACTTTTCCTGAAATGACAGTGTCATGAAGTAATTTGAGTAGTAATTTGTTTGGAGCAATACCTGTGACTTCTGGCATGTGCTGGAAATTTTAATTCAGGCTCACATATGTTGAGAATAAACACTTGAAATCACTAGGCTGGTAAAATATATAAGCTACATTTTATGACCTTGAGTCGAGTGAAGTTGTAGTATCAGCAGAAGCATATTTTGAATTGCAATAAGAATGGTCTCTTTAGAGAAAGTCTCAGTTTGTACCGAGAGGAAATTTGCTGGGATTTCTTTTCAACGTGCTGATTGGAAGACAAGAGGGGTCTTCATCAAAGAGGAAAACTTGAAGAGAAAATTGAAAAGGGCAAGTGTTTGAGTTTTGGAGGCTACATAATGGATAGAGGAAAGGCTAGAGGAAGAATATAAAAATTAGGTAAGTTGGGAAAAGGAAAATGTTGCAGAAAACAGCATATCGGAAAATGGGGAATTAGATTAAGGAAAAGAGCAGAGTTATCTGGAGAAAAAGCCTTAAAGCAGTGTTGGAATTAGGCCAGTGCTGGACTGTGGCAGTTCACACAAGAACCCTGACAGCCCTTGTAATGAGGGTTAGGCTAATTGAAATTTGTCCCTCTCCAATCCTGATGGTTAAATTCCAGTATTGATGAGGGAAACACACAGAAAAGTGCAGAATGAGGAAGAGCTCTCCAGCATGACTAGGAACACACTTGTAGTACCAAATATAAAAGGAAAAGAATAAATGTTTTCCAACTTTTGTTTCTTTCTTTGCAGTACAGTGAATTATCACTGACATGGTACATAAATGGAATTCAGTCAAGTTCCAACTTTAAACACCGAGTCTGAGGAGACTTCTTAAATGTAAGTCATTTGGGTATTAATATATACATTATTCAAGTTTTTCCTGCATTCAAAAAATAAATGTTATGATTTGGGGGAAAATAAACTGAATTCTTTGTGTGACTAAATAGCTAGATGTACGTTTTAAATAGGAAGCTTAGTGCAGGCTGTTACCATAGGATCATGGCTGATTCTTCTTTACAGAGTCTCCTGTAATTAACATTATCAATAATATAAAAGGAAGGTATTTATTATGCAAGGTCTGCAGCTAACTATCCTACACTAGGAGATCTGATCCTTCTGGTCTATTTTATCCATCATTAAAGCATGGAAGGAAATAGGTGAAGCAAAGGATCCTTGACTTTTTCCAAAGAAGTGTCTTCTTTTATGTAAATTAGCTTATTAATTTTTTAAGGTCAAAGTACAGGTTTAAATAGAAGAAGAAGAAATTTTTTAAATAACCAGTGTATTGGGAAAGTAATCATATATAGTAAAATATATGCTAAGCATTTTTCATATAAGGCGGGAAGTACTTCTCAACACACAATTTTATGGGACATACTTCTTCTGTTTCACTTGTGCCAGTTTAAGGGAGAGGCAGCTCTGCTGAGGCAATGCTGATGCAAAATCCACTGAGGATCTGCCCAAGCGTTGAGGGGAGTGATTTATCCAAGTGATGCAAAAACATGTTAAAATTCATTCCCACTCGCAGCATATGCTTGCGTGTGCTACTGCTTCACTCTCTCTCACACACACAGTTTATGTCAGCAACAGCATAGTCCAAAAGCTGTAATATCCATTATTTCAGAAGGAATTCAGAGATCTAGGCTGTGGGGGTAAGTGTGTTCTCATCAGCTTCTGGGCCCTGCATGGGGGGTGAAGCGTGCTCGTGTCTGCACTCGACCAAAGGCACATCCTCAGAGCTGTTGTTAGCAGCCTTTCCCAGCACCAAGAAGGGCTTTCTGTAGCTGGATAAGGTGTTTTCATCTTGAATTCTTTTGGAATCTTTTTGTGTTTAGTAAAATCCAGCTATTCTGTTAATGTGTTTAGATAATATAGTGATTGGCACCTTAGAAATACTTTAGACATACAGATGAAAGGATTCCAAATGCATCCTTTGTGAATTTTTAATAAAAGATTTTGCATTGTCCAGTGATGAAAACAAATCATCTGTGGAAAGACAAAACTGTTTTCCATTAGTATCATTCACTGAGGATGTTTGTATATGTTTGGTGTCTGACAGTATCTTAAACTTAATCATTTTACCATTTCTAATGACAAGATATGTCACTTGACAAGCACTTGTGCTTTGTATCTGCCTCTTCTTTTTTCTTTTTTTTCCCTGAGCTTCAAAGTTTATGCTGTATTTTTCACACAATGATGCAATTGATGAGCAAGTGAAGTTTTCTGACAGTAAATTGCTTCTTTATAAACAACACGCAAGTTCTGGATTTGTTTCAAATTCCAGAGAAACCAAAAATGGTGGTAAAAATTTATGTCCTTCAGTTTTTCAATAAAGGTTAGACCAAAGAAATCTCTGTATCACAGATTTTTTTGGGGATCTGGTACCACCAGTCACTCTGACTGGACTTGACCTTGCTTTGATTTTCTTTTTGATGCAAAGACATGCCTCCTCTTCCCAAAATTATGAATTACTGAACTGTTCAGAGAATCCTATCACTGAATAGGTTGGATGGGACCTTCAGTAGCTTGTTAACCTAAAATACTATGGTGAGGAGGAATTTTGTAAGAGTTCAGTGTATGGTGACAAAGTATATTTTATAAATTAATTTCAAGTTAATGCTAAATTATGGAATTACATACTGTGTACACTTTACTACTAAAAGAGTTCATCATGTTTAATGTTATTACAGTGAACACCAAAGGAATTAATAATGATTTGCACTTCTTATAGAGTGGTACCAATGTAATGAAAAGAAGGTTAGCCTAATTAAATTCCACAAACCACTTTAGGGCTCTGCTGTAATGTGGAGGCTGTTTTTTTATGTTAATTAATTCTGAATGAAAGGTTTCTGAAGTGTTTTAATATTGTTCAAAGAGGCACCTGGAAATATTTAATTTTTTTTTTTGTCCAGAATACTTTGACCAAGCAAGTGTCATCCTTTCCACGATGAGCTCCTGCATGCTGTATAAATTATAGTAACTAATAATCAACTGAATAGTTGGGTATTTTGAGAGAGAGAGAGAGAGCTGAAGTTGAGTGAGGATATTGCTCTGACAAGAGGCAACGTGGGGAGCAAAGCTCAGGCTGAGAAATCCAGTTCATTTTGTTGTGGTACACAGAGTTGCTGGACAATGCATTATGGACTTGACTCCCCTTTGGAATTGCTTACAGTTCTCATTCCTCCTGTTCCACAAAAACAAATGCTGCACCACATTTGGCTTAGGCTCTAGTTTCCACACATCTGACTTCCTGATGATCTAGTGCTGTAGTTCAAGGGGTGAAAGGGTACATTTTTGCATGTTACTTGCTTTCTGGTTATTTTTAATTGTCAGAAAACAAAGAGGTAGAAGACATCTACTTGGTAGCATTTTGGTGACCTACCTTGTTCCTTTTCAGCTTCCCCTGACTTGAGTAATACAAATACTTCAGACTGGGATTTGCACCAAAAAAAAAAACTGTGAAAAAACATATGTGAACATTTGTTTTGCCTCTCCTTCTACTGAAATTCTTGAAAATGCTTTTACTTTTAGCCTTCTAATAGACCTGTTTGGAAATTCTATTCAAGCTGGATACTTTAAACCCCAATTCCCTTAAGCACGTGCCTCGCGTGTTAGGCATGTGTTTAAAATCTCTTGATTTAGTGTCATATACTTAAGGGCATTGCTGAATAAAGAAGGGCATGAGCATGTACTTAAATGCTTTGCTGATCAAAGGAACAAACCTTTTGATTTGATCTACATTTAATGCAAGTTAGATCACCTATCCAGTAGTCAAGAATTTATTAAACGTCTCTACTAAAGACAGTTCTTGATTAAGCTCTGTTCTTCTGGTTATGGAAATGGGAAGGGCTGCATAATACAGCACATTTCTTAATATTTTTTTATGACATTGGTTATAAATTACCTTTTCAAGTGCTATATTCTCACTGCAAATAAAATAAGGGATCAAGACAGTAAAAAAGAGGGGTTTGGTTGTTAAAGATATACATTCAGTCAAAACCCAAAATGATTCTGTATGTTTTATGTTCTTAATATTTTTTCTTTCTATATACAGTGCAGCATGTAATATATCTCTTCCTCCTTACACTAAAAATTTATATTCAGGATACTCTAATGAAGTACATCTTGAGTCTCCTTTTCATGGCTAATGAGGAGACAACAAGAATTTGACTAATACTAGTACAATTACTGGAGCAGTGAAGCATGCATCTCTGATTATACGTGATAATTTGCAAGGCTGGGCTCTTCACATTAAGTTTGCAAACAGTTTAAAAATCACTTCCTCTATTTATCCAGCTAATCTCTGTTTAATGACTCCAGACTTGACAAAAGAAAGAGAAAATGTCTCTTAAAACCCCATACTTCATTTATGAAGCTTGTATGTAGAGGAGAGGTGTAATTGATAGCAATTTTTTTCAGAAGACTTTTAGGTTAAGCCACGCAGCTGACATTTACTATGCAGTGGTATTTTTATTATTCCTATAATGCTCAGTCTCCTTTACATAGAGCTTTGTTGACTTTGTTCACATTTAGACATATATTTCTACTGATTTTTGGCTCTTTTGATTTCTTTCTAATTTGCCTTTTGAATTAAATACTTGATAATCGACAGAGTATGAATATTTTCGTTGGATTTGCTTATATTTTTTCAGAAGAGGTTGGTAGAATGACTGGTGATGGTACTGTTAGGGAATTCATCAGTCATCAGCATCTTGGACAGGTGGGTTTGGAAAGGAATAGGGCACGCACCATTCCAGATTTTTGAAGTATTCCTTCATCTTTGAGGCCTCTGTTCACCATTTGCACTCGAAGCAAAGCTGGCTGAAAAGCAGGAACTATGGTTAGTTCTTGTTAAATTTAGTTAAGCAAGCAGAAGCAGCTCTTGCTGTCAGTAGGTGGCACTTGTCCTGAGGCAGGAGTGAGATATTTAAAAAGGACAGCCAGCCATTTCATTCCGGCCTAAAAATGGATGCCTTCATGCAAAACTCTGTCCCAGAACACATCACCTATAGAAATAACATATACTGGGTGTGACTGCAGAGAAAGAACTTCCATTAGAGGATTTAAATGAGCTTGCCAAGTCACTTGATGCACTCATACCTGGACCAAATGCTACTGGGCTGTCTCTGCATTGCACAGTGGCATCATACGATTGCCATTTCTTTTAGGATCCTCTAAAACTGAGTAAAAACAGGTTCAAAACCAATAAACTGAAATAGGAAGGTAGAAAGGATTCAAGACTGTGACTCCCATGGATATTTTCTGGTGTTTTGCATAAAATGTGCAAAAGCAGAAATATGGGAAAATAATCAAAAGCTCAGCCTGTTGCTTTGTATGTATTTATTTGCTTATATAGCTTCCAGAGCGTGTGATCAACTTTGTCTAAAGTATATTGTTAAAGATGCGCTCTGGGATTTCCCTGTCTATTTTAGTAAGTGATACCTACTACTACCCTTTTGTTTCCACTGAAAAGCAGCAGTTGCTACAAGGATTGTGTGGAACAGACAAAATGTGGAACTTCCTTCTGGACTTAAGGAAGTTAGTTGTGCCGGAGAGGAGGGAATCCTTACAGAAGTTTTGACAGACTTCAGGGAAAGGTATCTTTAAATACTGAAGGCATCTGAATCTTTCCCCTCTTCCAGACGCAAATGAGATAAAGCCAGAAACTTGTGGGGTTTAGTTCTTGGGAATAGCAGTTTCTAAAACTGATCTGAATTCTCAGTGCAGAGCATCATCCCTGAAGACTGGGATGGAAGGGTGGAGGCAGTGCAAAATGACATCACCTCTTGCTGCTACTAATGTGATGGAAAATTGCCAATGCATCTTCAGAAATGGGGAAAGCAGATAAATGTTTTCTTCATTTTTGCTCTGCAGTCTCCACTGGTGGTCCTTACAGGGCCAGTTGTCTGATTTCACTCTTCCCCATTACAAAGTAATACATTTAAGACCAGGAGGTAGTATTTGAATGTGCTCTCTCTTCATAGAAATCAAAATTTAAAAAAAAAATAATTCTGCATAGAACTGGAACTAAGCTGTTTTTCAGTGAGGAAAAATTGAATAGTAATTCCACTATGGTCAGGGCTGCAGTAAGTGTTCCTTGTTCCCTATGCTATTTAGAGCTCTTGAATATGTGCAACTGCTTCATATAGTTGACATTGGTTTGTAATAAGAAGCTTCCTGCTTTTAATCACAACAGCAGCACTGGGTAACAAAGGACTGGTTTTGCTCTTGCTCAGTGCCCTGGAGTGCAGCTTACCCTGCCATGCGTGAAGGTGAGGGGCTGCAGTGTTTCCATGCAGTCGGATTGTACTCCTGAAATGTTTCCTCACCATCACCCAGTGAGTAATTCCAAGCAGACATCCAGTACTGTCTTTAATCTCCAAACCTGCCTGCTAAGGTTTGAGGAGAACTACCAAGTTAGGTTTTCTTCTTCCCTGTGCCTTAAGGCAGAATGCACAGCGTTGGAAGGGTGGAGTTACTCGGTCTCCAGCTGCCTGTTGACTTTGGCTCTGTGCTGGGATAGACCAGGTAGGAGCCATTGAGGCCACAATAGAATTTTAGGGCATGTTTGCTTACAAACAGGTTAATGTTAATGCAATTAAGTGATACAATGAGAGAAGCCACAGAATCAGTCATTAAATTTAGAGGTTGTTGGTTCTAGCTTATGGGACTGGCTGATAAGCTTTTCTACAGCTCATACCTCGGAAAGTTCCTAGCTCTGGATAATTCCCACTCCTTTTGAAGCAGATTATTAGTGGAGATATCCTGAGCTGATTCTGCCTTTTTTCCATTCTGAATGAGGTTACACCTTCCTTTTTCTTTTCTGTCTACATATTTTCTGACTGTATTAAAGGCAAGACAGGAAACCTTTCTCCCTTTTCTTTTTATTTTTTATTCTCTGGTGTAAATAGTAAAGTACATTTTGCCTGGTAGCCACGTAGGGTCTAATTTGGTTCCCTGTTAAATAAACATGAGCCTTTCAGTAGGCTTTGTAGTTTTGTAGTAGATTTATCACCTGTACTCATTTTAAAGTAAATGAAATCACTTGTAAGTTGGACAAAGAAACCAAATCCAAGTATAATGGAAAAGCTATGTGACTAAGAATTGGTGCTAAGAAGGGTTTCTACTTAAAGACAGTGGCAGCAGTTAGAAGCATGCTCTCACTTTATCTCAAAGCTGAGTCATTGTCTAAAACAGATTCCAGTAGTTGCTGCACATTAAAAAAAAATCCCAACCTATCACTACTGAATATGTCCATAGTAAAACCTTAACTTGATTTTGTTGACAGTTCCATAAATTAA
Source organism: Cinclus cinclus (assembly GCF_963662255.1). Lineage (NCBI taxonomy): Eukaryota > Metazoa > Chordata > Aves > Passeriformes > Cinclidae > Cinclus > Cinclus cinclus. The sequence goes on from NC_085052.1 coordinate 23,671,953, forward strand.
AATGTGAATATAGCAAATTTTTCCTTCCAACAGTTGTTTGTCATTAGTGGAGCACTGTTTCAAGCATGCAAAGAGTGTCTGCACCTTTATCTGTCACCCAACACTTCTGATTTCTCTGTAGTGATGTCTTTGCTTAGTCTCTGTCTTGTTGCATTCCACAATGAGAAAAATCTGGACCCTAATGAGGCAGCCTAAATTCCCTTTTATAAGTTACATCCAGAATCACCAGTGCTTGGTTTCCTGGCAGCTTGCCAGATACCACCTTCCGCTGCAGAGATAGCTCTCTCCTTTCCCACTGAGATGGCTCGTATGGAAGAGTTCATGTATCCCTGAGTAGGTCCAGGAGCATAAGCAGGTCTGTCCTCAAGGCCTTAGCACAGCAATGTGGAAATACGAACTCCGAGATTCAGCTGCGTGTCCCTGAACACGCAGAGAAATGAATATCATAAATTGTAACAGCATTATGTTAGCCTGTTTGTAGAATAGGAATAATATTCCCTCCTTCCTTTGAGTGGGTCACATGCTCCTTCAGGAGATGGAAGTCTAGTAACCACAGAAGTACTTGGGTTTTCCCAGGACATTTGCTCTTCCACCATGAGGAATGTTGAATAAGATTCACTAATCAGCAAGAAAACAACTATGAATTCTGAGTTTACCCAGTCCCCCAGGTTGTTTCCATCTCTCTGCATATTTGGTTTATTTGAATCCTAATTTCCTAAGGAAATAAGGTTTATGAAAATATCTTTTTCTGTCTTCCATTTTGAATCAGACATATTTGTGAATAAAGTTCTTAATCACATTAAGTTCCTAATGAGTAATAAAATACCTCTCCTGGAAAGCAAATATCTTTTTAAGGTGTCCACTGGAGAGGGTGAAAAATAAGAATCACTGAAATTCTCACTAAACTGAAAAGGAAAAAAAGGGCACAGAATAGTGTATCATGGATGCCTAGCTGCTCTGAAAAAAAGCAGTTTTTGGAGTGTTTGCTGTTTCAGTCATTAGAGAATCCCCTCCTCAACTAAAGCTTCTTTCCTGTGTGAATTACCACTTTTCAAACACTCAGCAATAGAAAAAGATTTTTTTTTTTCCCATCTAATACCTACTGGATATTTAGTTAGTGTGACCTCACACATTCAGTTAAAAGTTAATCAACTAGAAGACACTAGTCCAAGGATAACCAGATGTACTTAGCCCCACTGCTTGTGGAACAATTTCTCTGCAGATCCTTGTAAGTTCTTCCCCAAATGTGAGCTGTCCCCTCTTATCACTGTGCTATGTCAAACAACTTGTTCACACACCCCCCAGACTTCAAAGAAACTCTTGTTTTAAGCAAATCATCCTCAAGTTTGGAATAAGTAAGGTTGAGCTATTTCTTAAATTACTATTTTAGAAAATAGCCTTAAATTGCATCATCCTTTTCCATTTAATTGTTGCTAGTCTGAGGCTGGTGTGGTGCTGTTTGTTAGAAGATTCTTGAGTCACAGACAGAAACTGATGCACAGAAAGTTCCATCTGAAGATGAGGAAGAACTTCTTTACTGTGTGGGTCATGGAGTCTCCCTCACTGGAGACATACCAGAATTGTCTGGATACAATCCTGTGCTGTGTGATCGAGGATGGGCCTGCTTGAGCAGGGAGCTTGGTCCCTTGCAACCTTCTCCTTTCTGGGTTCTCTTTGAGCACCCCTTGGTTTTGCTACCTTTACAAGAAAGGTGCGATTTCACCACAAGTGGGATGCTGCCTCCAGGATGTTTTGCAGTGGATTTTATAGTGCTGCTTTTTTTTTTCCCTTTTGTTTCAGAGTAGACATTTTATCTGAGTAGGTACTTACCTAATTTTAGTCACCTTTTCAGTTTTCTGCGCTCCCCGCCTCCCTCTGAAATTCCAACAGCTGTGGAAATTCCATTTCAACTAGCAATTCCTTGCAAGCTGAAACTTCAGTTCATTTTCACAGATTTCTGGTACGGTCTGTAAAATAAGCAATGCAAGTGTTGCAAGACCAGAGTGCTTCCATAATTGTCAGGCTTCTTCCTCTTCACAAGCTCTTTATGTGTGCTGTAGCATGGACGTAGAGAATGTGAATTCCACTGCACTATCAATGCCTTGGGAGGCTACCTAGAACAGAGGCTAGAGGCTAGACAGTTAAAGAAATAATGTATTTATTAAAAGGCCTTCAGAGGATACACCTTGGGCAGTACAAGATGGACTCTGAGTCACGAGTTTTCACACTTTTGTAAGTTTTGGTCCATTCACATATTAGGGCTAATTGTCCAATTGCAGCTCCAGGTTATGAAGTCCCATCCTCTCAGATTGCTGTCCTCAATTCACTGCTTACACCTCTTGGGCCTGAAGCTGCGATGGTGTCCTTGGTTTTGGAGCTGGAAAAGGATTGTTTTGTCTAACCAAACTGTGAAGAGAACTTGCTAACATTGTATGAAGTTCAGGATTATACTAATGCAGTACAGAAGCTGGAAAATATGAAAGCTAAAATTTAAGGCGTCACGGTCAGCAAGCTCTTAGCCAAAGTGGTTCGCTACCCCAAAAGTAGATTTTTGTGCTTAATGATTGCTTTTGAGCTGCAAAGTTCCAGGTCACAGCTGTTGGCATTTGGATGTCCATCTCTGTTGAAAATGTGCAAAATGTTTGGCATTGTTAGGACAGGAAGTCTAGCTACAACAAAAACACTGGTTTCATGTGGGAGCTCCTAAATGCAACAGCACACTAAGGATTCCTAGAGGGAATCTGCTACCCTCCTGATGTGTGAGGGTGCTTATTTTTGTGTGTATTTTCCATTAACCCTGAAATAAGTGTTCCTTGCCTTGGAAATCTTAAGGTAGAAGCTTGGTTATGAAAGTTAAAACAATTAACTCATTCATAAGGCAGGAATTTTAATTGAGATTACCAAGGCTGAAAAACAAGTGACTTATTCACAAGTATAATTTTATGTTTTTTCCAGCCTTTTCCCCTAAATATTTGATCATAGGAGGCCTTGTTTTAGACCAACTGCAGCAGAAGAAAACATTATTCTTAGATTTTATATTCTGTGAGTCAGTGGAAGTTGGTAACACACAGCTATATTTATCTTGTCCTGTCATTTTAGATGTACCTTACCCCACTCTATGGAATCATTTCTTATAGATGCTGGCAGCAGTCCTTGCCATCTCATACTTGATTTTTTTTTTTTTAAGCTAGACTTGTTTGTTTTAGACAGGTTGCTTCATACCCTGTTCAGAAATGAAATGCTTTCTCTGTGTATGGAATTTGACAGAAATGAAGAAAAATCTCATCCATTTTCTCAGTTGTCCTTACCTCATATGAAGGAAAACATTCACAGCTGTCTCTAGTGTCCTGCAATGCAATAATTTTTTCTCAGAGGTAGACTAATACCCAAAAACCTGCTGACAAGGCCACTTGCCTTCTGCACTTTACTGTACTGTAATGTCTGGACACTGGGAGTACAAGCATGATCACTTTAACTTTCTATTAAGCCCAATTCCCCTTTAAAGTTTGCTATTTAGGCTAATAGAAAAGGTACAAAGGTTTTACTGACACTGAAATTACTAATTTCCAAAACACCTCAGGGAGCCATACAAGAAGATTTTACTGAAAATCAACATTTGTACTCGGCAGAAAATTTTTTCCTTGGAAAACTGCTGCAGACACATATTAGGAATTACACTCAAAGGAATCTTCTAAACTGGATGAGTTGTTTTCATTCTTTTTTGTCATTGGGCTCCTCTTTCTTTCATAAGAGTGTAGTGGACAGTGCTGTGCTATTGAGGCATGTGTCCAGTGTAGAGTTGCCTTGAGCTGCTTTGAATGCCAATTGATGCTCTAATAACCATTTCTAAGAAGGCAGCATGAAATTAATATGCTACAGTCTCCAAAAAAGGAAGATAAAGCAAATGTAAACTTAGATAATTAACACGCCTTTGTGCTTAGTGCTCGTAACAAATCCTAAGAAACTATTCCATGGTATTTTAAAGCAAGGGGGTTAAACTTTGTAAATGTGGTGAGGTTCCTCTTTCACTCTTTGAAGTGACCTAGATGAAACAGAGGGATTTTTTTTTGTTTGAGGTCAGGAAAATGAAAGTGATAGAGGATATAAAACATTTGAACCTCAAACCACTCATTCTAACTTTACAAACCAGGAAAAAAAAATTTATCTTTCCTGTGATTGTCTAAACAGAAAGGTTTAGACACTTCTTTTAGAGATACACAACAAAAAGATACTGTAAACAGTACAATGAATTGTAATAGTGCTGGAGCAGAATAAGACCTTCATAAACAGAAAAGAGCAATAATGTATTTTCTGGAGGATATCCAGCAGTGTGGGAGATTTTGTTTGTTTGTTTTAATTCTTCTTTCTTGGTTTTTGTTTTGGAAAAATACTAACTAAATTTTACCACTGAGGTAATTGAGCTGAATATCAATTACTGCATGAATAGCAGCAAATACCTGGCATATGCAAGAGTAAAAGTTATTTCTTGAGTAACCTGCAACAGAGACAACAGTGATGCCAGTGCAGTTCCACAATCCATGGCTAATGCTGTAGTAGCATCTGCAGTATGTCACTGCAGTCTCACACAGCAAAACCAGGTGTGTATTAAGGAAGAAGGCCTTTACAAGCCAAATCCTGTGGAATGAAGTCAGCAGTGGCTACACCCTAAGAAGGCTGGAATTAGACTTTAAGCATTCATTCAATTTTGTTAAATTGTAGTACATAACTGTTATCCTGATGGTAAAAAATTTTATTCTTTCCTGTGCATCCAGGTTTTTATCCCATTATATGCTGACCTTGCTTCTATAATTGATAAAAGGGTATCCCATTAAAAGTAAAAGCTTTTTTATTTCATTTTGTCCATATGGTTCAATTTTTAATGTCCATTCTCTTAGTGACCAAATGTTTACCAGGTTCACTAACTTTCTGTAGATGACTATATTACAGCTCAGTTGCTCTGAGGTCAATCCACTGTTTTCCTATTTATTTACTTAAAGAAATGAACAGACTTGCTTGTCCAGACTGGCAATTTTCTAAGATAGTATACAGAATAAGCCACAACTTTCAGGCACCAGGACTAATGGTGCATTTTGGACATAGGTATAAATTCTCCAACCAAACCACATCAGGCTTTTCTCTGACCCTTTTTTTCTTATTTAGATACAAACTGAGTGCATGATAGCTAATATTACAAAGCTGAATTTAAATCTCTTTTTGTGTGTAACTGCTGTGTACACTGGAAATCTGTCAAACTACTAAGTTGCATCACTAGCTGATGGTTTAGCTAGTTTGATAGTCCTAGAGGTTTCAAACCAGTGATAACAAGGGAAAACTAAAATATTTAGTCAAAATCATAAATTGAAGTGTAAAACTGTGAGGGTTTAGCTATGGCAGAAGAGCTACCAATTAAATTTACTTTTCCAGCGGAAAGACAATGGATTAGATTCTCTAGGTGCTTTACACAGAGGAAAAATAAAGGATAGATTGAATCTTCTGAGCTATTCAGTGCTGTAACTACTTCTCAGCTGTATGCTGTTAGGAGGCAGGGAAGTCTTTCCATCAGTGCTGTTAAAGCAGTTTTTAAACCACTTGTAGGTGGGGTACGCCGTCAGGCTCAACACTGGGGTGCTTCATGTTTCCACTCTGAGCTCTCCTCTCTGTTGCAGAGACTAAGTAGCTGTGACTATATTATGAGTTCTGGTTTATGTAATTCTGAAAAAAATAATATTAACAAATTTAATTGAAAATAAATTAAGAGGAATACATTTTTTACTTTTTTTTTCTGTTTTAATTTTGTGGAATTTTAGCTTTTAAAATAACTAAACCAATTTATTTTTAAAATTACCTAAGAATCTTGAGACAAACTCAGGATTTTTGTGACAAGGGGATCTTCTAACCACATGGTAACTATCAGGATCATTGCAAGTTATTTGCAGTGTACTATGGAAAATAGTTGTGCAGTGGTGGAGTGTCCTGGTCACTTCACTAAACCAGTGCTACTTTGAAGGCTTCTAGTATTTTTCATCTATGTTTTCATCTTTGTTTAGTTAGAGAATGTCTCTACGTTGTCTGTGAAGAAACATGATGACACTACAATAGCTTCATTAAAGCCTTTATAGCCTATGGAAGTTTTGTGGTTGGATTTATTTAAGCAATGGAATATCACAGTGAGACAGAAGTTAAGGTTTCACCCTTTGGAAAATTTATAATGGCTTTTGGTGTGAAAATAAGGAAAAATCATCAGAGGTGAAATTTTGAGAAACAACAGATTTCTGCACTTTGAAATTGTTGGTTAAAATACATCCCACATTTTGCACAGGGCCATTTTTTTAATAATTAAATATTTCACATGACTTTTTTTCCTCTAAGTGTTTTCTTAAAACTTTCTGAAAACTTTCCTTCTGAGTCCATTTCCCCATCTGTCCCTGTCAAAACATTTCATATATGTATAAACTTTCTGATGCTTTGCTTTTATGGCTTTGCTACTAACACACGAGAGTACAGTCACAAACTTGCATGTGTAAAGTGGAGATAGGATCTCATGGCATATTTATTAACTGGCTTTCAGAGACCTGTTAGATAGGACATATTTTGGTAGAAAGAGGCATTTATATTCATAAATTAGGTTGCTGGTCTGTAGTTATATTTGTGTGGAAGGTACAACCTGCTTATCTGATCAGGTCTTAATTAAATCTTGGGAGCAGTAGATGTCTCATGAATTCATTTCATGAAATGAAAGAAATTTAATATAAATGCAGTACAATACATAAGTAAAAGACTAAACAATTGTACTAGAACTAATGGAATAGATCTTTAGTTGCATGTAGTTTTTGTTTGTGATCCATCAGCTGACAAGGACTGACAAGGTGAAGCTTTAGCTTGTTAATACCTGGCCCATGAAGGAAGGTAGGAACTAAAGCTAAAGGTCTTTCAGGCAAAGGAAGTTTCTTATCTGTAAAAATGCCAAAAGACAGTTGGTGGAAACTAAAACGCTCCTCGTGTTCACAAAGGCTGCCCAGCTTCTGCATCTAACAAAATCTTTCTAAAGTAAGGACCACAAGAGCTGAGGTATCCTATCTGGTTTATCCAGGACCAGCAACCTTGAAAGGACTTGATACTTACCTTGGGAAGACCTTGTCCTAAGATTTGCCCCAAAAGTGAAGTCTGTGGAGCCTAAGCAAGTCACCCCAAAGCTGGTCACAGTTCTGCAACATTTGTGTTTGAGGCTGTGGCAGAAACTGCAAGCTGTGTCCTGAGGAGGAAGCCCCCACAGCAGCCCCAGCCGGGTGGCCTTGTAGCAGCATCTGGTGGCACATCCAGCTGGAGCCCTGGCTCTGCTCCTCTGCTGCTTCCTGCTGTGAAGCATGCCTAAAGAATTGGGTGAAAACATGGGAATAGTTGTCCTGTGCCTGTGACTTCAGGGCTGGACTCCCAGCAGGTCTGTCCAGAATCCATCAGTTTTGAGAATTGTAAGGCTTACAGAAAATGAGTCAATCAGTGCAGATGCAGGGTCCTGAGAACTTATTTTCTATGGAAAAAACGTGTGTTTGACAAAGTCTTGTCAATTCAAATTTGTCCAAACCTGAACTCTAGAGCAGGAATAGTTCCTGGGAATTGCAAAGTACTTCTTGACTAGTTTCCCTTGTAGCTATAACCATGAATTTTTTTCTGCATAATTTTTGTTGTCCTCCTTCACTTTTCCAGCTCAGCATGCTATTTTTTCTCCAGAACTGAGATTTCTTTAGAACAGAGTCCCCTTTGACCAAACATAGAGAGAAATATTTCCAGGAGATAAAAAAAAACATTATGAGAGGAAAATATGCTTAAGAGCTTCTTAATGCACAGAAAAAACCCCGCATTTTTTATGGATATTTTTTTCTGGAGTAGGGGGTGAGAGGATGAGGAAAGTCATTGATCTACCCTGTTATCAACTTGCCTTCCACATGAGACCTCTCTGTTTTAGCTGAAGATTTTGCACACATTTCTTTAACATACAGAGTTGGCATGTGTCTAAATCCTGTGATGCACAGACCGCACCTCTTGAGCAGAAAGGTGTTAGTCCAGAGCCAGTTGATGGAATCCTTGCCACTGGTTCCCAAGAAATTTATATCCGTCCTTAGGTATGCACAAATATCAGCTTTATTATATTTTTAAGAGTGCCTCAGGTTGGTTGTGGATAAAAAAGGATAACATGACTTGATGCATAGAATGCTTTCCAATTTTTTCAGTTACTTCTGAAATTTCTCACGCTTAATCTAACAGGGAGTGTGCCTCAGCAAAGGAGCTATAAACCCTGAGAGAGGACTGAAGGCAAGGTTTAAATGCAGACTAGCTGCTTTGCAGTTACTAATGTGTTTTCCCTATTAAGTGATGTAGCTGCCAGCATTTCATTTTTCTCACACAAGCATTCCTCAGATGGGGAGATGCAGAGGTGCCCCATGTCCCTTCAGACAAACCATGCACATTTGGTAGCAATTGAACTGGAGAGAGAGGGAGGGGTTTCTGTTGGCTTTTGCTGATATTGTCTGGTTTGTATTAGGTAGGAATTTCTGAGATTGGCAATGTGTTACTCTAACAAACAGTGGTTGCTATACAAAATGCAGGATCATCTGAGTTACCCTATGCATACAAAATAGGCCTGGACAGATTGCTGGGATTGGAGAGTTGGGGGAAGAGTGTTGGGACACTTGTTATACTTGTGATGTCATGTCTTGTATTTGTCCCTTTTACTCTTGACGTTGTAATAGTGATGTGTAGTCCTCAGGAATCTGTGTGGGCTATCACCAGTATTCCATTTTGTATTTTCCATCTTCAGTTCAATCTAGGATAAGAGAATGCCTGGGAGTAGTCAGACTAGATTGAAGAGAGCAAACTGTGCCAGAACAATCTGCAAGCTTGCTAAGGATGAAATAAGTGGTTCTGTGGACTAGTAGAGAGGTGGTTGTCTCTTATCATGACTTTAATAAGGGCAGAAGGAGGGAAAAAAAACTGCAAAATTAACATCACTGGATATTTGAAATGTAGTTTGTTCAGCAAATGATACTGAGAACTTCTGTAGTGTTAATCTGTAGTCTCTCTTGCTGTCTGAAGTACCAGTTAATAGTCCAGTTTTCCCCAATCTTTATTTGGGTGTCAGGTGGCAGAAGAGCCTTGCTGGGGGAAGGCAATGCCACGCTGCTTCCAGTTCTTCCTGTGCCGTGGGGATTACCCATAACTGTGTGGTAGTTGCAGCTTCCCGATACATCAGGCAACAATTGCCATCCTGTTCCCCAACGACCAGATTGGAGGTGTTTGGCTTCAGCATCTTTCAAGTTCCATATCTCAACAGCTTGTGCTGCATGCCAAGTGCACACACAAAGTGCTGCAATAAATTTGATAATATTGTCTTTTGAAGGAATCTGTGTCACTGAGCCATCACATAGTGACTGCATGCACTACAATGTTCTGTATTTTCCTAGCTCTGTGATATAATGACAGAAGTGGGGGGGAAGAAGCCAAACATAGAAGTATAAAGAAACCAGAGAGCCTAGACTCAGGACACTTGCTAATGATACTGTACAAAAAAACTGAAAATCTGTTTGTACAGATAGAGGCTGGGAGTATACAGCATTTGAATTTTGATCAGCTTTTCATACATGCAGCTCTCAAAGTAGCAAGCATATTTATGAGGTTCAGACTAGATTTACTGTCACAGGCATTGTTTCATGGTGGTGTGGTTTAACCCCAGCTGGCAACTAAGGACCATGCAGCCACTTGCTCGTGTGCCAGGGGAAAGGGAAAGAGAATAGGAAAAAAGGTAAAACCTGTGAGTTGAGATAGAAACAATTTAATAATTGAAATAAAATATTCATAATGGAAATGGAGGGAACAAAAAGAGAAATAAAACCCAAGAAACAGGCGATGCACAATGAAATTGCTTATGACCCACTGAGCAGTGCTCAACCCATCCCTGAGTGATGACTGGCATCTCTCAAACAACTGTCCCAGTTTATGTACTGGATATGATGTTCTGTAGTACAGAATATCTGTACTACAGATCAGCTCAGCTGTCCTGGCTCTGCTCCCTCCAAGCTTCTTGAGTACCTCCTCATTGGCAAAGCAGGGGAAACTGGAAAGTCCTTGACTGAGGGTCAGCACCAAGTAGTGCCAACTAAAAAAAAAAAAAAAAAAAAAAAAATGTTATCGACATTCTCCTGCGGAATCCAAAACACAACACTGTACCAGCTACTAGGAAAAAATTTAACTCTCTCCCAGCCAAACCCAGGACACATTGGCATACTTCATTCCTTCCCTACCACCATGCAAAATCAGCTTACTCTAAACCTCTGAGCAGGGCTCAGTGAATCTCAGGCCAGCTTTTTCATGCTCTCTGCACCCAAAGGCAACTGAAACTGTGACTGAAGAGAGTCGGATGTTTGAGGTGGAGGTGGTGATGCTGAACTTCCACTAACATCTGGTCATTAATTTCAGCTTTGGGGACTTCCAAAATGTTGGCAAACACAGCTCCAGCTGGCCTGGGGCCTGTGGCTTCTCCATCAGCAGGTAAATAGGCCAGATGGTCTCTAATTTTACTACTGTTTCTAGTATGGATGATGAGCCTTGCTCCCTAGGGAGCAATGCTCTTTCTAAATGCTGAATGTTTTTATCCACCTTTTGACCACATAGAAACAATGTAATTATTAGAAGAGTAGTAAAATTATTAGAGCAGTGGCTACAAAGAAAGTCAGAATGTGAGAGGCTGAGAAAAACCTGCAATGATCACCTAGTTTTCCTCCTTCTGTTTCAGAATGGCAAAGTCTAGAAATCCTTTTTGAACAGATGTACTTCCATTTGTGTTTGCTATAAAACAAAACTGTTTCGCTTATAGGAAGAAACTGGGGAAAACTGTTTTGTCTTTGCCATTTCTGTTCCTTTCAGCAAACAACAACGGACAAAAAAAAAATAATCAGACACAGAATCAAATGAAAAAAATCTCCAAATCCCATCAAGCCTTCTCTAGAGCTGTAGAACTAAGATGTGCATTAGAAAGCTGAAAGAATCCCAATTTAAGTGCTTTATCTTCAGTACTTATAGGAGGGAGTTTTTGTCATAGCTGCATGCAGCATAAAAACTTGTAACAGGGTGGGAGGATGAGATTCTGGAGAATCTGGAGCTGGAACCTAAGGCAATATTCAGGCAGTGATTATGCAACTGTTGCGTAATGTGGAGAGTGCTTGCATGAATAATCCCTTTAACATCAGAGTTTCACAATCAAGCAATTGAACACTGTGTTGTTTAAAATCATCTGCATTTATGATGGAGAAGTCAGCAAAATCACCATTATAAGAATAGTGGTCTCATAAATATAGGCTTTCTCAGTGGGGATGAAGAGTGTAACAATGTCAGAGGAAACAATAGAGGAAAACATTTTCTCAGCTTACATATAGCAGGAAGGATTCGGTTCAATGGTTTCCCTTGAGAAATGGAAAAGGCATAGACAATTATTATGGGTTGTCATTAATTTATTTGTAATGCCTGAGAAGCACTTTGAACAGTAGGATTGGCAAAATAGAGAGGGGGGAAATGCACCAGTCACCTGAACAATGAGTAATCTTTTTGTTGGTATCTATCCAGTGCCAGAGCCAACATGGGCAGAAGGCTTCGTTCCCAAACACTGTAGGATTCCTGGCGCTGATGAGGCAGCGGCTGCTGCAGCAGGTGCCCGCCCCTCGTACCGAGGAGCCGCTCCTGCTCCGGGGCTCCGGGGAAAGGGGGGAGCCAAGGGCTGCCCGAGGAGCAGCAAACGTACAGTCAGCTCCCGGCTGGAAAACCGCAGCATCTCTGCAAGATGTTCGTGTTCCCAGCGGGGAACACACACGCTGTGAGCCGCGCTCACGCCAAGGGCGGGCCCGGCTCGGGTGCGGCCGGGGCGGCGACAGCGCTCCCTGGGCGGGGCTGGTGTGCCACCCCCTGCACCCTGCCGGCCCCGGGACAGCCCCAACCTGTGCACCCTGCCGGCCCCGGGACAGCCCCAACCTGTGCACCCTGCCGGCCCCAACCTGTGCACCCTGCCGGCCCCGGGACAGCCCCAACCTGTGCACCCTGCCGGCCCCGGGACAGCCCCAACCTGTGCACCCTGCCGGCCCCGGGACAGCCCCAACCTGTGCACCCTGCCGGCCCCGGGACAGCCCCAACCTGTGCACCCTGCCGGCCCCGGGACAGCCCCAACCTGTGCACCCTGCCGGCCCCGGGACAGCCCCAACCTGTGCACCCTGCCGGCCCCGGGACAGCCCCAACCTGTGCACCCTGCCGGCCCCGGGACAGCCCCAACCTGTGCACCCTGCCGGCCCCAGGACAGCCCCAACCTGTGCACCCTGCCGGCCCCAGGACAGCCCCAACCTGTGCACCCTGCCGGCCCCGGGACGGCCCCAACCTGTGCACCCTGCCGGCCCCAGGACAGCCCCATTCTCTGCACAAACTCCGGGGCGGCAGCGGCACAGCTGCTGCCAGCAATGATGTGCAAAACAAGTCATTAAATATCTGATATATGAAGTTTAAGCTAGATGCTAAAGCGCAAAAAATCCTCTGCTTGACTCTTTTTTGTTGTTGTTGTTGTTGTTGTTGTTTTGGTTTTTTGTTGTTTTGGTTTGTTTTGTTTCCAGAGGGTTTAAGGCTGTGGAAAATGAGTGGGTCTATAGAGATCTAGGAATCAGGGACAAGGCAGGATGACAGCTGAAATTTAACCAGAGTTCCTGTTGCCAGGAAGAATTTGAATGTTTAGGTGCTGATAGCTGAAGAATGTGTACAGTCATCTGTGCAAAAAGGCTGAGAAAATCTGTAGCTGATGGAGGAAAGTCATCTGCTTTTATCTCATGCCACGCCGTTTGAAAAAACGAATTCAGTGTCCTAAATGCCAATAGCTGCAGAACCTTTCAAAGCTAGTGTGCTTCTAGGTGGGATTTATTCATTAGTTTTGTAAAGCTTTTGACATACCAGAAAGTACAACCATTTTCAGACCAGATAGAACTGGTGTAAGATGAATAATATTTTTAGGGGTTTCCCTATGTGATAATCCTTTTCAGGAGGAAAACTGTGAGGCAGTCTTCCCTATTCTGGTTTCTCCTATACTCTGTATAAAAGTAGTCATCTAGTAGACTTCCATACTTGTTGATTTCTTGGATATATGTAATACATCTGGATGTTATAATAATCTCAAAGTTTTATTTCTATGGAAAAACACATCTGGAGAATGTACTGAAGGTGTAGTTCATTTCTCTTTGTTAGCCAGCATGCTATTTTAGTGCTTTCTAGAGTGCAAATAAAGTTCCTAAAGTGTTCTAGGAAATAAATTGGAAAGAGCTGCTAAAGGTAGCTTTATTTTAAAACTGTATTTTAGAGTATGGCAGTTTGCATTTTTATTTTTGGGAAATAATGAATAATTGGTATGAACAGGAAAATCTCCACTAACATCAGTGCAGCTGCATTCATTTAGATCAGCTGAGGATCTGATTCACTGTATGACAAAATGTCTCAACTAATATAATTAGCTAAAGCTGCAATCAGAGCCCAGCAGGGATGTGGGTTGTTGCAGAAATGTGAAGTAGAAAAAACGAAAAAAAATAAGAAGTAAAGCTGAAAGTTTCCAATATACTAATATATATTAATATGTTCAACTACAACTACTATTCCATTTTTTTGTATTTATGGATGTGGTGAGTTGGGGTTCCATGCCAGGATGAGAGGAGGAAGCTAGCTGAGTTGTGAGAGTTTGCCTCATAATTATGAAAACTACTTTATCCCTTGCCTTCATTCAAGTATTGAACATGTCAATGTAGATCTGTGTCTGCTGGCTGAGCAGCAGAGAGAGCTGCTACAGGGCTTACATTGTCCATTTTCTTATTTGCTCTTTGTAAGTCTCTGTGTTTGGCTCACTGTAGGCACTGTCTTCCTCTGTGCTTCAGCGTTCTCATTCCCACACCTGCCTGCCCAGATCTCTGAGGCAGAGCTTGCTCTCACCCTGTCCCTCCTGCAAGGAATTAGTGTGCTCAAGTAGCTGATGATTTCTGTCCTTCTCCAGCAGCACCAAGCAGAGTCACTGCAGTAATCACCAGAAATAAGCACTTACTGGAATAACCCAAATGTACAAACTATTAAGAAGTGCAAACTCAACAAGGACAAAAGTGTCCAACATAGCCTTTGACTCAGTTTAATAAAATGGACCTCTGCCTCCTATGGTCATTTTTTTCCAGGCTACTGAAATATCCGGGAGCCTCAGCATTTTTTTGGCTTCTGGTCTAAGCAGGAAGACAGGAGAGAAGCATGAAATGTTTCATCACTGCCACTGTAAACACTTTGTGTATTTGCTGTGTTTCTGTGAGGGGTCAGACTGTAATGCCTTGCACCTTGTCAGCAGAAACACTTCAGTGCAATGTGCTCCCAATAACAGGGTTCTTTTTACACATCCAGTCCTTAAGAGAGAGTACAGTCCTTTTTGTTTTCAGTGGTGTGCTGGGCACAAAGAGAAAGCTGCTTCTGGTAATGTGTACAAAAAATACAAACCACCCTTCAAAACACTGTGTTGCATCTTTGTGTCAGTGAACCCTCACCAAAACCTCATAGTATCACATCATATCAATGCCAAAAGGTGGAGAGATAAAAAATGAATGGCTGTTTCTTTGTGGTGTTGTTCTTTCCTGATCCAGCAAAAGAAGGGAGATAGGCAGTAAGAGACACTCCAGAACAGAGGAATGAAAAAACAGAACCCACTGTGCCATGAGTGCACGTGACAAATTCTACTTCCAGAGTGCAGGTCCTCCTCTTTTCTTCCAGGGTTCAGATTTCTTGGTAAGGGATAGAAATCCACAGTTAATGGCAATAATGGTGTATAGGAAAAGTAACCATCCTTAAGCTGAACTTTAGTAGCTAGGAGACTGAAAATAAAAATATCAGATCTAGGAATTTCAAGAAAGAGTATATCTGGAAATACTGTCATAAAAACAATTCCTGCTTGCAGTAAATTTCTGTCCAAGGAATTCGGGTTGCAAGAGTCTTAATTTCTCCATAAGCCTCTAAGACCACTACAATGCAAGTGTCATATTTTCTATTTCTTGCATTTTTTTCCTTACTTACTCTCAGGTTCTCTTTGTTCAAAATGCCTTAATTCTTTAATGCCCAGGCTTCATATGAAGCAAAATTTGCTATTTTCTTCTCAGTTTTACATTTATTATTATTTTTGAGGGTGGTTATTGATTTTTCAGCTATGGCAGAGTTTAGGTAAAATATTAATGGCTAATAGATCTATATAGAGGAAAAGGCAGTACAAAGTTAGTAAACGGTGGTGTACAACACTTAGAGCTAGCTCTAATATGTTCACTAGACTATTAAGAAAGAGAATCTGACATCACGCATTGTCTGGGAGTTACAGGGTTACTGTTAGTACCTTGTTAGTTTTCACACTGCAGTGCTTTAGAACTGTGTGGCTGTTTTCTATTCATCACTTGCTTGCAGCCTGGGTGGAACTGGAGCTTCTGCTTCTTACTTGCTCAAAAGAATGTGAATTTGGTTAGGCTTTTGTAAAGTTAAGCAATAGCTGTAGCAATTAGTGCTGTCTGCTAACATCAGTTGACAGGAAGTGTTTCAGATTAGGTTTTTAGTTGCATAATTTTAATAGCAACCCAGTGACAGTAAAATTATCTGAATAAACTCCACTAAATTGCAGGTTAGAATTTGATAAAAAATAATTTCTTATGCCTAAGTTGTGTAAAATATGGATTGCTTATAAGATTAAAAAGAAAATCAAATCCTTTTAGTTCTTTACAGCGTCCCACTCCATAAAAGACATTTTTCTTTTCTGCAGACAGTGGCAATTAAAGATCTTTTTGTAACAACAGTTTTATTTTGTAAGAGCCTGAACAATACATTTGGAGAACAAACTTCTGCACGTGTGTTAGATTTTCTGGTTTATTTTAAAGCATTTTGGTAAGCAAATACCTCACTTCCTGTCTGTGAGCTCGTCAGAGCACACTCTTGTGCTTGTACAGTCCAGAATCCAGAAAAATAACACTGCTTGTGTTAGAGACAAATCAAACACATACATTTTTCTACCAAATATCTGGAGACATTAGCTAGGCCACTTAAAAATATTTTTTAAAAATTTCCAGATTAAACAGGAAAAAGAATTGCAGATTATTGAAATACCTTATATGGATTGTTCATCAGCTATCTGTTGGTCTGCCCAGGATTTTTATTTTGCACCTATTAACTTGGATTTGATAAAAGGCTAAATCTTATGTTTGGATGTTGACATTTTCTTGAGGTGTTAGCTGACAGAGAACAGCAAAGATAAATGGTAATAAAAACAAAAGCTGGCAAACTAAGGGAAAGTTTCCCAATCAGAGTTGTATTGTTGAAGTAACCGAGCTTCCTGCTTCAAAGAAAAGCAAATAGAGTCTCCAGTTGTATCCCTCTGAGATGCAATCCACTGTTGAGAAATTTTTACATTCCAGACATACTTCTGGGTCTAAGTCTGAAAACATCTGTAATGAACAGATGTCTTTAGGTGACTATACCTGTATTATAGGTCAGGGAATTTAGGAACTTTTTGAAAGAAAATAATTGTCTTTGAGACACTCATACAATCTTCAGTGCAAGCATCTGTCTTGGAAGTCCCAGTGGATTTTGAGTTCTCTAGCAACAAATTAAGAATAGGACTGAGAAGTGCTATAGTGTGATTTATATCACTTTTGACAGAAAATTGAAGAGATAAAACCTCACTGAGTTGATGACTCCTTTTCTGGTTTACCTTTGCACTGAATTTGGCCCAGAAACAGAGATTGCAGAACATTTGAGGTTGGCAGGGACCTTCTGAGATCCAGTTTTTGCTCCAGGCCCCCAGTTCAAGCAGGGTCACCTAATTACAGCAGGCTGCCACAGCAGGGACTGTGACTAGTCAGGTTTTGAATATCTCCATGGATGAAGACTCTGCAACCTCTCTATACAACCTGTTCTACACTCCAGTTGTGATTTTGGGTTTTTTATTGAGATGGAAATTCATGTTTCAAGTTGTGCCTATTGCCTCTTCTTGTATCTGTGAGCACCACTGGCAATTGACTATCAATCATTGACTATCAGCTCACATTGTACAAAAATAACAGTTTGCCTCACTGGAAATGTATTTCCCATTGCAACTCCAATAGCTATGAACTGGCTCAAGAAAGACAGGCAACACTATCAGTTTTCCTGGTGATCAGTTTTCCCTGCTGACATTTGGTGAACCAGACATTGCAGAAAAATATATAAATCTAAAGCAGGAAATCTGTCATTTTAAAACTAGCTATATTTGTGTAGAACCCAAAGTCTTTTCCAGATAAAATGAGGTAATGCAAAACTGTGGTTATGCCCAAAGCCAAGGAGCAGCTGACTAGAGCTGAGAACAGATTTTGCATTAGACCTCCAACCCAAACAAGCCCAGGATCAAGGGCTGGTGTGTTTTGTGTATTTTCAGCAGTCCTAGTGTGGAAACATTGCAGATGTAAGCCTGCACTTAGGTACTTGAGTTAGTGTTTTCTGCCCTTTCCCTTTGGCCAGGTTAGAAACTATTTTCTTCAAGTAATGTAAATCTGTCTGAGTCGATGAGGTCTCTGCATGAGTTTTAAAAAAATTCCACACTCCACTATGAATACTGAGCTCTTCATACTCTGGTTGGAACTCTGTGATGGAATACTGAAGGCCAGAGACAGAAAATTCAGAGCATTGAACTGATGACTACCACTGAAATCATATTAAGTTAAGGACAAGCTCTTACCCTGGAGAACAGATTTCTAGGGGAAGACATTGCTTCTCAACAAAGTTGAGCATTAAGGTCTGGTCTGTCCTTGCTTGGCAGTGCTAAGCAGGCCCATGTGATGGCAAAATGGAACATGACAAAAGGGCAAGAGCCTCTCAGCTCTGGAATCCACTTTTACTATTTCATGATGGAGATACTCCCTCATAAAAGAGGGTGTATCTGCATCTTCTTGAGCACAGTCAAACTTTCTGGATTTCTGAGGGAGACATAAGTGAGAGAATTATTGCCTTTCAACTGCTTTTTTAGAGTAATTATCTTGGCTATCTTCCTCTCTTCTTAAAACCCAAGCTGTCTGATCAGAATCCTGTGCAAAACTCGCATGCCAGATGCGCTGCGTCTGTGCTGTGCTGACAGCTGTGTGCAGCTGGCAGGGCTGAGCCAGGAGAAGGGCAGTGCAGCACAGCCAGGTGAGGCACTGCTTGGAGCCAGCTTACCTGCAAGCAGCAGCCCGAGGCTGGGTCACCGCAGGGTGGGCAGGGCTCGGCTGGTCCCTGTAGGGACAGGCAGGGTTTCCTCAGGCAGCTGCTTGCAAAGTCTCCAGCATGTGTATACTGGAAAGCACACTTGGCAGAGAGCAGCAGGGTATGTTTGTATTAGAAAGCTTAGATTTTATGTGATCAAGCTACCGAACAAAACTTGAATTGTGGGTAAATAATAATGTATATATCGTTGAGAAACAGATCAAGAAGAAAAGAGCCAAGTGCCTACATGGACTCCGAGATTAATTTCCACTAGAATAATAATTTTAAAAGGCGTCTATTCTCCTTACAATCATAAGTTAATCACATAATATGTTTATGACAGGTATTACGAACATGGAAAATAGCTTTAGCTTTGCAGAATGTCAAAGAAACTGATAAGCCATGCCAGTAAGTTCATGAAGCCTGTCTTACTTAAAATGCTGTTTCTTTGACATATGGCTACTTACTGTTACCTGCACCTATGTTGCTAAATAAAACCAATTCTGGATGTATAATCACCTATTATTTATTAAGCACTTCAAGTGCTTGCAGATTCTGGTAGGCACAATGAGAGTCTATTTACTGTAGTATGTCTTTTTGAACACTTGAGGAACTGCTAGTGCAGCTATTTATCAAACAGCATTAAATGTAAAAAATGTTGAGACCAGAGGAAAGATAATATTTATGTTTGTTTAGGTTTGTTACCATAGTACTTAGATTAGTTACCATGGGAATGGAAACAGATTGGTAAATTACCATTACCCACTAGTATCAGTACTACAGGGGTTTTGTTTTTAAAAGCCACTAACCTCAGCTTCATTGATTTGCTCAGAACCTTTTTTCCTTGTTTAACTTCTTTCTCGATGTTGAAAAGGAGAAAAGAAAAAATCCCTGGTGGAATCTATTATTTGAAGTTATATCTGGATGAAAAGACAGAAGGTGACTATAAGGTAAAAAGGAAAAAGGCTCACAGTGGTTGGTTCAGGCAAAAGAAAATAGAAATTTGGACCAAGTAACATTCACCATCTAGGTTGTTTAGGGCAAGGGATGTGACTGACATATTCTTTAAGGACAAGGCTTTCCTGCTTTTTTGTTGTCTCACACATGCCCACAAACATGTTCAATATGACAAGTTCTGTTCTGAGACAGTTTTCCATATGCAGGCTGCCTGTCTTCACTTAGTGCAGAATTGCAGTGGGATTTTGACAATTTAGGTTTCAGAGCGGGATGACAAGAAATGCTACAGATGCACTATAAAATGTAAACATATCAAGCACAATGAAATTCAGGACATCACCAAAATTAAAAATAAGAGACCTGATAAATGTGCATTGTACTGTCTTGGTGTTTCTTCATTGTTACAAGGTACAAAAGAAAATATTATTTATTATTTACATTTATCGTGCTTCCCAGTGGTTCCAAATAAACCTGTTACACAACTAATTTCAAACCTACATAGAGGTGACCAGGGTGAGAAATGTTCTTCTATATTTCTAGCTTTTGAAAACCTGTCACTATCTGAAAATCTCAACAATTTTTCTTCTACAGCACACACCCAACCCACCCAAGTAATTCTGGGAGGAAGTGTCTTCTAACAGGCTCAAAGGAGGGAGAGGATTTCATATTTACATTATAGATTATTTTTATTTATATTATTACTATGAAGGTACAGGATATTTCTCTTATGAGTTGTACTGTATGAAAGTCCAGCTGGGAACAGTCACAGTTAAATTGTGTTCAGTGTGTTTGGCGATTGATTGTGCTTTTTTATGGTTTGTTCTGTTGGTTTGTTTGGCTTCTTTCTGGATGTTTTGTAACTCTTTGTTATAAACTTCAATCCTTTTTGCTGGTGCTCCACATGGGCTTGCAGAACTGCCAGCTCTAGAGATCTTTATCAAGAGCCAGTGGTACTCGGACTAAACCAGTGCCCTCCAGAAAGGCTCCTCCAGCACTGCCAGTGCCCCCAGGCCCCTTGCTTTACAGTGGGACCTCACTTCTCATGCAGGGCTGGCTGCTAATTACACACATGCTGTGCCCAATCCTGGGGACAGGAGACAATCTAGTGCTGAGAGTCAGGCCCAGGTTCTTTACTGCCCCAACTAGAGAGAGAAAAATTCAAAAGGGAAGTTTCAAATTCATTATTTGAGAATGAATGTGATTTTTAAATTTTCCTTTTTTAAGTATCTTGGTTTAATTTGGGATTTTTTTGAATCCTTCAGTTTAACCATGTACTGAAATTTTATTAATAAACCCTTATGGTTTTCCCCAGCCATACTCAGCAATAAAACTGTTAATTTTCTTCTGCTTAAAATGTGCTCATTGAAGAAAGCTAATTGCTGTTTTTATCTTTTCAAAGTAGAATTATGGGTCTACATGATATCAAACAAAATTGAGCAAACATCAGAGCTTGTGCTGCAATGAAAACAGTCCTGGGGAGAGCACTATTCCAATCCTTGTGCATGATTCCAGTGGTCTCCAGCAGTGTTTGGGAGGGTTACCTGGTGACCAGCTGCACAAACACTGTACCTGGCCCTTCCCAGCAAAACTCAGTCTTTGCAAAGCCTTCTGTGTAAATAAGCATCACAAATAAATACCAGAGCAGGGACTATCCCAATTAAACAGCTGTAAAAATAAAAATTAAAAATGTTTGCCTTATGAGCAAGATGTGAAACTACAAAGAAATAACCTGCGAGCAGCAGTTAGAACAAATAATGCTTTCCATTTAGCTGTGCAGGCAAAGTCATTGCAGCACAGTCTCTAGGATGCTGGTTTATACATTCAATGGCTACTGGCAAAAAAAGTAAAGTCAAGCTGTCTTTTGGGCTCACTTAAAAACAGACCATCTAAAACATCATGGAGAATCTTTATCTTTGCAGTAAGGAGCCTAATTAATTAGTTTAGAACCATAACAGATTGTAAGGTGGAACACCATTTTATATATTCTTGTTTTAATTTCAAGCATTGCATCCTAGTAGAGGAAGGGTTGTCTTTTTAATTAATGCAGTGAGTGTACAAATAACATGCTAGAGGTGTGTTTTACGTAGCTCCTTGACTTCTTGTTGTCTGGCTAGCCTTAGCTCAGGCAGTACACTTTCAGAGAGCTTGCCATTGAACTTTAAGGTCTGTTGACCTCAGTTTTATAGTCTGCCTCTCTACCCGATACTTCCCTTTCCTTTCAGCAGAAGGAATTTAGTGCTTGTACTTTAACTCTTTAGTAGGAAGTTCAGGGCCTTAGCTGAAAATGCTGACTGGAGGCAGGCTAATGCTGAGGAGCTGCTGAGCTTTGCAGTGGCTCTTGTGCAGGCACAGGTTCTGCTTCTGTTCTCCTGCTGCAGCCCTGCCTGCAAAATGCCATGAAAACACACAGAGCATTTTCAACAATTCCAAACAGCTGGAGCCAGGTGCAAGGCTGTTGTGCCCATCCCTCTGCTGGCACACAGAGCCAGCCCAGCTGATTGGCATTTCAGGAGAAACTTCTGCACAGCGTGAAGAATTAATTAAAATGTTGTTCACTCAACTCTGGTTCTTCGGGTTTTTTTAGAAGAGTAAAGCAGCAAAAAAGCACTTGTCCTTCAGTTGGACACTCTTGCTGGCAGTGGGTGTAGACAGTGGGAAGCAGAACCCAAAGGCCAGCACCAAAACTGCCCTATGTCAGGGCATTCCTTGGGGCTATGTTCCTCTCTAACCTGTCAGCCCTTTACTCTTCCTTTCTGCTGCGGCAAAACACTTGGTGGTATGAAAGCAAGCTGTTGCCTACAGTTTTAAGTGATCTTATCCCAGGGATTCCATGTCAAATACATGGCATAGTTCACAGTCATATTATTCATATTAGTTCTCATTAATTTTTATGCTATTTTTTTTCCTTTTTACCTTTTATGCTCACTTTTTTCCCAGTGAATGACACATTTCTTAATTCTTCAGACTGGACAGTATCATCCACCTAAAATAGAGTAGATGATTTCTTGAAATCTAAATTTCAGAATCATTCTCCCTGACACCTAGAGTCCTGAGGCCCTTCCTTGCTGCTTCCATGCAACTTCAGCATTTGTCTGCCCTAGGCTTTTCATGAGCTCTGTCGCCCATGTAGGAGGTGATCTGAGGTTGGCTTTTTTCCATTTAAACTGCAGAAGTACAGATTGATTTCAACGTGCTGAATGTTTTGGTGTACCATGTATTTTCTCACTGATAAACCAATAAGCTGTAAGTTTCCTTTTCTAACTGCAGATGCATGATTTAGATGAGGATAATTTATTAATTGCCATCATGTTCAAGGTTATTTGGGCTTTCTTGCAGTAAAATGACTGAGATGAAGGGTTTTGGAGGGGTTCAGCCACAAGCTCTGCAGAGGGCACTTGGAGGGCTCTGTCCCTCCCAGAGGGAAGTGGGGGCAGTGCATGGAAGACGGTGCACCTCTCCCTCCATCTGGGGGGAATTTGTCTGCCCAGGCTAACCTTCCACTCAGTGATGGATTTGAGGAGCAACCAAGGTCTCCAGAGCAAGAGCAAATGAAACAACATAGACTCAACTTCTGGGTTGCTGCTGTCTTCTTGTCTCTAGGGTGTCCCATGTGTGCACGTACCCACGCACGTCTCTGGCACCTAAAATATTTGAGAAAATGTGCCACACCTACCACTGAACTTTAGTGGTTCTTTTCCATCACCTTGGGCCAGCTGGCTCACACACTGCCTGAACCAGCTCCTCCAGTCCAGAGCAGTGACAGCGCTGTGTGGTTCAGACTTGGATCCTCCTTTGCTTTCTTGGTTATGGACCAGGACACTGCAAAAGATAAACACAGAGCTGTGTCCTGTGCAGGAACAATAGGAAATAAAGGTCACATAAAGCCATCTCAGCCTCATGAAAACCTTTTTTTTTTTTTTTAGAGGCCAGAATACAAATGCAAGTATCTTAAAAATAATAAAAGATTTGTTGTAACTGAATTGCAAAAATACTAAAAGAAGAAAACCTGAAAGCACATTATTTTTGAACCTACATTTAAAATTGTCTAAATTTTGAGCTGTTATCTTTTCTGATCCTTTTGACACATTATTGTATCATTTTTATGCTTTTAAAGTCTTCTAAAGATTTTAGGACAGGCTACAAGGCCATCCCATAAAAACTGGGGATTTACTTATTTCAGCCTTACTCACTTTCAGGAACAGGTCTCAAAGTCTTGGAAAATATTTGGTAAATCTTTCTGAAGAAATTCTTCTAGGATCCACCTGGGAATCATGTTGGTGACCAATTCAACAACAGCTGGTCCTATCTGCCAGCAACAGCCTAAAAATGAGGAGATTCTCCTATTAGAAGCATAAACGTCCTAAAAACGCAGAGGTCCTCCAGTTACATCCATAAATGAGCCCTGTTCACAAGTTAGGGCAAAATTCTTTATTTTCTTAAGAAAACAGTTTCTTAAAAAGTATTTCAACAAACCATTCAAAAAAAATTCTTTTGAGACTACTAAGTAAATGATTATGACTTGTCCAGAAAAAGACAAATCTGCATGCTTCTGAAGGTTCACTTTTATGAAGAAAACTAGCTATTTTCCCTGGCCAGATCTGGAGCTAGTGTAGAGGATAAGGTATCAGGAGAGGGCTGGATACTCCTTTTAATGCAGGGAAGAAAAATCAGATTAAGAACTGTAACACATATGAGCAACCACTTATTTGGGGCAGCATCATGATCGCATCGGCCAAGTGCTATTAGGAACTTTGCATAACAATATAGACTGAGGCTGGCAGGGCCAAATACTTGAATGGAGTAGCTTCAAAGGTGCTTTTCTAAAGGCTGGCAACAGAAAATTGAAGATCACTGTGTTTGATTTAGCTTTTCTTTGTGACAGTTGGTAGTTTTTTAAGAGATTTTAAAATAAATTGCATTCCATCATTTTGCTATGTATATTTTATATCTATTCTAGCTCCTGAAGATAACATAAAACATCTTCTTTAAGGAGCAATTTGGTCTGAGAAAAGTCCTGTGGAAAGATAGCATTTTTCACAGAAATTGCCTCGTGCTATTCACAATGTATTAAACATGTAAAGTATAAAGAGCCATAAAAACAGTCTGAAGAGGAAAGCCACATTACTTCTGATTTAGGCTAGGATCATACGTGAAATTCTTGGACCTCTTAAAAATATTCTGAGACAAAGCTTGGTTAATCTGGTGTGAAAGGCAGACAAGTATAAGACTATCTTAATACAGGTAATAGTATTCCAAGATAGATGGGACTCTCTATGTGAGAATGTGCTACACAGGCTTTGGATTCCCTCAAGATCTGTTTATTAGCAGGTATGTTAAAATTGCATACATAGTGGCATTATAAATATTGTGCACAGCCTTGTTTAACAAAAATAAGTTGTCTTATTTGCTAGAGAAATTTGGTGTGTTTTCTAATAAATAAACTGTTGGGAATAACTTGCTGAGGTTTTTTTCCCTTATATAATTATAGCTAATTCCTGGTAGTACAGTGGCACATCTCAAGAAAATCAGGTTATATTGATAGAGCAATAAAATAATAACTGTAAAAAAATATTACTACACTTGAAGTTTTATTTGTGATAATAGGCAATTGTACAAGAATAAACATTCCAGCTTCTGTTCAATAAATAACTGTGAATAGCAACAAATGTATTTTTCTGTACTACTAAACCTGGACTTCTCCAGAATTTACATTATAAATTAATTGCACGGATCAGGCTCTGTAGCTTAAACATATAAGTCAGTAACGTGTCATGAAAACTTGTTAGCACTTGGAAACTTTTGTCTCAGTCCATTACAAAACCGTATCTGCTACTAATCAGAAGCAGGAAGGTTTTTCTCTGTGTCCTGAGTGTTGGATGGGAGAGTAACATATTTGGCTTATGCACTCTGAGCCGAAAGATACTGTGTTAGAATATCACCCTTCAGGAAAAAGTTATTAGATATTGGTCTGACATTAGCACCGTGGGAATGTCTGGAAAACAATTTTAAGAAATCTGGGAAGGCAGTATAAACCAAGACTAACTCTAATCCAAGAAAAAAAATAATGGAAAACTGTCTCTTTTTTTCTTAAGGACTGCAGTCAGTCAGCTATTTCCTAAAGAAATATTTCTTTACACAGAACTTGCTCTTAGACATCATTAGAAGAGCAGTGGGAAATCTCTCATTTCCTGTGCACCGGCCTATTAATACACATGGTCTTCATTAAGCACTATCAGTTGTTGCTGAGCACGTGTGCCTTTGTCCTATCAGCTATTCTATGTGGGAATCTTGTGCAGGTCTGAGCCCAACAACGGTGCTGTGGTTGCTTTACTCCTCTGAGCAGGTTCATTGCCTTCTCTGGGATTGCTCTCATGAGTAAAATTTCCAATGAGTTCATCCTGACATGGCTGGGTGCTTTACCTACGTTAGCTTAGGGCACCTTAAACCTGTGTGTCTTTCTCTTTGTTTCACACACAGCATCAGTAAATACCCAGGCAACAGACCCAGAGTGTCAAGCTCTGTTAATAGCTCCATGTGGAGTGGGGCTTTTCCCTCTTTCCTTCTTCTCATACTGAGCATAATGTCCCTGCCCACTCCCCAGAAGCACATAAATATAGTATGAAATAAAGACTTTTTCAGAGTTGGAAGCAATTTTAGTCTACAAATCAATCCAAAACCTATGTTTTTGTTACATTCCTCATATGCTCAGTAAGAGACTCTGATTTAGAGAAGATGCAGAGTGAAATAAAGAACAACAGCTCAAGCTCCAAGCAGGGAGACTATTACTGATCCCTATGGACATGGACTACTTGCAACAACTATGAGTGGTTTTCCAAGTCTTTCTCTTTCTCTTGCTACTGTTGTGTGAAAATATACATAAGGAAATATTCTACCACAGAGTGTTTTGGGATATGTGAGGTTTTTTTAATTGAAAATTGATCAAGTTTTAAGGGATAGTCACAATGTTTATGCACAAAACATGTTGATAAAAATGTGCTTCTTCCCCCCCCCCCCCCCCCCACCCCCCGTCTCCTTTTTTCAGCTTGCTTGGCTATCATTTATATTTTAAGTGCTATATAGCCAGGGAAGAAATTAAATAGAAAATAAATTGGAAAGATTTTCCTTCTCAGTTATTTTTATTACAGAAACTCCTTGATGGAAATGAAAGGATTACTTTTTTTTTTCTCTATTCTAACTATGACCAGAGAAGAGTATTCTTTGTTTTGCACCAAAGGTAATAAAAACGATAGTGTAGACAAATCATCATTGGAAATGTAGAGTGGTGTAATAAAGAGTAAAAGCAGGGCAACCTTTCATCACCACTGCAGTTCTGCTGCCAGAGCCTGATAGTGTTTTTCATTCCATTCTACTGACAAATCAATGGCTGCAGAGAGTAGAAGATATAAAATTAAAATATTTGTTGTTTTCCAGAGAAATTAAATACAGTTGCTGAAAAAATAAGAATCACACAACCTCTGATTTATTTCAGTCAATTGCTGTATGGACAGCAATGGTCTCGGGCCATGCTCAGAAGGCTTCCTTCTATATAAATATATGTGTGTGTGTGTGTGTGTGTGTACAATGTTGGACAGAACAATTTGAATCCCCCGGGGGGGAAAAAGATTGGGGGTTATAAATACAAAATTTTAATAAAAAAGTGTAACAAAACAAGTATTGGATATTTTCTAAAGTTGAGAAAAGACTGCTCTTTTTCTAAAGAGCAGCCCTTGTTCATATTGTAAAGAAGACTGGTTAGCAGGGGACTGTGGGAGATTGGTTAGAAGCAAGAGGCCATGGGTCTCTTACAGGTCTGCACAACCCTAACATTTTGCTCAAATAAGTCTGTGAATAACGTTGAGAGTAGCAAAAGAAGGAAGTAATGTACTGGAGACTGGCTACACACAATATCCACTGAACTCAGTAGGAACTTCGCTGGTTTTGCACTGACAGCTGCAGAGCACACTTCATTGATTTTTTCCAAATTCATCTGGTTTTAGCATTAACCGGTTTAAGTACAGAAGTAGGTTTCTTCTCCCAAAAGAATGCAATATAAAAATACAAAGTTTTTAATCGGATTAATGGAAGCAAATGTCTTGAAACCTATTGGAAAATTATTCTGAATACAGACCTCACTGGTTTTACAGTGGCCATGTCAGGAGCAAAAGGGAACTAGTGGGAAGCCATGGAGAGCCCTGTCCCTGAGAGGGACTGGGGACAAGGGAGCCCCTGCCTGCCTGCAGCACAGAGAGCCCCCTGTGCCCAGCCAGTGTGCAGGGAAGGTGGGAGCTGCTGCCTTGGGGTGTTCCAGCCCCATCATACACCCCAAAATCTATGGCAAGGCTCTGCAGGCCTGCCCCTCCTCTGAGAGCAGCATGCAAGATCATCTTGGGCCACTCTTGATCAAGGAGATTATTTCAACAGGTGCTCTAATGGAGCTTCAGGTTTTAAAAAAATAATTTAGGCATCTTAATAGTATGGGAACAGCATAATGTTCTTTATTTGAATTAAAGGATAAATGAATTTAACTGAGGTACCAGGAACATGTGGGCTGGAAATAGTAAAGTGGAAATATTGGAAATAGCATTTTTCTTATTTTCTTTAACTTCCATAATTTTGGATATCTAATCAATTTTGTTGCTCTGGCAATGAGGAGACTATAGTGACTACTCATATGAAATCTATTTGCTTTTTACTTGCATATTTAGAGTGGTTACTAGCTCTCTCCCAAATTATCAAATGGATTATCTGTTTGGATTTTTTGACTGGCTCTATTAAACACATAAAATGGGAAACAGTTCTTATAAAAGAGGACACTCCATACCCAAAAAAGGAGCTAGATTATTTTGTTTAAGGTTTATTTTGGCTCTACTGTGATAAGAAAGCAGCATTTCTCAGATGTTTCTCATTAGTCCCTATGTTCCAGATAAATGTGAACTCTCCAGAAAATGAGAAAAGCAGCATCATGAATCTGAGGCTGCAGAAATAGATCTCCTATTGGGAATAAAAAAGAAAAAAGAAAAAAAAAACTAAAAAGCAGGGTTTGCATTCGCCAAGAAAGGCAAATACTCAGGAAATTATTTCAGTACCTACTAAATTTTTAGTATACTTTGTGATGAAACATTGTCTTTACTCAAGGGGTGGCAAAACTGGCACTGGCTTCAAGATGAGAGACGTTTCACTTTAATTTCACCTTCACCTCCTATGCTTGATTGCTGTGATGAACATAGGGCTGAAGTACCTGAGGTGAGGACCAATACTCTCTCTCAGGTCTCACTTGGATGCTTTTCAATGCTGGATTCCCATTCTCTGGCCAGTTGTCCCCAGCCAGAAGAGCACATGTAGCATCCTGTGGCATCCTGGAAGGACCTGGCTTGTGGCACATTTTTTTTTTTTTTGGAGAGGTGACGCTGCTTCCTCAGTGGTCACTTGTTTGGGTGAGAAGTTGCTTGTTCAGGCAGTATCAAAAAGAAGGGACTATATTCAAACAAAAAGCCTTATTTCCAAATTATGTTGAGTGATTAATAAGATGCTGGTGTAAGAATACCAGCTACTCACAGTGCCTTAGACACGGGGTAATTGTTCAAGCCCTGGTTCAAGGCAATCAATGTATAGACAAAGTAATGCACATCTAAAATGTACCAAGAAGCATCACTCCATTGAATTTTTCTACTTTCATTTGTGTTATCTCTCTGAATAAAGATGTTTACTAACTTACTGGAGGTTAGAGTGCACTATCTTTTCTCCTCAAAACTGAAACAGGCTAACAACCATCTGTTATAAATTTTACTATTCACAAGGGATGCTATAAAAACAGTGAGTAGAACTGAGTAAAAAATAATCTTTAAAAAATAGGCTCCATTTTCTATTTTCTTTAAGAGGGGAGAACTTTTTAATTTTATTACTTTTCAGGTATTTTTGGAGGACATCAACTCTTTCCATAAGACAAGTTGGATTTTTATAGTATTAGACTGAATGTGCAGGAAGGGAGTCAGCAGTGAAATAAATCTACCTAAATGAGGCCACAAACTGGTTTCACATCTAAACTCCAAAAGCATTATGTGTGCTTTTTGCTCAAGTTATGATATCTTCACTGCACATAAAATATTTTCCTGTCCATATCAAGGCACATCCAGAAACACCTGGATTTCAGTGCCACTCAGCTGGAGAATGCCCTGCACAGTTTTGCTCTAGATCCTGATGTGGAGTAAATTAGCCTGGCTCCATCAGTTCAGTCAAGCTTCAGTAAATCAATAGCTGTTTACATCAGCTCAAGATCTGATGTGTAGTCCTTTCTCTCCCCCTTTTTATTTTAGTCTGTGACTTGTAATCAGTAGGAATTATAACATGGATCAAGAATACAGACACACTTTTAATAAAAACAATTGCATGTTTAGGATTGTGGATATTGGGAGCAAAGTTGAGTGAAACAGTGCATACAAATCACTGAAGGGTTTCTGGCATGTTCCAAGTCTCAGTCTCAAAGCATTTCACTGCTGCAAGGAATAAATACTTATCACAAGCTAGGCTGGAGCTAAACTTTGAAGTCTTGATGTCTGACCCCCAAGAGCCTGTGAGAAGGGACAGATAACCAGATGAGGGCAGCAGAAAAAGAATGCATACATTTGTTTTCTTTGGAGTTTAGCTTTGAGTAAAAAACATGAAATTAGAGGAGATTGGATATGCTGGAAAATGCAGGGATAGGGAGTTGTGTGGTAGGCTGAGGATTTTGAAAATTAGTAAATACATACCTTGCCACATTTTTTCTAATTTTCTCCTCTTAGAAAATAGCATGAGAAGAGTCCATGTTTGTAAAACTGAAGGTGTTCTTTACTGAAGAAACCAACAGCATCCATCTTTCTGGGGCTTTCCACATACCCTGACTTCTTGGCAGAAACACTCCAGGCTTTTTTTCCTTGAAAGATGAATTCCTCCTTCATACTCCATATGGGGACTTTGTATATGTCCCTTGTTTTTTGATTTTTATTCCACCAACTTTGTAAGGGACAGAGATCTCCTTCCTTAAAAAAATGAGTGAATAAAACTGCTTCAGCAGACCAGTTCAACTTTGCAGAAGTAGAGAAACATCTCAAGAAAAAACTCGATTCAAGGACAAAGAAAGAAAAATAAGTTTTCAAAGAGCAAAAAAAATGCAAGCAAGCAGGATTTTTGCAAGCTAGAGGAAAGAGAAAGGAAAGATGAATAGGGTCAGCCAGTCCTTGGTTGAAGCAAAGAGGAAAGTTTTACATGAAAACTAAATCGGTGGTCTGGAATAGGAAGGTGAGAAAGTGTTTTGAAGATAAGTGGGAAAAAGAGGATGAGATCAATACCCATTATTCATGGGAGTCCTGTAAAGGCAAGGAAATTATAGATCAATATTAAAATGTGGGGTTTAAGTAATACAAAACTGGGAAGAATACATAGAGATAGTTCAAGATGAGTTTTGAAATCCAGAGACAATAAGTAAACTGTGGATAAACTGTCAGTACCTTGAAGTACATTTACTCTATCCGAGAGTAAAACTGTGTGAAACTTTTCACATCACTCATCCCTTAAGAGGGAGAGCTGGGAAGATCAGGCCAGCTCAATGGGCCTTTGGGTTAGAAGACAGCAGGAGCAGCACATTCCTTGTCTGCTCTGTGCCTTTCCCAACTCATTATTATTAGTTTCTCTCTTCCAGGAGCAACGACTTTGTACACAGCACAGACCACATAAGAAAAAAAAGTCCAGGCTTATCTGTGATCGAAAGCACACACATTTTTGCTAAGGCCCCTCTCTCCAGGCCCCTCAGATGCTATAATTCTGTCAGCAAACTAAGTCCCTGCCTATTGCAGATTGCACTTTAAATGAGTTTCAACAGTACCTGATGTTCCTTTCATTTAGACTTTTTTTTCACCACCCCCATCTGAAGTGATACATTCAAACAAAGAAGGCAAAAGTGCAAAGATTAAACTGAACTTAAACCAGGCACCTTCTGCACTCAGATAGCTGTGTCCTTTGTTCAGAAGTCATACTTACAGCCCTCCCCCTACACTAAGCTGTATTTTTCATTCTCAGCAAATCACAGGACCAGATGCTCCTTTTGACATGTGGAGACAAGTCACAGATTTGGAGGCTTTCTCAATTTGTGTTAGCTAATGTAACAGTTATTATAGCTACACTTTCAATATTGGAGAAACATGCTTCCCTGACTTGATTTGATTTCTTGTCAAAGTAGCTTACAGAAAACACAAGTAGCTATTACCTGGCTTTCTCTCTGTTCTGTTAAGTTTATTTTAAAAGTGGCATGAAATTAATTTTTTTCTCTTTGGGTTATTTCTTTTTCATTAGTTTTCAGTGTGAAATGGTTGAATCTGACCTCCTTCTCTGAAAGTGAGAATCTGACAGTAGAGAATGTACAGCTGGGATGGAAAGTTGATGAATTGACAGTTCCAGAAATGTTTATTATCAGTCCTGTAGTACAGGTACAATTTCTGCAGTACATTGTAGTTTCAGCCATAGAGGAGTACCCCACTGTGCCCTGTGTACTGTACAAACAAGAAGCAAGAATGGAGAGTGGCACGGTAACCTTGGGTAGTAAGAGACTTGTTTCAATTCCACGTTTGGTCAGTGTGCAGCTCAGCTTCACAGAATCAGTGCAGAGCTGATGAAGAGGTGCTGTTTGGGTGTTTTCAGTCAAGATATTCTCCTGAACATGACAGTTCATGAGCACCAAAATATGTGGGTCTGGATAAAATTCAGATAAAACTCTCTGTGAGCATGTTCACTTCTGCTGAATCTCTATGATTGTCATTGTGGCACAGAGCTTGTCCTAAATTAATTTATTTTGATATTTGACTTGAGCATTATATTGTTACTCTAAGTAAGAAAATTGGAGAATTTCATGTGTGTACCATAGCAGGGGTGAATTGTCAGTCATCTAAAAAATCTGTTCACACAGAATGATGCTTAGCATTGCTATTAGTAGTGTTCTCTCATTTTTCAGTACAAAATGTATGCTCATTTATATTTTAATCTGTATTATGGATTTTTTTTGTTATATATATTTATGTATATGTTTTATGTATCTGTCATATACTTTATCAGCTGGTTGTAGATAAACACACAAATCTGTGTTGTGTATGTTGCTACATAGGACTAGGGGGTGTGAAAATGTGAGCAGGTTCCTCAGATTCCTTCAAATCCATGTAGAACAAATAGGCTTTCATTTTTAAAGGCCAGGACCAGATGTGGTAACTGCATGGCACTTAATTTTTCTTCCTTGGAACGATGAAGGGCTGAGATGACCTTGTAACTTCAAGGAGTCTACAGCAGTGATTTCAAACCTGACACTTAGATCAATCACTAAATCGTTCCCCTTAGCTGAACTGACTCATTGCCTATTTGCCCACCATGAAAAAAGCAAAAAGCACAGTCCTTTTAATGCCCCTCTTGTATTTGAAAGCCACTCCTGTGTAAGGCCTGTCCTAAACCATATGCTATCCAGGCACATAGCAGCCAACCTTTCTAGTGCAGAAGCTGCAGGTAATTTAATAAATGATTCCAGAAGCAGCAGGCTTAATTAACCTACATCTCCTCCACTCAGTAAGCCAGCCCACGGCAGCCCTGCCTACAATATCTGCAGCTCTCCCCCATAAACCCAGTGCCCCATTTCCTCCCCCTCTCCCAAAGATCTTACAATCTGCCCCTCTCCCCCCCGATTTCCTGAATCCCTGTCCATACCCCACCTCCGTCTCTTGTTCCTAAAATCACCCGCTATTGCAATGTCTCACGTTTTGGCTTTGCTCCCTGCAGTTCTGTGCCCTGGCCACCCTCTCCCTGCCCTCCCTCTGTTTACACTCTGGCTTTCTGCTCTGCAGAGCTGCAGCTGGGATGTTTGTGCTGCCTGGCGAGCTGCGCTGATCAGGCAGCGCACACAGCCCGGCGAGCCGCTGCCAGATGAATAAAGAAAGGCTCCTTTCTCCGTGTCCTCTCCTCAGAGAAAGGAATAACACAGCCATTTTCTCTTCTCTACAAACCCCCGAGTTTCATTAAGCTCCTAGGAGAGGAAGATTTTTGAGACCTGTGTCCTGAAGGCATTGTCAGATGTGGCTGAAATTGGCTGGCATGTTCAAGATCATTAGGGTCAGGGCTGACAGACAGGCTGGTAGCATGATTTCATTATTCTTTTCCTTAGAAACCAGGCTAAAAAAAAATTGGTTTGACAGTATAGTTGATGCTGGGTGTCGTGAGCAAATAAGTTATACCAACAAAAGTGCCTTTAATTTTATATTTGTCTGCAGTAAGACTTTTGCTACTATTTCTTACATCTCTTAAAGGATCATGTCCTAACTACCAGCAAAAATGCACTCCTGGCCTAATTTTAATTAGCAGATAAAATGCCTCCCCAGCAGTAACAGACCGTGCTGTAAGGAAAAATAAGAGCAATGACTTCATTAGAAATTCTCTGACAGTAAACTTAGTTGTGTTAGTTGTTTCCAGTCCAGTCCAGCACACAAAGCACCCAGTGTTCTTTGAAATTTCCTGTTTCCATAACACTCGTCAGGAAATGCTGAGTATATGATCTATAGACTTCTGTGCCAAGCACACTTGGTGACATTGCTCCGCTCGCCAGGGGCAGTGCACCCAATGGGGCAATGCTGGGTGACAAAGGGGCACTGGAAAGAGCAGGGAAGATCTGGGATTCATCACGGCGGGGGGGGAGAGAGAATTGTGTGTAGTTAAAACTTCTACCTGCAGAAGTGCAGTGCTGTGTGAGAAACTGCACAGAGTGACTTCCTGAGAAACTGTAATCCCTGGTCTGGCAACAATTTCCTGTTTTCCCTTGGAAGTACTTTTCAACTCATCATACCTTGGTTATCCCTTCATGAAGCATTCATAGTCTTTACCTGCTTCACATGGGTGTTGTGAAGTTTCACTAATTAATATGTGAAGATTCTTTAGTCAGAAAGTGCCATGTAACTGCAATGTATTCCTTTTATTACTTCCACATAAGCTATTTTGATCAGACTCAATCTGCACAGCCATCAGGAGATCTCATAGCAGACAACTGTGGAGGTATTTTTTTCTTTACAGAATTGAGCCCCTAGGAATTAATGATTGACTGCTAATAGGTATATTCCATTAAATATGGGGAGAAGGAAGGTTTTGCCTGAAGTGCAACAGACAAAGGAAAATATCCACAGAAAAGTGAGCTCTGTGGAATATAAGTGACCATCCTATGGTATGTGTTGGAACTAGATCTCAGGAATGGGAGGAGGTTTATAATTTTTTTATGGTCTGAAGGTTTGCAGTGAAGTTTGGGCTGCACATTGCCTACTTTCAGTTCATGATTTAAGAAAGGAACCTCTGTAAGAGCAAGCAATGAAAACTATCCTATTGCTAGTAGAGAAATTTTGCAAAGTAAATGTTTATAAACCTTTCATATGAAGTTAATGATGCTTATTAAAATGTTAAAAGCAGTCATTCACAATGACTCCCATTTTTAAGAGCAGTTTTATTATCACACTCTGCTCTCTGAATTAATGGGCAGCTTAGTTACTTATTTGGTTTACAGTAAATTTTGGCCAGATTACACAATTTAGTTCATGAAATATTTAGGGATTTTTGAAATTATAATAATTTATAAAGTCTGTAGTGTCTACAGTATCTGTGATACTGTGACTTTAGCCCTTGAAATAACTCCTAATGCTGATATCCCTTTCTGTACTCCTATGATTCCAACTTACCTTAGAGAATTATATTAATTTTTTTTCTCTGAAATATATCCACTTCTAGGTTTATCAAACTTGTTATTTTATGGCAAATCACAGAGGAGTATGGGACTGAAAGAAGGGACATAACTTCATGGAATATGTGACCAGACATACTTTATGCTTGCAGTTTCTGGTTACTTTGAAAAAACATCCCTAATTTTATTGTCTATGTAGTATGACTGTAATTCCACAGGAAGCACAGCTTTATTGGTAACACTAGACCCTACATATGGACCTACATTTCAGCATATACTGCTTACAGTGTAAGAGAATATTCAGATATGTTAAAAGTTAACAGATATTTTTTGGGAAAAAGTACTTTAAAAATGCTAGTAAACACTTCAGGCAGTGTTTCTTTGTCTGCAATTTTGTTTTTACTTTGGGTTGGTTTTGAAAGGTAGAAGGAGAGAGTTTGACAATGCAGTGTCAGTCCATCTTCTTGTCATCCCTGCCTTTCCTTTCCCCTTCCTCTCTATTATCTAGAAATCTTTCTGTATAAAACTGTCCACTTCTTACCTGTGCACACTTGTACTCTACTCACTGGGCAAAGAAATTCTGGCACTTTGACTGTCTTTTAATAAAGGGACATTGCAACACTTAGAAACATTTTAACATTCAGACCAAACTTTTAGTTATCAAGGATGTATTTCTAGAAGAAAAAGTATGAGGAGTTAAAATAATTTTCCTTTAACTAGAAATCCAGAAATTTCCATGGGTTTTTTTTTAAGTTGGAATGGAAAAGAAACTCTGTTCTTCGGTCTTTAATGAAGTTTTTAGCTTGCTGTTAAAAAAGTGATTCCTTGAAATTGCTGCATGGCAAGTTTCCACGTCTTCTGCATTCTATGTTCAGTCAGTGAGTATACTCCCTGTGGTTCAAGGTGGGGACAGGAGGAACACAGAAGACAAAATTGGTTTCAAAGAGAGGAAAAAATATGGTTGCAGTACAAAAGCATGTCAAGGGATTCTAGGGCAGATGAATCAGCTGAAACTATTTTATT
The DNA here is from genome assembly GCF_963662255.1 of Cinclus cinclus. NCBI lineage: Eukaryota > Metazoa > Chordata > Aves > Passeriformes > Cinclidae > Cinclus > Cinclus cinclus. The sequence goes on from NC_085052.1 coordinate 23,707,945, forward strand.
ACTAGTAGATAATTAAGTGGCATTGAAACTAGTAATGTTTTAAATTTTCTGTTGTCCTCTTACTGCAGTGCAAAAGCAACAACAATCTACAATTTTTCATTCTACACTATCTCCACCTGACTTCTAGTTTACCTTTCTTTTAACCCTCTCTAAACCACAGACAAGTGGTGTTGTATCACTAAAACAGGAATTGAAGAATGATTTGCTTCGTCAGTCACTATGTCACTCAAGTCATTAGTGTAAATATATATCATTATATAGGTATTGAATAATTTGCCATTTCACATTTATTTACACTGTGAATTTCTACAGGACCGGAGAGAACCAGACAAGAAAATTGAAAGCCACTCTTGTATTCAGTAGTTTGTGTGGGATATGGCTTCAAGACCAGAGTATATTCATTTTAGAGTACTTAAGGAAACTAACCAAAATAACCTCTAAGTAATCTGGCGAGTTTGTGGGGGACTGGTAAAGAATAAACATGGAATCTTCCACCAAAAATAAAAAAATGGAAAAATTAAGATGTGATATAGACCAATCAATCTCCACAAATATTTTAGAATTATCTACTTAGAATGAACTATTTTGTCACAGAAGACAATAGTAGTATTAAAATATATGTGGATATATCCATGGGAAATAATGTCACATCAAAGCAATTCAATTCCCTTCTTTATCAGATTGTGATAAGGGAGTCAGAGAAAAATGGTAGATAGGTTATATCTTTCATAAAGGATCTGGTATTTTCTAACATTGCTTTCTCAAGGGGTATTGGAAAGGGCAGTCCTGATGTGATGACTGTAATGGGAATGCACAGCTTGTTAAAAGATTCTCTCAAATATAGGAAATTTCAAGTGGATATCTACAGGGACCAGTTCTACATTCAGTCCTTATATTATTTTCACTGGTATCTTAAACAATGAAATATAGAATAGAGCTACATCACTTGGGGGTGACACCAAAACACACATCTTCATAAATTGAGAAAATGGCTTGGTGACAACAAGAATAAAATCAATAGGTTCAGTCAGAAACAGGGCAGTTACAAAGTTCAGAATATATTGTAGGCGTTACACTCAACTTATAAGCAGGGAATGGGATGGTGTTGCAAAAAAAAAAAAAGAAACTTAATAACTTTGAACATCACTCTACAGATAGAAAAATACATATAGAAAAATCTACATATAGAAAAATAATGAGGCAGAGCATATGAGCAAGTTTGAATAAACACTGCTTAATTATCCCAGAAAGTAAAAGACTTACTGGAGATAGGGAACTTTCAAGTACAACCCAGACATTTTTAATTTGTGATCATTTACGCTCAGTGGCCTACAATGATGTAAAAAATAAATGCACTTAGTTTCTGAATTCTTTGTGTTCAGAAATTGCAGTTTAGACAGAAACATTCTGGTAAAGTCCTTAACTGTTTCAAGAAAAATTTAAATATGGTAAGGATGATTTAAGTGTTCTTGATTCTTCTTCATGCAGGGAGTTTGACTAAGTGCTCTCTTGAGATCCCTTTTGTCCTGTGTTTCTGTGATTTTAATTTATATGGAAGTCTAAAAAAAAATCTGGGTCATTCTATTAATTTTTTACACATCAAACAAAAATGTTAGAGAGCTGAATAACTTTTTGAGCTAGGATACAAATATGTTTAAAAGCTTTCTTGCCATAATCATGTAGTCTTAGAAATGAGACGGTTCTCAAGATCCATTATCTAGCTTAACTAAAATTAAAGAAAGAATCGATGAAAACAATGAAATACCTTCTTTTATTTCTTAAAGTCCAGGTTCTAAGAATTATATTTCAATTGGATTCTGGGAAATTAGTTATTTGTTTCTCTTACTCAAAATCCCTGGCAGCTGTCAGTTCTCTCTTTTTGCAAGTAATTTTTCTCTTGTAGTGATTTTGAGTCCGAGTTGTCTGCTGTAGGTTCACTACATGATATCTGCCCTAAGTAAGAAGGCAGGACAATGGTGAATCCAACTTCACATCTCTCCAGACAAGAAAATTCCACTTTCTCGTTATACGTTTTAAACTTCACACCTTTTAAAGTGTAAAAGTCTCTTGAGTTCATACAAGATACTGACTTGACCTGGTTTTTGAGGAGTTCCTTTCATCAGAAACACTCTTCTTGTTTCTTCTTGTCATCCACATGAGTAAGACTCAGGCCTACTGCCTCCTACGTAAGTACTGACACTGGATTTGCTCCTGCTTGTACAAAACAATGGTGGTGTTGAATTTATTCTTTAGATTGTGAACGCAGGTGGGAAATCACATGCATAGACTGCATCTATCTAGTTTGGGAGAGCTCTTGGAAACTGTACACAAGAATGAACCTGCCCATTGGCCCATCCATCTTTTCAAAGTTACAGATGAGTGTAGTGTTTGGTACTTGCACCCAAACTTTCTGCCGGTAGAAATCAGTATGAATTTCACATGGGGGAAGGTAATTTATTCTTAATTAGGTCCACGATCATTAGGAAAATGTTATTTGCCCTTACAGATGGATAAATCACAGGAAGAAAAACTGAATTTGAATCTTTAAAAACACTCAGTGAAACAATTAAATCTGTATGTAGTCCTAGACTTCAGTTTAGGGATAACTACTTGGGATGATTAAAACATGCTAAAAAGCAGCTGCTATTGGGCTTTTTCAAGTCTGTATGCTTATTAAAACCAGAAAGCATATGAAACAATGATATAGTCCCTTAACTAACAGTTTACCTAGCATGAAGGAAAATACCATTATATCAGTCTTGATGAAACCTAATTGCAATTTGACTGTGATCACATTAACTGCTTTGTGTTCCTAGAGTTACACATTAAAGGTGAATTCCTGAGTGCATTAATAAGCTCAATATCAGAGTCTTGTTGAGAAGAAATATTTTGTGAGTTGTGTTGATCAAACATAATTTTGATCACTTATACTTGGCATTAGACCTGATTAAATTCTACAGAAGTCATCTTCCTGACAACAACCTTTTTTTCTGCTCACACTCACAAAAAAAGAAATCCCTGGATTCCCAACTGTGCCCATAATGAAGGTGAATTGTGTTTAATGACTTAAAGAGTGCCATTTTGTGCTTAACAGTTTACATATTGCAAATTACCCTGTAAATACTCTGTTCCTAGATCAAATTAATTGTATAAAAAGTTGTACTGAGAGACAGAGAATTTTCTTTGCTGTTTTTGCTCCCATAGTCTGGCAGCTTAAAATGGTTTTCTTTAAATCCTATTCAAAAGCTTTATCTTACTCCCATACAAATATTTGAACTCAGACATGGAATTCATGATGGATGCAAATGCTATGACTCAATATTTAAAACAATAAGTTGTTATGACCCTTATTGGACTTTCACTTGCTTGTCTCTGTTAATAAACCAAAGTTCTCAAAATTGTTCAACTCTGCATTTTATACACATAATTCATTAAGGTGCACAAATTAAGATAACAGTAATTACTATAGGCTTACACGGAAGTGGAGGACCTTAGAGCTCTCTACATCTACCAGAAAGGAGGCTGTAGTCAGGAGGTGGTCAGCCTCTTCCCTTAGGTAAAAAATGGCAAGACAAGAGGAAATGGCCTTGAGTTGCACCAAGGGAGGTTTAGATTGGATATTAGGAAAGAAATTCTACATGGAAAGGTTTATCAAACATTGAAACAGGCTGCTTGGGGAAGTTGCTGAGGCACTGTCCCTGGAAGTACTTTTTAAATACTTAAAAATGTAGATATGGCACTTAGAGACATGGGTTAGTGGTGGACTTGGCAATGTTGGGTTAATGGTTAGACTCAGTCATCTTAAAGGTCTTTTTCAATCTAAAAGCTTCTATGATTTGATGATTTTATCCTTGATAGCAGAGGTGATTTCCTCTTTTCCCCATTACCTAAAAGACATTTTCCTGAAAGCTGTTACTGTCTGTCTGAGATGAACCAAGACTAAAGGCAGAGATGAAAACATAGTTGTGGTACTTAAATGATCTTTCAGGAAAAGCTCCAGGCCACTGATTTTGGATCAATACAAAACCACATAAGTCACTGATGACTAAAGCCAGTCTTAATGTTCAGTGATAGGGAAGTGAGCCAGGTTCATACAGGACATGAAAATATTTCATTTGGAAAATATCCCCAGAAACCTCTGCAATCTTCTACCTTACCAGCAATTTTTGAGTTCAGCTGGTGCTCTGATTCTCACTGTGCTGCTTCTGGAAGAGACCCATTTGTCGAGGGCTCTGTCAAGCACAAGTCTTAAATACTTAGGGTGAACTGACATGTACCAGTCTTCAGTGTATAATGCAGTGCTGACCTGAGCTGCTGATCGCATGAGGCTGGAGTTTCCAGTGATGCGTATTCCAAAGGAAGTCGGAACAGGAAAATTATGATTGATGTGTTGGCTACAGTCTCATATCAGAAACTGGCTTTAAGAAAAGAATAAAGAAACTACAAGTTCAGGTAGAATTGAGTCATGGCAAAAACAAAAGTGGAACCGCTTACTTTGGGTAGTTTGTAGGAATCTAGCAACTGATCTAAGAGGAGACTCTGAAAGCAAACAGTGTTGCAGGGTTCATACAGAATCACATCAATCTGGCTCAATCATGCATTATTTCTGAAAATGTATTTTGGTTGTGGAAATCGTTACAGCAATTTGAATTTTCCTGATAGTGGTCTGAAATAAAGTTTGAAATGTGAATGACTGAGAATTCATTGCAGGAGTAATAAAAATACTGAAGGGCTCTGCACCACTGTGGTGACGTCCCCAGAGGAGCTTGCACTAGTTTTCCTAAATTAGTATTTAAACTTTCTTCCTCTGTTCACAAAATAAGAGTGATGCAGCAGTAACATCTGGCTCCTTTGAAACTTCCTTTTCAGTATTCAGATGGTTAAATAGGCTTCTGGCCTTATTACCTTCCTTCTGTTTTAACACATGTAAACATCGAGAGAAGAGAATGAAAAAAAAAATCAGCATGTACACATCTTGAACCAGACACAAAAAAAGTATAGGGTATCTTTTACTTTACCAATTTTTGACCCATTTTTGCATTTGCAGTCTGACTCATTCCATTCTCATACCAGGGACATGTTAAAATCATCTTTATGTTACAGCTGGATGCCAGTGTAATAAACAGCATAAAATAGACCATGAAAAAATTAATACTTCTGTCTTTACAGCAGAAGTACACCGCTATACTGGGTGTAATGCATGAGCCAAATATTGAGTAAAATAATTAAAAAAAATAAAACACAAACAAAACTACGAAAGATTGAATAGCTTCTTAAGTGAACATTGTCTGTTTCAGGCAATGAGTGAGTTCAGAAGAATCAATTGCATATGATCACGTTTTAGGATTTTATTATACCATATATCCACAAGAGGACCCCCAAAAAGTTGCATAAACAAATTTAATTTTAAACAAATTTATTTTGTAGCTTTTCAAGTTGGCTTTACAACCTTGAGGATGCCCTTCTAAGGTATGCTTTGATATGTAATTTCAATTTTTCAGCCTCTGTGCTTGTTTTGCATTTCTCTTACTCTCCAAAACCCTTCTCAAAAATAGCTGTACTCATTGACTATTGACTATAAAATTTATATTTACATTGTATAAAAAGAGCCACACAAAGAATGCAAACGAGAAAGGGTTATAACAGTGGGGCTGAGCTACAGCTGTAGTGAGGTAAAACAAATTGGCTTAATTGCAGGAGCTTTGCTTTGCAGATGAGGTTCTGGTGGGGGAATATCTTTATGCTTAGCCAGATGTTGTGAATTTGCCCTGCATGTGAGAAAGATGACACAGCTCATTTGCTCTCCAGGGACCAGTAGTGTGAGGCAGGGAGTTGGAATACTTTTGTAACCACAACCTCAAACGTAAGGGTTAATCCTAAACAGATTTCTGTGCCTCACCCTCCCCCCCTTTTTTTTTCATTGTGTTTATTTTTAACACAAACAACAAAGTTTACTAAAATATATAGCTCTATTTGGGAGCCGCTCTGTGTAGAAGATGGAAGGCTGCTAAGGCTGTGAGTAATCTGATTTCTATCTATTTTACCAAACTGTATTGGTTGTTTTATTTGGTGCCCAGTGATATATTTTGCCATGAACCTTATTGTGGAATACTTTATGTTTTCATATGTCTTTTTTTATTTGAAACATGAGAGAAATCAAGCTGAGTAAACTGGGAGGTGGCAGAGAGTCAAGGTTTCTACAAATCTCATCTTGAACTGTTGTTTAGCCGTGAACAGTTGTGGAGCTGTTGCTGTTTGGCCTCTGTGAGGTGGATGCACTTCACTGGGGGTAGATACAAACTTTTTCTGCTAGAGGCAATGGTTGGTTGTATATGTTTTTGTTGCATACATTTTTTTTAATATTACAGACACCAGTAGAAGCACAATGTGCTCTAGCAGTGTAGAACATGTGAAATGAGTGACACTGCAAGTGAGCAATAAAAGCATGTTGACCATAGATTTAGATAACACTGGCTAAAGTCTTAGTGAAAAAAAAAAAATCTCATTTTATTGGTGATCTCATACTTTTAATAATAACATTATGAGTTGAAATATAGATATTAATAAAAGTGCTGATCTATTACTGAGGCATATGGTACTAACCCTGATGGGGAGCTAATCTTGGGTCACCTCTTGGGGACATGTCTGCAAGAGTGGACACCAGGATGGTACAGCAGTCCAGACTTTGAGTTATAATTGTTGATGGTGCAAAAGACAATTCAGAACACAGAACAAGGGGTTCATCACTGCTACTGCATGTTCTGCTGATCATACGCCTTACAGATACTAGCATGCAGATGAAAAGCTCTTTCCTATTGCTGATGAATTTGCCACTAGCCTCACTGTTTGCAGATATTGCCTGCAGTGTTCATGGGACAGCTCTGCTGCAGCTGTGCACTTTGGTGCTTGTGTTAACTTGGCATCTGTGCCCACCAGCTCAAACAGCTTTGCTGTGATGCAAGATGGATTTCACTTGTGCAAACTGTCATGTACAAACGCTCTGCTGCTACATACAAGACTAACATTAATGTTAGTCCAATGTGCCTTTGGATTTCAATTACATTTAGTGTCTATTTACTTCCTTTCTAAACTTTTGTAGGTGGAGTGTTTAGCAACAGGTGTTGTTACAGATTGGGAACTGTGAAACATCAGACTTGTTACTTGGATCTCTTTAGGGGCAGAGCTCTCTGTGCTGCCTGGACACTTAGCAGCCTTAGTGCCTACTGCTGAGGATACAGCCTCTGTCACATGGTTAAGACCCCTGTGCCTTTCTCCAAATGTGTTCTGCTTTCCTCAGAGGATCTGGAGTGTGGCCCATTGTTTAAGGGGATAAGGACAGTGTCAGTGGTGCATCAAGACCTGGGAGTTTATTACAGCTGGCTAATGCCAATGTTCTTTATGAAAGAATTTAGCTACTTCTTAAAAGGAAAAAAAGTCATTCATTCTGTGTCCTGTCCTCACTGTGTGTGGCTTCCCAGTTTCATAAAACAGGTCTCCCTTCCTACTCTGTAGCTGAGCCTCAGCCTCTGCTCCTCACCCTAGGTGATAATCAAGCATTGTTTCATTATTGCCCCACAAGCAGGGAAGTGGAGATGCAGGGCTAGGGGAGGCCACAAGGCTATTGATCTTCTTCAAAATTTGAAATTCCACATGCTCAGGTTAGTGTTAACTCACCTGAGATGTGGCAGACCAGAAAGCTTTTATTTGCTTGTGACCCTTCCACTGCCCAGTAATACCAGGTAATGGAAAAACAGCTGCATCCTTGCTGCCAGTAATAAATTTCTGCTCCTAAACAATCTAGACTATCTCCAGGAGCAAATAAAACATTCACCTTTAAACTCTTCTGTGTCTGAACTGCAAGATATTTTGACTAGATCCAGAGCTCTCTGAAACAAAAAATAGTTGACTATTTGTTCTTTTTCTCTCCTTTCCAACACTTTAAGTGTCTTCTATGCACTTTATGAAACAGAAAAAAATCATAATGACAAGTAAGGGCTGTATTTCTAATCATAAGGCTTGACTATTTTATGGGAGCATGATAAAACACATTCTAATGGGAGGTTGGGTAACCTTTGGGTTTTTTGTTTTGGTTGTTGAGATTTGCTTCTTTAGATTTTTTGTTTTGTTTTTCTGTTTTGGGGAAGAGGGGAGACCTGGTTGTTTTCTTTAAGCAGCAATTGCTGCTGCTAATCAATTTACACACTAAAGCAGAATGAAAATTGGAGAAATTCAACTTTCATTTTAACTTATATGAAAAACTAGTTTTACTGCACATTAATGATTCAGTAATCCATGTTCTTCTACTCTTTGTCCCATTTACAGTTTTAATATTTTCCATCCTCGCTTGTTGCATAGGAATTTATATTATACTTACATTTTCCTTGTTTTGTGTTATTATGTACTGCAATTGTGGATTGCTGCCTCATTGCACCTTACATTTATGATTTTTAAAATGTATCCATCTCCACCACTATCTTCTATGATTCTCACTGAGAAAGAGAAAGGAAGTGGAAATAATCAGTGAGTTTCCCATTTCTCCATCTTCTCATCTTCCTTCTGTGTTACTGTTCCATCTTCCCTGGCGTGCTGTGCCCTCTAAGTTTAACTTTTGAATTAAATATGCATCAAAAGGAAATAGGAATTCTCCTACATGGAACCTGCTTTAAAAAATGATGACAACAATAAAACCAAAACAAACAGTTCCCATACATTTAACATAATAAAAATGGCCTACTCTTTCAGATGTTAGTTTTAAATTGGGTACAGTTTCTTCTAGTTACTACAACTTTGTTCAGAGGGGAGATGCATTTGCTTCTGTCTCTGAAGTGATTCAGTAGTATATAAAAATCTGAAATTTCTCAGGTTTCATATATCAGGGTTGTGAGGAGGAGGGAACATTACTACACTTGCAAGGCAAAAGACCTTGTGAACATACTATTTAACATCTAGTGACATTTTCTCAGCTGATTAGAAATTAATACCTTTTTTTAAAAGTACATTAAACAAATTCTGAATAAGAAAGCTGGTCAGATTCTGTACTGATAGTCTTAACTATTCCACCAGCCTTTTCATTGTTCCCCTGGTTTTAAATGCACATGTTGGTTCCTTCTGTCTTGCTCTTTTATGGCTTTTCTGTACAGATAGTGACTCTGTTCAGGAAACAGTACTGAGCCCTGTCTCAGAAGGCACAAATTAAGATTTTCTTACGCTGCTAATTTATTTGGTAAGGGCAGAGTGAAGTAATAAAACTTGCTGTGAAAAACGAAAAAAACCATGGAATTCTCAGGTTGTGTGTTGGCACGAGACCATGGAAGGAAGGCAGGCTTCTGAAAATGTTCCTGCTTTACAAGGAGGGGGTGGGAGTTAAGTAGAATAATATGTAGGTTGGAAACTTCTGAGGGGACAGAACAAATTGTAGAGAGCAGTTACAAAAACAAAAAGTAGGGAAGTCTCCAGGTTAGAAATCAAGAAGTGTAGTTGATACCTTGGTCTTGAGCAAAGTAAGGTTAGTAGGAGTGGACAGCAGCTGAAGGGTCTATATTGATATGAAGGAAAGGTTGTTCACTTTCATAATTCCAGCCACAAAACGTTAGTAACTTACTGCACAAAAACTGGCATAGGATGCTTGGACTGCCTTCAAGTGTAAGAATTGCTAAGAGCTTGTGGTTGTGATAGCACTGGGGCTCTGGTAGAGTTTGTGGCATGCACCTATTTATGATGGCTGTGATTTGCTCTGAAACATCTTTGCTGCCCACTGCCATGCTGCAATTCCACTGAATGATGGAGAAAAACTCATTATTCCCAGTCACAAATTATTTCTAAGTTACTGGCAAGTACTGACTGACCAGTGAAGCAAGGTTCCTAACCATACCAGCTTTCAGCTAAAACTAATGAACAAAACTATCATTCTGTAAAGAGATGCAGAGGATGGTGTGTCACCTTCACATTTTGGTTGGAGTGAAATTATCAGTAGGAAAAGGTCTAGGTTATCATCCAGAAATCCAGTGCAACAACATATATTTAAATGAAGAAAGGCTTGTAAGTCTTCTATTTTGACACGAGAAAAGAATTTTAAAAAGCAACAGCCCTGCATATATATCTGTGGGAACAGACTTTTGTCTGTACTGCAGCCATTCATCCCTAGCTGTGTTTCTTGAAGCCTTTCACATTTATGCAAAAGCACAGCATGTGGGGAAAAATCTTTCATTTCTAAGATTTTAGATTTTCAGTTGATTAAGCACTGATCAAAATCATGCTGATCATGACTTAATGATCCCAGGCACTGACTGAGGGCATCGTTGGTTCTGGATCTCACAGCGAAGCACAAGAGGAGAGATCTCCCCCAGCAGGAGAGGGTAGATTTTGGAGAAAACTGAATGGAGGTGTTCTGTGCACTAGGACAGTGTAGACTGCTGTGCCCAAAGCAGGGAGAAAGTCTGAGGACTCATTCTGCCTTCTTGCTATCCCTCTCTGGACTCACTGCCCAAAAGGGGCAGAAATAAGAAAATCACCAGAATTCTTGGAGGAACGAGTGCACCTATGTGTGGGCAGTGCCAAGAAAAAAAGGAGTTTGTTGCTTACTCCTCCAATGCTGCCAGTCCATGCCACACTGGCAGAAGGCTGACACGTGCTCACTGGGGTTTGTGCTTGTAGCTTTACTGACTGTATTTGACTCTCATCTTGAGAACACCAGTCACACTTTGCTGTGTAAGCCTGAGTGATTTTGTTTCAGGGCTTAATTAAAGTAAATTCAAGAATTACAAGAGCGAAGGAAAAATAAGTGTTCGCAAAAAGAAACATTGAATATGCATTATGTCCCTAGCCTTCTTCCACTAATGGATTTGAATCCTTAATGAAAACAATATCACTCAAGAGAAGATGGATCGGGAGTGTGGAAGGCTTGCAGCCCAGCACAGAAGGGTCAGCTGGCCCATGCAACACCCTCTTGTTGCCACGGTGGAAAGAGCAATTGTGAGAGCAAAGTAAGGGTGAATAGTGGGCATCACTGTCAAATGCTACCAGAGACCTATCCTCAGGGTGAGGGGCAGCATGTAAGAGGCAATTCAGAGTAAAATGGTTGAGGACTGTGTAGCCAGACATAGTGTGAGTTGTGTGAAGGAACTTGATATCTGGAGGTGAAATGAGCTATTGGTGACTGACTTTTCAAAGTGGTCTGAATTTAAAATGAGAGAATCAACAAAACCCTAAATGCTATGAAATTTGAAATCCAGACCAAATCCTTTTGATGTGTTCATCTCATTTTTCAGCTCCAGTTGTAATAAAGCACAGCAGATAAAAAATGGGAAGACCTTTGTTGGCTGCTCACAAAGCTACAGAGGATCAGCTGCCAGTTAAATAGTGGGTGCTGAGCTGAGGCTGAACCTAGAAGGAT